>NW_004955522.1:1937889-2303510 GCF_000276665.1 Chinchilla lanigera | reverse complement strand
TTTTTTTTTTTTTTTTTTTTTTTTTTTTTAGGAATGTAAGTAGGATGCCAGTGGAAGATATAGGGCAGTTTCAGAAGGTGAAATCAGTTTGCAGGTGAACTGCAAAGACCATTATGCACACTCACAAGATTAGTAGTTGAAAAGCTGATTACAAAAGTAGTAGGATTCATAAACACCAATGCACCCACACATGACATACATTTGATATTAAAACATAAGCACACAATCCTCCACTGATCTCTTTGGCAACAGCAAGGCATCTACTTGCACAAGTGCCCAGCTGTGTAAGCCACACCCACAGTGCACCCTCTGCAACTTAGAGTTGCACTTCTTTCAAAACAAAGAACATGACAGCATTCAGTCTAGCATTATATCGTGGCTTTCACTGTCTTCTCCTGCCTTTGACAGATATCCCAGGAGACTCTTTCTAGCTTCACTGCTCCAACCTACCCAATACTCGTGAGTTCATTCAAACATTTCCAAGTCTCAGTTTCCTCTTGAGACAATGGCATGTATTTCTAATGATGACTGAAATAGTTATCATGTGTTGTGCTCAGAACTTGCCATATCGCAGATTGCTGCATCAAACCCTTGACGTAACCTGCTTATCACCACCACCAACAAAACTCCTTTGATTTTACAGCAGGCACTGTTTTCTCTCTCTGAAAAGTGAAGATAGTTCCAGTGTGACATTTCTATGTATCAGTAAGAGCAATGTGTTAGTAAAAAGCCCGAGAAGTTATAGTTACTAGACCTGATCCCTTGAAACACACAGACAAGCCAAAAACTAAAGTTTAATGGGCCACTTACTACATTCAAACCATTTATCTGAATATTTAATTGGGTTAACTCATTTTACTCTCACCATCATATTATGATGAGGTAAGCAACATTCATGTTACCATTTTGAATATAAAGAATCTGAGACACAGAGCCACTGCTAGGAAGAGGCCCCTCAATGAAACTGGTGTAATAAACCCAGGGAGTTTACTTTTGGAGTCCACCATGATACTTACAATCACTGTAAATGAGGTTAATAACCTTCACCTTACAGAATTTTGGAAAAGATGAAGAAAAATTGTGATTATTTTTGGTCAAATATTTTACGTTCCATTGTTGCATGATAGATGTCCCTTCTGTCCCATGTTTTCCCTCTTATGCACACTATGTCTTTCTGCGGGAACTTGGATATTTGGAATTTAATCTTATTTTTCTCAATTCCTTCGTATTCTCGCTAAAAGAAAAATCAAAACAATGTGGGTTGGTAGCTTATTGAACACTCAACTTCACCTTGGAAGCTGAAAGACCACCAAATCTGTGTATAAAACAACCACAAAAAATCAATCTTCTGTGCAGACACAATTTCTCTTGAAAGGTGACACAGTCCTGTAAAAATAGCTATGGGCTCCATTGTGCAAAGATAGTGACAGAGATTGACAGCTTTTAGAGAGTGTAATGTTCCCAGGCAGCAGGCTAGCATGGTTCACTCAGATAGAGATCAGTAATTCGATCTGGAGAAGAGTGCTAAATGTTAGAGGTGAAGCTGTTATGTTCTTATTACTAATCAAACTTCAACACGATGCCTCAGTGTTCTTGAGCCCCTATAAGAAAAGGGTACATTACTGAGAGGTGCCAGACCCGGCACCTGCCTCCATAGACACTGTTCATCTCCAGTCATTATGAGTCCAATGCCATTCCTGGGTACATCCACAGGAGGGGCTGTGAAGGCTCTCAGTGGGTGAGCTGGCAGATGATGACTGTGACAGCCCAGGCAGGGACCTTCTGCTCTTCTAAGAAAGGGACACTAGGGAGAAAAGCAGACCCTTGGTTGCAAACTTCTCCTGGTAACTTCTTTCTGGAGACTAAGTTAGAAGGACCTTCTCTGGGTTTGACGTTTATCTGAGCTACTGGTTCCTGCCCCTGGAGAACACAAAGATTTTGAAGGTGGTTCATGGATTTGGGTCTTCCCTTTTCTGCTGTTGAGGGCAGTGGTCTGCTGAACTATGATTACTTACCAGCCTTTGAGGAGTGGAGAGTCTTGATTTGTAGTGTTTGCCAATTTCCATGGTGTAAATATTCCCACTGTGGCAGATTTTTCAGCTACCGACATGAAGTCACTGGACAGAGTTAGGAAGAGATGTCGACATCAGCTGTCATGACATGCAGAACTCCAGTGCTCTAGTCATTAAAAGGTAGCAGATGTTCTAGAGTCATCCCTGTAAGGTCAGCTGTGATACTATCTGTAGAATCCACTCCCCCTGAAAAGCGATCTTGCCTCTCCCCTTAGACTTGATGAAAACACCCACAGTACTTGCAGAGTGAGCAGAAGAGGCAAAACTAGCCCAACTTTGATCTTCCATGGCTTGGCACTGCTTGGTTCCCAAGCTCTTAGCTCTAAAGTAAAATAATTCAATCAAAAATATCAATTTCTTTTCCAGAAAAGTGAAAGCATTTCCCTGAACCTATGTATATGCACACATGATCTTACATGATGCCTCACAGTAATCTCAACCAGTGGGTCAGTGCCTCATTTTGTGTATGAAGAAATATACTCAGAGGGGCCTCTGGCAAAGAATCCCTGTGACGTACGAGTGGTGGGGCTGAGTTTGGAGCTTGTTTGTCTTGCTCCAGAGTTCATGCTTTTGTCCATTACCATGTCCCAACCAATCCCAGAAGAACAATAACATTTGGGAGGCTACAGCCGGGAGATAAGTTTAGGTGAGATTCCCCAGGAGAGCTGAAACTTAAAGTTAGCGAATATGAGGCAAAGAGAGATGAAGGGGTTCAACAACATAAGGTGAACAATAGAAAAGTATGACTGGGCTTCTCATTGGAGCTAATCACAACGATAGGGGCCGTGTGGCTGATGCAGACACAAGCAAGATGAGACCTGTCTTCCATGTACAGGCCCCTGGGTCCTGAGATAATGACTCAGGACTTAGGAACTTTTCCTTACATGAGTCCAAAAGCTACCCCATCCCTTCCACAAACTGCGCCATACTGATCCTTCTCATCCTAATTTGAATGACTTCATCCCAGAACATTGCCCAGGTCCAGTAGTGCTCCCACAAAAGTAGTACCCCTTTGATGTTGTTCAGTAGTGAGCTGGCATTCCACCAGCTTCTCCTCTGCAGCTAAGATGCATCCACTTTCCAGTTGTCCCAACTGTGAAACAGTTGTCGACCCACTACCATCACTCTCACCTGCTTCTGAGATCTCTCCTGAAGGTCAAAGTCCCCTCGCAGATACAAGAGGAGAACTGCTTACCTGGAGATTGGTGTGGCCCTACTCTGTAGTGCCCATCCATGGAGAAAGGAGGGGTTGAATTGGATGATTAGTTATTATCTGCATTTTCCTTCATGGCTGGGAGGATCCCAGAGACATGTGGCTGGTTTTGTCACCTGGCACAGTCCACCCCTTGGTATTGCATAGTAGCACTTACTTAATAGGGCTGAGTAGATGAGCTGATCAATATAGAGGGCAGTACATTAAACCATCCCCTCTTCTAGAAGATTCTTTAGCAAGGAGTGGTCTTCAAATGCCACTGTCCTATCAGAGAAACTTCTTGCTAATATTCTATTAGTCAGTAGCTTCTAGAACTCATTCACCATCCCTTTGGAGTGCTCACATTAAGATAGACCTGCTTGATCTTTAGGGTGCAGCAGAAAGATTACCTAGATTAGAAAAACCAGTGATAGCTTAGAAAAATCTCTTGACTCTCCATTTCTAGAAGAGAAAGGTGGGGGGAATGATAGGTATAAAGAGAAGGATTGAGAACATGAGGCATATGACACATAAAGTCACAAACCCATGTTGGTCTCTGCAGGTATCTAAATTCCTCTTTGCCTGCCTACAGGGACTCCAGGGGGTCCAGCCCAGCTCCCCTCCTGCTTCTGTCCTGCCTTACCCAAACCTGTCTGAATATGCACACTTTGTACTGAGCCTGAGCTCCTTTTAGAGCTCTCAATCCATGGCCTTCTTGGCAGCAGGAAGTGACCTGGACTGAAGCCCACCATGGCACACACTGTTCCTGCCAGGAAAATCCCCTCACATCCGAGGAGCCCAGGCTCATCCTTCCTGCAGCAGCCAGACCCGTGACCACCTTTGGCCCACTTAAAACTTGGACTCCCCAGAAATGGGCTGCAGAGCAAGAATCCAAGCAAAGCCCACGGCAGACATGGCCTTTCTAGTTGGACAGAAACGCAGGCTTCGTGATGAAGCCAAAGCACTTGGACATGGCAGGCAGTGCCTCCCCGTGTGGTGCAGCTGCCTTCTGCATGATCTCTCACCCTTACAGGAAGGTGAAATGGCTTGTCTGCATTTCGTAAGCAACAGTGGTGTGGACTCCACACTCCTTCAAGCTGGTCGTGGCCAGGACTGCTGCAGTGAGGGTGATCATATAGCTCTGCTGGACTGCCTTCTCCCAAATGTACGTCATCAAAATTAAAAATAAGCTCAGGCAGGGGATCAGGGACCAGGAAGGGGTCAGGATCAAGGGGCCTGTTCTGTGCTCATTGATTAAAGCCGGGCTAGGCAGGGAGTGGTGGCACATGCCTTTAATCCCAGCACTTGGGAGACTGAGGCAGGAGGATCATTGCAAATTCGAGACCAGCCTGGGCTACAAAGTGAGCTCAAGGCCAGCCTGAACTGCATAGCCAGACCCTGTCTCAAAAAAACAAAAACAAAGAAACAAAAAAAAAAATCTTCCTTTTGGGCTGGGAATATAGCTCAGCAGCACAAATGCATGCCTGGAAAACACAAGGGCCTGAGTTCAATTCCTGGTAACAAAAATAAAATAAAATAAAATAAAATAAAATAAAATAAAATAAAATAAAACTGGGCTGATGTGCCTTGGGCAATGGCCTTGGAGGGTATGGGCTGACCCTGGCAATTGTCACCATGCAGCTGAAGTGGGCGGGATTTCTTCCTCCCCCAGAAGCTCCCACTGTGATGCCTTTGGAAAGAAAGCAACTTCCTGTGGGGAAAAAGCCTCTGTCCCTGCAGCCCCTTGTACTGCAGACCAGAGGTGGCATGGAAGGGAGCTGTACCTCAGTGCTGCCTCAAGTTCCTGCCACATACCTGCCCGGTCCTGCTGGTGACAAGGTGACCCTGTCCACAAATTGGCCATTCAAGTACCTTCCTATGGTACCCAGAAGCTCTATACTTGGACTGAGCTCAGTAGCCTCAGTTCCAAGGGAGCCATTGGGGAGCTAATGCCTGCTGAGACCAGCAGAGCCCTTTCCTTGTGACTCTGGAGCCTGTACCACCTCTAATGTCAGATACTGGCAAGGGAGGGATGGTATCTAGAGCACCCCTTGCCCTGCCATGCGTGGCGACTGGGAGAGGAGGCCAGCTCATCCCTGACTTCTCCAGCTCCCACTCCCTGAGGAGTCACCCCTGTGGCACCTGCCCTGGACAGTTGCTGGGAATTTGGTGGTGAGGAAGACCAATGTGGCTTCCATTTTCATAGAGCTCGGGGTAGACTGGTATTCATTAGGAAAATAATCACACCAGGAACTGTAAACCACTCCAGATGCCCCCACTGTGGGGCCTGTGGGAGCTTTGGGGTAGAGCCCAGCAAATTTTCAGGGGCCCAGGAAAACATTTTGCTTTCATTTCTTTTAAACCTAGAGTAAAATTTAAATGATAATGCAGTCAATAATGAACCCAAGCTGGATGGATGATATCTGCCTTTGCATCAATGTCACATATAATTGTAATAGTTTTAATGAAGGGAGACACTCACAAATGCAGGAGTATCAAGGCCCCAAGAACTCCATAATGTGGTCTTGTGCACAGGTACCCTCAGGATGCCTATGAGGATGGACTGATTTAGTATGGAGGTTCAGGAAAGCTTCACTGCAGAAGAGATAATTGAGCTGAGAGCAGAGAAAGCAGGAGTTAGCAGCAGAGAGCTAGGAGAGGTTTGGGCAGCAGATTCAGCACATGGAAAGGCCCTGGGGGTAAGGAAAAAGAGTAGGTCTTGGAAACTAAAAAATGATGCAGAGAAAAGTGGTGCATGGTGTGAGCTAGGCTGCCAAAGTAGGCAGTTGTCTTGGTATTTGACACCAGAGCTATGGAAACCCAAGAGTGCTTGACGCCGGATGGTTGGGGTGGTGCCAGCAGTTAAGGACTTATTCTAAAAATTACCCTGGCCATGAGGAGATTGGATTACAGGACACCAAGAGTGGAAGCAGGGTGAGCCATTAGGAGTCTACTGCAGTGGTCCAGGCAAAAGGTGATGGGGATGGGGTTGGAAAGAGGAGCAAACCTGAGAGATGCCTAAAAGGTCAAAAGCATAGGGTGGGATGTGCTGCAAGCGGGGATGGAGAGGTGAAGGATCGCCCCCTGGTATGGTCTGATGCAGTCCACTGGTGGAGGTCTATCCGTGAAGTACCCGGTTGGAGGCATCAGAAGCTGGTTTGCAGGAATGGAAGTTACATTTAGCATTGTCTCCCACCGGAACCCCAGCTCAGAGTCTGGTCCCTGAGAAATCTTAATGAACGATTTTTGAGCAAATGGAGAAGGAAAAAAGTACACAAGGCAGAGACAAAGAGGCATGTCTGAGACATCATGGTGGGGATCAGTGTGGTTAAAGCTGCAGAAGTGGGAGGCAGCAGACGGAGACAGGAAGAGAGCCTGAAACATCCTTGATGTCAAGCCAAGAAGGTTCAAGAGACCTAGTGGAAGATTCAGGCCCAGAAAGATGGCCACACTGACTTTAGCTAAGCCAAGCTACAGTCCATAAGGACTGTACCCAGCTGACAAAAAAGATGATCGTATGACTGAGGATTTCCCACTCTGTGGTTAAAACTGAGTGTTTGCCAGAACTGAGCTTTGGAGGGACACGTCGCAATTATGCGAATGTACGAGTACGCACAGGTGCGCATGCGTGTGTAAAGGGTGAGTGTGCTTTTGTGTGTGTGTGTAAAAGTGTAGGTGTACGAGGATGTGCCTGTAAGGGATGAGAAAGGAGAGCAGCATGGGAAGTGCTAGGTGTTGAAAAGAAGGTGAAGGAGATTTTGTCTGGCTGTTCAGCATCCCTGTTTTGGAGTTCACATAAGTTTGTTTCAGAAAGAGCTACCTCCCTTAGGGAACAGTGACAGAGCACTGGGACACCCAGGCCCCAGGCCCCACCATGGCTGCCACCCCACGCACCACACGCAGCCCCTCTGCTGGTGCAGGCCAGGATGGGTGGCTCTCCCTGCTGAATACAAAATTTCACTGTGAACCACACTGGGACGATTTCTCTCTCCCATATTTCAACCATTTCCTCTCAGGTGCTCGAAACAACTTCACTTTTGATTGAGACAGATCGTAGCTGAGTTCCTACTGGGTGCTTTTCTCATTTCACCTCCAAGACCAGAGGACAGGACCAACTCCAGAGTGAGGAGGTTGAGGCTAAGCCTGACAGGACTCAGACACGTCCTCCAACTCCAGGTTCCGAGCTCCATCCTGCATGGGCCTGACTCAGCGTCACAGCCGTGGAATATTTGAGCCCTCTCCCTTCAGCTGTGAGAGGTCCTCTTGGGACTCCACTGGACTCTCCTTGACTCCCTAGAAAAAGACTCCATTTTAAATTTGAAAGTTTCTGACACTTCAAGGGACTGGAAGTCCAGAAGGAAACAGATGTTTGTACATGTCCCCTCTTGCTGTCCTTTTTCTCCCCCATTTTGGGGAAAACCCAGACCCCAGCCTGACCTCTGCCTTCGCTGGGGACCTCTGCCTCCTTTATGCTAGGAACTCAACTCCCCATCCGCCAACCCCAGTCGCAGACCTGGTACTATTTTAAGAATGTGGGATGCGTTTTCCAGGAGGGAACATTGTGAAACACCGGGGAGTCGGAGCCAAGCTCTGCCAAGATTTGCAAGAGTTTCAGTAGGGATCGTTCCAGAAGACAGACTCTGCATGAACTCTCTTAAAGCAAAGAAGATTTTAGCACTGTTGAACTGGCTGGGGGCAGCGGGGGTGGGGTGGCAATCTTATCAAGAATGAAGAAATCTTTTCTATTTGAGCCAACTTTGGTTTTAAAATGTTGTGAAATAACTTCTGACAGTTTCCCAAACAGGATTTTCCCCCCTGTTCTTTTCTCCACAGTTCTGTCAGCTCTTAGGCTCAGTCTCCCACATAGTTCCCCCTCCCAGTCTGTCTCTCTGGATTTCTGATACACATGATTTGTTTTGTAGGGTTTTTCCTGTTTCGTCTATGAGCATGTCTACTGGAAGAAGTAAATCTCTGCTAGTTTGGAGACACATTTCACTCTTCCTTGGCTCTGTACACTAAGATGGCATAGAAATCCCACTCACAGTGAGCCCTGCGGACAGTGTCCCCTTGAGCACATGGCCATAACAAGCCGTGTTACCATTTTCACCCCAACACCAATCCCTTCTGTTCCTATAAAGAAGGGAATTGATGCGCACCTGTAATTCCTCTCTTCCTCCCAAATCAGACTTCTCCTAGGTGTCTGCTTCCCAGTTCTAGCGCTTCCTCTTTAGCCTTGGAGGCAGCCATGTGTCAGAACTCCATTTCCTACCACCTCTGATGATGGAAAGATTCACTCCTGCCCCTCTCTGACCTTGGCCAAGATGTGCAGTGCTAAGCACAGTCTGTCACCTGTATAGGTAATGACAAGACCTGCTATGTTCCAGGGTCTAGCCTCCTTCTTTATTGCCCCCAGGACTTCTCTGTATCCCTTTCTTATTGCACTCTTGACCTTCCATGCGATGGTCTGGCTCCGTATCGTGACTGTTCTGCTCTGGCCTTCACGAAGGCCAAGGCATCCTGGTGAATGTGCAGAGCTCCCCAGCCAAGTTATCAGGGCTAGCAAACACTTTCTTAAACCATCGCTTTAAGAAATGACTGTTCACATCCACCATGTACTAAATAAGAGTTGGGGATCAACTTTTGGGGAGACCCAGGAGTTAGGACCATCATCTGAAAGATTTTGATTTAAATCCTGGTTCCAGACTGACCATGGAAACTTGGCCATATCCTTTGTCCTCCCAGAACCTCAGTTGCCCCTCTGGACGGCAGAGTAAGAAGGGTCCTGGTAAGACCTGACATCAGCAGGTCCCATAACAATGATCCCTGCCCTGCCGGCACCTTGCAATTCCTGACCCGCACTTCGGGGTCTATACTGTGTGGTAAGATTTGTGACATGGGTGCGTGGCTGAACATGCTGAACACAGAGAGTCTCACAGCCTCAAAACACTTGGAAATCACTGCTAAAGAGCATGGAGTTTGCTTATTTTATTACTTCCATTTTTTATGACCCTAAAATCATAGATGCTTGATATTTGTTCCATGATTCTTGATGTTTCTCTCTCTCTCTCTCTCTCTCTCTCTCTCTCTCTCTCTCTCTCTCTCTCTCTGGTTATAGGATAAAGATTCCAAATTTTGAACTATGCTAGTGACATATGTACTATGTAGCTACTCCACATTCCAGGTATGGCAACTTCGTACCACTATCCCATCAGATTTACCATGAATCTCAGCATTTCCTAAATGGGAAGTTTCAACCACCCCCTACTCCCTAGCTTTGGACTGGTAGCCACAGTAGGAGCAGGGGTAAACACTCAAGCTAAACATTTACAGCACACAGGACGCTCCCCATCAGGAAGAATTATCTGGCTACATATGCCAGCTTCCAAAGTTGAGGAGTCTGCCCCACTGGCATAGTTGAAAGCTAGGTGCCCGGCTTCTAACTGCCACCATCTTTATTAGCAAACTGGCCTTGGGCATTCGGGGTTACTCATTCTTTAATCTTTGCAAAGGCTACACACTATCTAGCTGATAAAGCTGTTGCTCTGAAGTGACGTTTAGCACAACCCTACCACACAGTGCTCTGCATATAATAGCTATCATTTCGTGGACTTCATCATAACCTTAGAGGCTTACAAGGTCCAGAATCCAGAATCCACCCAAGTCATACAGTGGAGGCAGGGCAGTTGGGGATTCCACCTGTCTCTCTCCCCAAGATACTACCTCTGTGTCCCCATGCGTCTTTCCTCTCAGCTATGCGAACATGGGACTGAAACAGCCTGGAACAGCCTTGGTAATTCTAGAAGAAGCAGAATACATGACCCTTGCGAAGCAGTCCTGCTATGACAAAAGCAGGTAACAAGAGTCTCAGCGTGACGTGAGTCTTGCCCAGTGGTTGGCCCTGAACCCTCCTGCAGCCAAGAGGGTGACTTAATTCTGAGTCAAGGGTGTGGCTGCCTCGGCCCTTTGGCAGGACATTTTGTGATTCAGTCACTTTCCCAGGTCTCTCAAGCAGGTGCCACCTCCCATAGGAGCCAGCCAGAGTGAGCCTCTGGCTGCCCGGAGCTCCGGACAGACACTTCCTGGGCAGCTCAGCCCCGGAGGCAGGAAGCAGGGCCAAGAGGAGGGCTGGTGTTCTCTCAGTGGTGACATTTCCACACTGGACAGCGGCCCAGGGAGCCTGCCTTGGGCTGTGAATCAGGGTGGTTGGCATGGTCCACGTCCTCACACGCTTCTCTCCGTGCAGGATAACAGAATGCAGAAGGCTGTGCCCCAAGGAAGCCCTTCTATGGCAGAGACGCCCAGCCTCTAGGCCACATGCAGAGGTGACAAGTACGTGCTCACGCTGCCTTCCAGCAGCCGGACACTTGTCACTGAGGCCCTGGTATGTCACTGCAGCTGCACCTCACTTGGGGAACATGGATATTTTGTTGCTAAGCCTGGATCCCGCTCTCCATCTCACCCCCAAAATTATGTAGCTTTAGAGCTTGATTGAAGAAAAAAAAAAAAAGGATTCTATCTTTCCAAGTTACCCTGCAGCCGCAATTCCAAGGTTCAGGAATTGAGAGTTCCCAGGAATCTTTGCCTCTGAAATTCAGACTGCATGACCCTAATGCATGGAGATGTGGGTTTGTGAAACCACACCTGTTCCACTTCCTAGCTCACAGAGCATTAAAAAAAAACAGCAATAACAGCAAAACTCTTTTCCACAAGCTGCACAAGAACCCTAAAAACACAGAGTCCAGGAGTATATCCTGAGTACTATGCCCCCTTACGTACACTGTGTGCTGTTAGGTAAGACACAGGACTTCTCCGGGAGCCCCCCTTTTTTCTATTTGGCACACAAATAACTCTGCCTCTGTGAAGGGTAAGTTCAAGTACTGACACACGATGATCACTCGACAGAGGTCAGGTGTCTCCAGTTGCTGGAGTGGTAGCCTATTACCAGGTCTAAGGGAGAGAGCCTGTGGGGGTCTGGGGGCTGAGGGCTGTAGGCAGAAGGAGAGTCCATAGAATCAACTCCCCCGACCTGAGGCAGGGAGTCCTTCCAGCCTGGGTGTTCACTCAATGCCTCTGGTTGTACAGGACTTTGTCATCTAGGCCTACGACAATGAGGCGAATATCTGGCTTACATTCAGGGTCAAGTGAAGACACATCAGAGTGTATCATCGGAACCGCCTTGAAACAGCAGTCACGTCTTGGGGGCCGACAGGATGTGGTTAACCCTGAAACCCACCCTCACCCTGCAGCTTCATCAATGGTTGTCACCGTCCCTCGATCCGAGTGGCACTTTGATTTCTGCCCTGGAAGTTTAGCCTGATATTATAGGGACACTTTGAATGCTTCAAAGAGTAATTCTCACTTACCTTTTTCCTCTTTTCCCCTTCAGGTTCAACCCCTTTTATCACACTAAAGTGCCAATCAATATTGCAAGATAGATGTTACATCTTAGCTTTTTATAACGTTACTCGTCCCAGAAGGGACACTGTATCTTTAAGGAAATGGACCTCGTCTCCTGCTTCTGAAGGATTAAAACCCTTTAAAGAGACAGAAGAGGCTGTAAACCCCGATCATATTCTTATTCTCTCTTCATTATACTGTCCACTATCTATCCCTGCTGAGTAAATCTGGTTGTGTGTTTCTCCAAAGTGGTCATAAGAAGAAATTTATTTACTCCGCTTTGCACTGGAGGGGCATTACTGAGCTTCAAGGCTCTCCGAAGTAATAAAGATTTTGCAGTGTGTGCAAAAGGAGCAGAAATTCCGAACTTCTTTCCCCCTCTGAGGTCGTTTGGCCATCCGAAGGGGGAGTCACTTCTCATTTTCTGACAGGGTTTATTTCCGTAAGATTTTCCAATTAGCAGGAAAAGGTCACACTAATGTTGGTGCTGGGTAGAGCGAGAGGATCTGGCTATGCAAATAGACACATCCTTGAAAGGACAATATTAAAAAAATAGAGTGGATTTCCTTCATTTCCTAGTTTAAAAATTACTTAGATATGTACATATTCTATGCCTCTAGTCCCTTCTTCTCCCAGGGAGGAAAACGTGATTGTGGCTGTGTTTGACCTGCTGGTTTGCACCTGGGACAGAAGAATCCAAGGTTCCTGAGCGCGGCCACGTGTGCATGAAAGCAGGTGACTTGGGTACATAAGACAGGAGTTAAGAGGGGACCCTGGAGCTCTTGGCCTGGGGTGCAAGACCTGGAATCGGGCTGTCAGTACAATCTCTATGGACACTGATAATGGCCCCACGGTCCCCAGCCCAGAAATACAGACTGCCAGCATATCATTTTAAAACCTTCCTCCGTCTTTCTCTGACACTTCCCCTGCTGCTTTTGTTTCCTGCTCGGTGCATTCGAAGCACAAGAACTTTTCTTGATAATAGGGAGGGCTGGGAGCCATGTCGGGGAAGACGTACTCCAGCAGTAGCAAGGACAAAAGTCACCGATGCCCATTAAGAGGGATCAGGGGACAGCTTCACTTTGGGTTCGGTGCCAGGGATGCTTCTTGTCTTGCTAATGTGCCATGCAAATGTTATGACCAAGATTCCTGGATTGATGCGTGCTCTCATGTCTGCCATCCATGACTGCTGTCAGGAGACCAGGGTCAGGGGGCTGACTGGGAGAAAGAGCCATGGGAAGAAAAGGTTCACAGCTCTACAGGCCTTTCACACTCACCTTTGCACACTCGTGTGTTTGTCGGTGCAGTTGCAGTCAAAAGGGAAGGTGGCGTTGCTCCAGCAAAACTGCTTCTTTCCCAAGGAAGTCCCCTGGCGGGCGAGGATTGCAGCAAATGTGACAGCCTGGCCAGGTCCTTGCAGTCACAGACAGCATTTGTCCCTGGCCCTCTGAGTGGCAGGTCCTCCGCCAAGTGCTAGGGGAAGGGCTTGGACAAGGTCGCCCACTGCTACCTGGCTGAGAGTGGATTCGGGTCCAGTGTAACTGTCAGGGTTGATGCCACTGAGCCACATGTGCAGTGGGTCTGACTTCATGTGTGAGCTTTCAAAAAGGAAGGAAGGAAGAAAAGAACGAAGAAAGGAAGGAAGGAGGGAGGGCAGCAAGGAGGGAGGGAGGGAGGGAAGGAGGGAGGGAAGGAAGGAAGGAGGAAAGGAAAGAAGGAAGGAAGGAAGGAAGGCAGGAGGGAGGGAAGGAAGGAAGGAAAGGTAGCAGGTGGGATGATTTTGACAACCAGTTTAACCCTACAAGTTTAATTCTACTTACCATTTGTCCCTAGGATGTAAGGGACAAAATGATACAGAAACAATGACATTGGGTTATTGAAAATCAGAAATGTAGCCTGGCATGGTGTCACACACCTATAATCCCAGCGCTCTGTGAAGTGGAGGTTGGAAGATTACAAGCTCAAGCCCAGCCTGAGCGATTTAGAAACTTGGTGAAACCCTGTCTCAAAATACAAAAAAATTAAATGAAGTACTGAGGACGGAGGCCAGGGTGAAGGGCCTAGGTTCAACGCCTAGTACTGCAAAGAAAACAAAACCTGAAATGTGCCAGTAGATCTCAAAGTACGTTTCTGCCATGGAACTGTTGTTCACACTCTGTCCCTCACAAGCACACTGTGTGACTCTGACTATAAGGTGACCCCACACAGGTGGCATCAGAAGATGTGTATTCTCTGGCATCATTTAGATCCACTGCAACGTTTATTTTTGCCTTGAAGAAGACAGAGAGTTGCACCTTCCTCTTAAAAACCCTTTTCCTTCCTTGAAGTTGAAGACTAATGCCTCAGAGGGCATTATTGGGATTTCAGCATGAAAGAGAAAGCCTTTTTTATTTTGCTTTGCCATTAAACAAAGAGTGACCCATTTTTTTTCTGTTTTCAGAATATCATTTCTTTTTTATTGTTTAGCAAGTACTCATTACTGGAGCCAATCGCTGACCCTGTTTCTCCTTAGAACAAATTGATGAAGAATGAGCCCCCAAGACAGAGGAGCCTGGAGAATGGGTTGTTGATTGATGTTTCAAATTCCATCGAAACAGAATTAAATCCCCCAAAGTCAAAAATCATTATTTTGGCTTTATCTGGAAGAAATTATTGAAGCCAATGGAAGCAAACAAGCTAGTAATAATTATAGCACCCAAACACCAAAGCAGTTAATGCCCCCAAATATACAGCTGGTTAAATAAAGCATGATATACACTTAAAAAGCATACTAGATAGTCATTAGAAACATTTCAGTGCTGCTTTGTACTGTCCTCCTCTCTCCCTCTTTCCATCTCTCTCTTATCATACCATTATTTTAACAAATTCTTAGCCCCACTCTATATTAGGACAAAGTTCGATGGAAGAGGAACAGTTACACAAAAGTGACTTTGAGGAAAGGGAAATTAAGTGAACAGATATCAACTGGAAGTATAGTGGTCAAGCATCTGGGAAACACATTGTATTATAATAGAATCAGATAAAGTAATATATAAATGTAATGAGAAAAATTATGACAATCAATCAGCAGCTTGGAGACTATGGGCTACAGGTGAAGATAATAACGGTCAGTGTGTGTTTATTGAACTCTTTCTACGTGCTCTATGTTTGATTCTAAATGATTTAAATGTGAGCCAATTAAACTGAGATAGTCCTATTAATATTCCTTTTATGCTAAGTAAACCTGGCACACAGACGTAAGATAACTTGTCCTGTACTCTCTGCTACTCCAGGAGTGGTAGAGACTATTTCATTTTAATTGCAGTCTTCACAAAAGAACAAATTTTTCTAATAATTTTTTTAAAAGATGAGGCTCTCCCTCTCAAAATGTGGCAAAATTTCAAATTCAGTCCTTATATCATTAATTACAATCTCTAACTGTAGCAAGAGCATCAGAAGCACATGTTAAAAATGCAAAATCCCCAGCCCCAGACCAGACATATCTCATGCAAATAAACAGGGGGAGGCAGAATCACAAGTCAGTGTTTTAATAAGTTCCCTGCATGACTCCAAAGTAGTCAGCTATGATTTGGGGACCACTTTACAGCGATGAGAGTCATCAGGGATGCTTATTACATGGAAGGTTCCAAGGCCTCCTCTGGAGAATTGGCTCAGTGGATCCAGGATGAGACTTGGGAATTTATATCTGTACTCAAGTAACCCTATGTCCTGGGTGGTCTGGAACTATTCTGACGTATGTAGCTATTAACAGCGCCCTCTTCCAAATTTGGACAAGGAGTACATGGTAAATTAGGATCCCGTGAGATCTGTATGGACAGGACAGTTTGGGAGGAGGCACAGCTCTACAGAATATCAGTGACTTGGCTCTAATCTCCTTCAGTCACTTGCTAGCCATCCAGCTTGGAGGAGTTATTTAACTTCACTAGGCAATCAGTTTTCTCACCTGCAAACTAGAGATAAGGATTCCTAACTCCTGGGCTGTTGCAAGATATAGCCACACATTGCATCCCTTCTGGGGAAGCAGTGTGCTCGGTAAGTATTCAGCAAGCACCAGCTCCCATCTCACAGGGAATATTGGAATTCTTTGGCCCAGCCCTAGGCAGCCTGGTCAAGATCATGAGTAACATTCTGCTGAATGTGGACGCCTCTGTATTGAGCAACTATGAATATTTCTCAGTTTTCCAAGGAAGCGTGACCACAAGCATCAGCTTGACTTCACCTAGGAAGTGGAATTTTTTTGCACAGTTTTGCTTTTAACTGTCAGAGCCATGCCCTGATGTCATTTTCTATGTCACTGTACCAAACTGTCAAGAACAAAATAAGAGAGCTGGGGGAGATGAAGGGTAGGAAAACCCACTCCATGAACCACTTACCAAATTTCAGACCTGTTGCCAAAGACAAGCAAACCTGCCAGCCTGTTTGTACCAGGAAGAATTCTAATAAATAATCCAAGGAGAGACATAATCCAGGTGACAGTTTAAAGATTATTGATCAAAAGTCAGGAGTTTGCCTTTACCACAAAATTTGCATTCACAACACCAGCTCTCTAAACCGAGAAGAGTATTGACGTGGCTGACACAAATAATGATACAGACTGGGCAATCTGTTTTCAAACAAGATGAAGAAAGTATTTCCGCTGGCTATTACAGTGTGTGGTGTGTACTTTTCTGACAACTCTCCAGAACACGTTAAGGATTATCTGTACATGTGTGGGCTTCGACAATGTGACAGTCACCCAGTTCCAAAAAAATGCTTGTCCCATGCTGTGAGCCGCCCATGGAACGCCAGCAAGGGTAGGCAGAAGTGGAACACGTAGGTGTGTGGGGGTGTTGTTTAGTGTTGGATTTGGGGAAGGTTTGGTGATTTAGAACTCACTGTCTTAAATTTTTGATGTTATGATACATTTCTTTGATGCGCAATGTGATATCACCTAGAAGCATCTGAGTGCCACCTCCAGTTCTACACCGTGTCAAATTTCCCTGACAAACTTTAAACCTATTTTGCCTCCAACACAGTTTTCAAATAGCTGAGGCAACTGGGTGTTGGGAGGTTTTTTTTTTTTTTCATATTGCCAGCACTGAAAGAAAACATACTCAAGACATTTGCCTATGTATGAAGAGCAAGTTAATTATAATAATAAATAGTTTGACCCAAGGACTCCATGAACTCTTGAGGGGTTTGCCTTCTGACTCAGCCATTTACTGACCTTGCGATTGGAGTAACTTCTTTAATCTTGTCTAAGCCACGAGTTTTACTTGTATGTGTTGGGTTAATAGCAATGTTCACTTCGCAGAGCTCTAGAAGGTTGCAACGATGATGATGATGACAATTATGATGATGATGATGATGATGATGACAGAAATGATATTAGTAATAATGGGGATGAAGTTAGTGATGATGATGGTTATGATGATGGTTACTGTGATAATGTTGATAGCAATGACAATGATAAGGATGGTGATGGTGATGGTGATGATGGGGAAATTCAGAGCCACCTCTTTGAGCCTCCACAGGTGCTGACTAGGCTCAGAAAGTTTTGGAGAAGTGCTTGGAAGTGAGATTTAAGACCTTTGAACTGCTCTTTTCCTAATTTCCTTAATTATAGAACACTGTGAAGAATTCACCAGGATATGTAGGCCAAAGGCACTCCAAGAACAAGGAGGCCTTTCTCTTGGCCAGAGGCATTTGCAAGGCATGTTCTGCACAAGGGAAAGTAGGGCCAGATGTGTAGGTCAGGGCTTCCCAGGCAGAGACAGGCAGATCAGGACCCTGGTGCACCATTGCTCCCTAGGTAGCCTTGAGCAAGTCATTTCCCTCCCCTCAGCCTCACTACTGCATCCACAACATCTAAATCTAATTATGATTCCCTCACAGCATTTGGGAGACTTCCAGAGAAAGCTGTAGAAGTTATCTGTAACCAGTAAGTAGATACCTGATGGAAGACAACCATGAGCTTTGTTGTTGAAGTAGCTGTCCTCAGTAGTTAGTTTAGAGATCATATGACATCAATTGTGTATTGAATACAGAAATAACATCCTTACGCTGTTCCTCCTGTCACATCCAATCCATTGACAAGTGGAAAAGACATGTCTCTTCTCTCTAAGATATTACTTAGCACTGCTGCTGATCTCCAGGCCACCCATCAACACAGGGTTGAAGGACCATCCCTTCACGGTATCCCCACCATGACCTCCTAACCAGTCCCCCTACTTCCACCCCTTCCCCTGCTTCCCAATCCATTCTCTATGCAACAGAGTCACTTTTCCAAAGGTAAATAAAATCCTGCCATTCCTCTCTTTGAAACCTTCAAGAGCCAACCTAATAATAATAGCTAGTAACCAGGGTTGTGCTGGAAAGTGTTTAACCATCAGCCCTCCATGGGATGGGTGAAGCCTGATTCCCAGCTGTGGCCAACTCCCATGGTGTAAGTACTCCACCATGGCTGATTTCCAGTCAAGCTACCAACAGTGTGTGATTTGAGAAAAGATGCACACATCAATTTTTAGGAGCTCCTTCCACTTCCCTCTATCTCCAGATCCAGTTTCCATTCTTCCCACCTTGCATTCCTAGCATCCAATTATGCCCTTTTTCTAGGCCTACCGGTGGAGCTCTGGTTCTTCATGGAGGACACGGAATGAGATGGCTAATCTGCCTCCCAGGGGACATCTGGCAATTCCCTGAGACATTTTTGGCTCTCACACCTCAAGAAGGGGGCCGGTGAGCCACTGGCATCGAAGGCTTGAGGCCAGGGATGCTGCTTTGCACCCACAGTGCGATGCACAGGACAGCTCTCTTCCTACTAGCAAAGGCCTCTCTGGTCCCACGTGCCAGTAGTGTTAAGACTGAACAGTTTAATGTGGAGTGTTTCTTCTCCCTACTAGAGTGCGAACTCCAGAGAGGCATAGCATGGATTGCTTTGTTTTCTGCTACATTCCCAGCAGCAGACAGAGTACCTGGTACAGAAGAGATGTTTCAAAACTGGATGTGAAATGGTCAAATAAAACAGTATTGCCACAATAATAATAATAATAGTGATAGTAATAATAATAATGGCAGTAACAATAATAATTCTACTGACACAGACGTACTTTTAAAGAGTCACATCTAAGTTTTCAAGGCAGGACAGGGCGAGAACGGTGTTATTCTTTTATTCTCAGTTTAGCCTTCTTTGGGGAGCAAAGGGAAGGGAAGAAGCGGCAGGCACTTGATAAAATCACCTCCTCCTCCATCCCTGACCTCCTAGAGCAGCCTTCCACTAAGTGTTGCACTTGGCCGGAGCTCCCCATAGTAATTTGGTTAATTGGATGAACAGGCCCTTTAGTGACACCAGCTGGATTTCCACACCGCAGTCCATCAAAACTAATCAGTTGGCTGGGTTCCATTTCCCAGCAACTGACAGCTTGGCCAAGACGGTGAGTAGATGGTAACTTTTTAAATTGAAGAACTTGCTAAATAATGGCAGTTAAAACTTGGCAGGATGCTTTTAAAGGCAAAGGGGAGAAAAGAAATACGGCATTGGCTTTGTTTTCCCTCAAAGAGATAATCTCGTTAGGTGTTAGCTGATTAATCTCCAAAAGACACTGAGAAAGAGTAATCGCTAGAACTTCTATTTCTTTTGTGTAAAAAGAAAATGTCCAAAGTTGGACTATTGAGTGCTCCCTTTATATGGGCTTAGCAAACCCTGGTGCTCCTTGTGTGTCTAATTTAACACAACAGACTGGCAAGGACAGTGCTAGCTGCTGTAACAAACAAGCCTTAATACTGTATTTGAACAGCTTAACATATGATAGCACACTTCCTACAAGTCCAACCAGGAGCTCCTCATCGGGAATCCCCTGTGCAGTGACTTGGAGACTCAGGTTCTTTTCATCTGGGTACCATGATCCCCTAAACCCTCAATGCCACGTGTGCCTAAACCAACCAAAGGAACCGAGACAAGGCATACCCAGTTTTTAAAACTTGGACCCAGAAATAGCTACATGGCTACAGAAAGGCATAATTAGTGTGTCTCCCACCTAGTTACAGGCCTAAACTACAGGAAGGAGAGCCTGGATTGCAGTGGATAGTTAACCATGCCACCGCTGGCAGCTCTATCTCTTCATCACATATTCTCTGTGAGAATTTATTAAGATTTCTTTTTTTTTCTAAATAAGGAAACTGTGGTTCCTATGTAGTTAGCCACTGATCTGGGTTTTTGTTATTGACAAAAAATGAAGTCAAGATTTGCACATGTACCCTACAAAAACACCTCTGTCACCCTGCCCTGCCTCCTTCCTCTTCTGCCCTCTCCCTCCTTCCTTGCCCTCTCTTCTGTGTTTTGCCATCTTTCACTGTCAACCTTTAAATTTTGAGAGCAGGAGCAGATGAAACAGATGTTTTCAACATGATTGTTCGTTTGGGCTCCAAAAGGATTGCCCACAGAGCAATCTTTCACCTAGAAGAGTTTTGTTGGAAGCCTAGGAAATTGTTGCTCAAGCCTTCTTTTGCTTTCAAAAGTATAGGGAACATGAAAAGGAAAATGACAGAAAAGAGAGGCTTCTAAGAGGCAAATGTGATACTGCCACCCCCTGACTTAATAACAGTGATGTCTCCCTGTAGCATCCAGATAGAGCTCATATTCTGTGGCTCAGTGTACAGAGGGGCTGTGATCCAGCTCCCAAATGCTTCCCTGGCCCTCACCCAGACTTCAGGCATCTTGGGATGTGTGCCACGCTCCTCCACCCACTGTGCCTTCCCTCATCTGCTTGGCTCCTCCTTACCCCCTGTTGTACACTGTGATACCAACCACACGCAGGCCTGCCTGACAGCCAGGTGGTAACTGCTGCCTTGCTTGTGTGTCCTGCGTTCTTTAGGGCTCCCAGGGACAAGGGTACATCTTCTTTATTTGTATCTCCCCTGTGCCCAGCTCAAGGCCTAACACAAAGCAGCGCTTCTTCTATTCTAAATCCATGGAGTTGCCGTGGTGTATACCTGTGATTCTAACCCCAAGAGAGGCTGAAGCAGGAGAATTGCAGTGAGGAAGGACTGCAGAGGAGGACTGCAATGAGAAAGGTTTGATCCAGCCTGAACACCTTGTGAATTAGCAAGACAATGTCTCAGAATTTAAAATAAATAAATAAATAAAAAGGGCTAGGGATGCAGCTCAGTATAGCGTCCCTGGGTTGAATCCCCAGTACCACAGAAGAAGAAGGAAGGGGGAGGGAAAGGGGAGGAGAGAAGAAAGGGGGACGGGAAAAAGAGGAGGAAGAGGGAGAAGGAGGGGAGGGGGAGGAAGAAGAAGAAATGGACCTTGTTATTGAGCAAGAACAACAAAACGTGCAATGTCTGCAAGAAGAAATTAAAATAGAGGAGACGCCACAGTTCCATTTGGACCTGTAGTGGAACAGGCAGTTGGCTCAGCCATGCTGTAAGCAAGGAGTAGACCTTTTTTTCCTACACAGAGCAGTTTGTAGCTGACAGAGAGCTCCTTCCAGAAGCTCCTGTTACCTCCCATCTCTCTGAGGAGGAGGCAGGACATCGTATGCATGTGTGCATCTAATGTGCGCGCCCCTGAGGTGACCGGCAGTCAGCGCTAACAACTGTGCTCCCAGCACCTTTAAAGATGATGGAGAGAGTTTCCAGGCTGGGCGGGCATGGTTGCAGATGGTCTAATGCTGTGTTTTAGGGTTGCATCTCTTTTTGTGCTGGTTGGATGCAGATGCTAGCTTGAGTAGGAGGATTGCGAAGGAAGCCTCAGTATCCCCAGACTCCAAAACAGGGGTGACTCCGGGGACCTCTGACTCACTCACTGGTGTAAGCAAATATCCCCAGTGCTGAGTGGAAACCACCCAGGTACAGGTTGTACAATCATGGGGTTTGCAGGAAGGTTTACAAGGAGCGTGTCAGAGCTGATTTCTGAACAGCCTGATGATTTATTTGACGCCTTTGGATATTTAAGTAGTCTGTAGTATACACCAAATGTCTAAAATGTTTGTTTTTTTCCTTGCTTTAATATGTGGGACCTCTCACAATGCCTTGTACCCTGTAGGCACTCAATAAATATGATTTATGGAAGATGTAAATAAATTCAAACCAAGATTCTGCCTTCATTAATTTGTAGCTCCATCAGGCAGTTCCCCTCTTGAAGCTCGAAAAAGAGGAAAATCCTCACCAAATGACAGAAGAAAAGAAAATGCAGGTTGTGCACCAGTTGGGCCTGTGTATAAAGTCTGGCACCCTGGGAGTGAGATACGAAATGCTGGGTCAGGTCCTCAGCGCTGACAGGTACACAGGTGACCTTGAAGAAATGGCTTCACCTCTCCCTGTTGTCCCCTCTGTCGCAGTATCAAACTGAAATGGTTACACCACCGTACCACTGAGCTTCAGAGAAATGAGAAAGGGAAGAAAATAAGTTGTGCAGAAATTTGTGGAGAACCCCCCATCCCAGGTGATCTTACTCAAGATTTCCAAATGTTTTCATCTCAGTATCCCTAAAGAGGATAGCACAATGGTTAGGAACACAGAACACTGGTCCAGCTATGCGGGTTCAAGTCCCAACTCTGCCCTTTTCTCTTTTCTCTTTTTTCTTTTCTTTCTTTGCTTTTTAAAAAACATAATAGAGATTTAACCCAGGGCCTTCCCAGGGAGCTACATCAAAAATTACTTAAAAATGATGTTTAGTTTGAGACAGGGTCTCACTAAGTCACTAAGTCATCCAAGTTGAGCTAGAAATTTGGATCTTCATGCTTCAGCTTCCCAGAGTGCTGGGGTTACGGGTGTTCCCCACCACACCAGGCCCCAGCTCTGCTCTTTACAGGCTCTGTGACCTTGGGGAAATTGTTTAACCTTTTCTCTGTTCCTTCATTTGTAAAGTGAGGAAGGTAATAGCTGGGATGCAGGTTGGTTGCGAGACTAGAATGTGATCACATTAATGTATATAATGCATTGATGTAGTGACTATATGACAAGGCATGACGAGAATGTTGATCATTACTATGATTCTCATTTGGAAGTGGACGACCGAGGCACATGGACTGCAGCATCTGGCCTGAGGGTCCACTGCTCCTGGTCTTCTCCAGAAGTGGATAATGTGGACAAAGAGTAAAAGCTTTGAGCCTAGTTCTGCAGCTCTGTGGACCTAGCTCCTGCCTCAGTGCTCCATGGTGTCTGAAGTCATAACAGCTTGTCTACAGCCCAGCTCCGGACCCATCTGGTTCCTGGGCATGGCCTGTTTCTAAACACCCTTGGGGCAGGTGTCTTGGTCAGCTACCCTGCTTCCCAGACACATCCAGTGTCACTGTGCTGCCTCTCCAAACTAAAGGAGATACATGGTGCATGCTTAAACTTATGAGGAAATTTATTATGGCCCAAGACACACTGCCAACAGTCCCGCGGAATGCTTCCTCTCACTTTGAACAACTTATCCTGCCATTCCTGCCACTTTCTGGAACAGTTCTGGAAGTGTTCTTTCCTGAGTTTCTTTAGCTGTGCTGTCGTGGCTACCTTCATGTCCTGAATTAATTCAGTGTGAACTTTCCATGATCATTTTGACTTGGAGAAGAATCAGAAGTCACATGGTGGCAGATCCAGGGAACAAGTGGATGAGGCCACCCCATAATTTTTTTTACAAGTCTTCCTTTCCACTGGATGGCAAGCAGCAACAGCATTCACTGTATTTTTGATCAAATCTCATAAAGGCATTCACAAAAGAGGACTTCCAGAGCTGCTTCAGAAAATGTCAAAATGATGGCATGAGTGTGTTTGAAGCAAGGGGGAATATTTTGAGAGGTCATTGTAATAAATGTTTTAAAAATTTAAACATTTCCTATGTATGTTGAACACCTCTGAATATGCTTTAGTAGTGTTTTATTGATGGATCGCTAAACCACACAAGGTGCACTAACCCTGTATGCACCTAAGCCCAGCCTTGTTTTATGGTTATGGGGACCCTTAGAAGACCTTCTTGGCTCAGTGCTCTGCCTTTGCTACCTTCCTTCCTGGGCTGAGACCCCTAGTATTTAAACCCTACTTGCAGTCCTTTCCTTGGACATCTCCCATTCTTTGCTGCAGGTTCTCCTGCCCATAAATCCCAGCTGACAGGGGAGATAGTCACACACATTCCAAGAGCTCATTTCTCAGTCCAGGCAAAAGATTAAGGTACATCTTTCACCTTCCATATGGGATCCAGTGGGCATTTGCTGTCTGTTTGTTAAGGGACTTGATCTCCTTGTGGGTCAATGTGCTGAATGTCAAGTCTTCAGGAAACTGAGGTACTTCGTTCTCTGAGGACGCTACTTGGTTTCTTGAAATATCTGAAGCTATTTCTCACATAAGCCCAGAGATGAGCTTTTGCTCTTGTTTTGCAGCTTTCCATGGTTTCTCACCTTGGTCTGTCACTCGGGGGTGTGGCCGTCACATCCCGGGTTTATGATATTTTGCAAAGTAAGAAAGGAGACTTTGCATTGAGGTGGAGGCCCTCAAAGTCAGGCAGACCTGATGGGATGAACTCTAATTTGGCTACTTGCTCACAAATTCACCATGAGCCACTGCCTTTATCTGTCTACACCATGCAGTCCTGAGGTAGGTGTCCAAGTTCCTGTCTCACATTTGTGAGCCCTGCACCCAACTCCTGGCTGCTCAGGGAAAAGAAGCTGCCCTGCTGAGTGAGTACATTGACTCCCTGGACCCCCACAGAGCATCCCCACCAGAGCTGCCTTGGCTTTGGTCTCTGTCTTTCCCCGTGCTTGCTCCCTGCCCATATGTAGATGACCCAAGGGCTCTTCGCTTGGCTTCCTGAGCCCTTTGGATTTGACTTCAGAGCATTCTGACCAGGATCAGGGCATTTCCTCCATAAGGCTCACCTTTTTTCCACCCGTCCTTACAGGTACACCTAGGTGTTCAAGGCCCAGCGCCTTAAAATATTTGGGTTAATAGTAATATCGTAAGCACAAGATTTCTTGAAACTTTTCTTAGCATTTCAGAGCCTTTAATAGGGAGAGAGGCCTTAGAACTTTCATTTCCTTAGAAAATCCACCACTTACAGGAATTTTATTCTCAAACATTAAGTGTATGTATTCCAATTATGTTTGGAATGCTGGAAACATTAAGGAGTTTAAACCATAAAATTGGATAACCAGGCCATGTGTGTAGATCACCTCTGCCTTCCTGGAGAACAGCAGTGGGCAGAAACCTCTGTGGCCCGTTCTTCTACCTGCACTGACTGGATCAATCAACGAACGAATGGACTTGCTGATTTTTCGTGTAAAAAATGGCACCCGTGTGTTTAATGGAGACACCTTTGATTATTGGTCATACTGAACTTCTGTGGACTGACTGCTTGGCCACTCCTTAATCTGTGATCTTTACCAGTTTCCTGTGACAAGCTGAGGTTTACTTCACATATGTGGCTGTTCTTTATCTAGAATGGGCATTTGTTTAACCAACATTTCTCATTAAGGATGGATTAGAGAAGATAATAAAGTTGGAAGGGAGCAATCTTGAATTTGTTCTGAAGCCATATTTAAACACAGAGCACATCGGTTTAACTTAAATTATATATCACAAATTAATAAGACTAATAGAGCTTTCTAAAGTTGTTTTTATTAAAACGTGAGGGAAGGTCACGTGATCGAGTAATAGCCCAGGATAGAGGATAGGAAGGGCTTGTTCAAGTTGGAGGAGATCACACCTTTCATCAGATTTGGGGGTAATGCATTCCTTCCATTTTATTGCTTACTTTACAGTCACTTTTTAATTTTTCACACCTCAGATGGATATTTTAAAAAGAAATTTTTAGACGCAATAATTTTCCTCTTGTATTTTTCTTTACAAATTCTACTATGAACCCAGAAGAAATGCTCTCAAAGTTATGTCAGATACCAGGCACATGAAATTTCATTTGCATGGTGCTTTTTTCCTACATAAAGCTTTCTGGAAGCAAAGGTCTGAAGGAAACTCTCACTTCTCTAAAGTCCAGCTTGGTCAGAGTCTAAGGACCATTTCTCTGCCTGTCACTGGCAGCCCCCAGCTTTTGAGGAACTGGATTTCAAAGATCTGTCCACACTGGTACCTCAGAGTAGTGCAGCAGAGAGGGGAAAATGAGGTTTCCTCTACCCCCACTGCACCCTGGTGTCATTTGCCTGGTTCAGTTCTCCAGGAAGAACAAAACCAGAATGCAGGAAGTGAAACAAATGCTTTAAAAACCTCACAGATGGAGAGGGACAAGTTGCAGGGCAGGTGGTGGAGCTGGACTAGGACTTGCAAAATCGCCCATTTGTGTTTCAGAGCTGCGGCTCTAGGAAGCACTGAAGAGACCTCATGAAGGGCGCCAGCACCCCCTGAGTCTGTCCTTAGTTTTTAAAGACATGTTCCATGAATCTCCCTCAAAATACTCCCCCTTCCTCCAAGCACACTCATCCCAATTGCTGTTCCCACTTTCTGAAGCAGTTCTGGAAGTCCTCTTTCATGAGTGTCATTACAAGGTGTGATCAAAATTACAGTGCATGTTGATACACAGACCCATCCGATGAGAGGCAGGCTCATACAAACATCACACTGCGTCTTCATCCACCCTGTTCACTGAATCTGTCAGCGAAACTCTTGTGGCTCTTCTTAAAGTCAAGATAAAAATTAAAGGTAAATATTTTGAATCAATTCGGCACATCAAAGCAACCATGATAGTACAGTGAAAGACATGAAAGAAGATTTCTAGAATTTGTCAGAACATGGCAACAATCAGCAGATGAATAGATAAAGAAAATGCATATAAATACACAATGGATTACTACTCAGTCATAAAGAAGGTTAAATTACTGTGGTTTGCAGCAAAATGGTACACCTTCAGACCATAATGCTAAGTGAAAAAAATCAGACACAGAAAGTTAAATAATATGTAGTTTCTCTTACATGAGATACCCAAAGTATAAATAATTTAAAGATCAAAATAAATGATAAATGATAGAAATCAGAGAGGTAGATTTTGTGGAGACCAGGAAGGGAGATGGGGGTGGGAGAGATGGGAGAGAGGAAAAAGGAGAGGAAGAGAAAGGACCAAGCTGCATTATGTATTTGCACCAATTCCCCACAGTGAAAGGATCCATTATGTACCAAAACATTTACAAATAAAAATGAGGAAAATTTTTACAAATAAAATTTAATAAAGGAAGCCCTTGAAATGTAAACAGACTTTCTAAAAGTGAAAAAATAACTGATGGGATAAGTGTGCTCCAAGCAAAGGGGAGAATTTTCAGGGCATTGGTTAATGGCAATATGTCTTTCACCGTACTAATTACTTTAAATTTAAATATTCACGAAACGGGGCTTCCGGGGCTGCTTCAGAAAATGGCACTCATCTTAATTTTTGATCACACCTAATATATAGGCAACCCAGGACTGCAAACTAAACTCCTTGGCAGGAAACCAGCCAGAGCTTACGGCCCAGCTTCCTAGCATTCTATCAGATACAGGGTAGCTGGAGAATGAGGGGCAACTCTTCAAAGGCTCCATTTTAATTACGAGCTGGTGGGAGACTATTACTTTCCAAGCTGCCCCCTCTACCTGGGTTGACTTCCAAAACCTAATGGAGTCACATTGGCCAAATGAAAAACCCCAATCACAGTGACAAGTTCCCTGCCCAGCCTGAATAAGCTTTGTCTTTATACAACTGCCTTCTCAACTCAAGGGATTTTATTTTAGACTCTGGAGGGAATTAGTTCCCTCTCGCCCTATTTCATTAAGAAACTGGCAACAGATCAAAAAAAAAGAGCACGTTGTTCTCACATAGCATCCCACCCTGTGATTTCTTCTGCCTCTTTAAAAACTTGTAGGGATTTTGAATTTTCCAATTTCATTTTCTTGTCTAGCATGACCAAGGGCTCCCCAAAACTGAAAATGTCCTAAATGCTTCAGAGTTTATTCCCTTGTCTGGAAGCTGATTCAAGACAAAATTTGACTTCTTTAAAAAAACAACAACAACAACAACAAAAAAAAAACTAAGCTCTATCTGTCATAAAGAATAATAAACTTCAGACATTTGTGGGTAAATTGATGACCTTGAAACCATAATATCAAGTGAAATGAATCAGACAAACTAAAATTTTGCATGGCTTCTCTTATATGAGAAACCTAGCACATAAATAAAGAGCAAAATAGAAGTCAGATAACAGGAAATAGGGAGCTCTTTCTCAAGTAGGAAGAGGAACAAGAGATGGGGGGAGGGGAAGGAAGAGGAGAGAAAGGGAATGCAAAACAAAGAATTGAAGGAAAAACACAGAAGTAGAGCTTTTGTAAATGGGAAGGGATCAAGCACTGGGAGGAACAGGAAAGGATAGGAGGGGTAAGGGATGAAAAAAACAGCATAGGATGTGTTGAGTCTGTTGTAGTCAGGGTTTACAAGGGAAAGGAATTAATACGGACACATAATTTATAGGATTATTTTATAATACTCACCCAAAAGACTCAAATGCAAAAAGAGTGCAGGAAATCTGCCCACACACTAGAGACCCAAAGAATCCAGCTGAGGGCCTGGATCCCATGGCAATGTCTCATGTAAGTCTGTATCAAGGATTTGCACTAGAAAGGCCCAAAGGTCAGTGGTAGAAGCTAGAAAGTCTGCACCAGCAGGATGAAGAATGTGTGCCAGCAGGCTGAAGGATCTGCACTGAAGCCAGGAAGCAATGCTTGAAGTAAGGACCAGAGCTCACCCAAAATGAATCGCAGCCGTCCTCAGCAACAGCAAGATCACCAGCTCCTCCAACAATAACAGTTGAGTCCATATCAGGAAAACCAGCATGATAAGATTCTCCAGGAGAACCAGCTGCACCACCTCTTCCACTCCAGTTCTTTAGTTTATGCTGTTGGCCACGATCCTCAGGTGGGCCCCCCACACTTGGCACCACCATACCGATTCAGTCCAGTTGGGAGATACAAGTGACCACCAGCTGTCAATCCACCAATGTCCATGTCCCAACTCCCCATGATAAATGGAATCATCATGTACTGCAAACATGTATCCATCAGAGTAATAATTTTAAAAAACACACAAAAATAAAGTGGGTTGCAATATGCATCCCTTTGAGTTTGTACCTAGTGGGGTGATCTTTACCCTCTGAAAACCAGTGAGAGGAAAAAGGGTGACTCCCTGGAGGGCAAGGTCTGTTAGGCACCTACTGTAAGGCCAGTGTTCAAGACCTCCTCTGGCATTTCCAAGATGAATGCAGGTGTGATAGAATGCACTTTCACTTCATCCTTTCAAGCCAGAGGTTGGGCATCCTCATTCCTAGAGAAGGAAACTGAGGCCCCAGTAGCTTCAGGCGCTGGCTCAGATTCTCTCATATCGCAAGGAAATGAACAGCAAAGCTAAGGCTGTGCCTAAGTCTGCCAGTTGGTACCAAACCGGGTGATGGAGAGAGAAAGGCTTCCCTGAGGATATTTACGTAGGAGTTAGCGTTACTGCTCATGCTCCTGCTTCTGTGCCTGAGCTTTAGTTCCCTCCTTTATGAGATTGATTCTAGAGTGTCCGCCTCATGGACTTACCAGGGAGATGGAAAGAGAGAGCAGACTAGGCCCGGAGTCGATGCCAGGTTTCACGAGGGATGTTCATGGTGTTAACAAAAGTGCATATCATTTGGGTAGAAAGGGAAAATTCTTAATCCTAGCTGGGCAAACACTACTTCTACTTTCGCTGTCTTTGAGCCACCTGCAGCAAGTTTGCCAAATGCTCGCCAAGTGGTCTTGTCAAACGCATGCCTTGCAGCTTGCTTTCTTGTCCAGTGAAAATCCACTGCTTGATATGCACGGTCATAGCTGTCCCCAAAGCTGTGTCCTCAAGGGGGGAATCGCTGAGAAATATATTGGGGAGGAGCAGTGCTTCAGGAGTACGGAGCACATTCTCTAATAATAAATGTGGTAGGAAAACGAGTGTTGCTGTGAGACAACTATCTGGAAAATGGGAAGGTTTACAGGATGAAAGGAACAGTCCGCAACTCAGCAGCCATCACCAGAATGGTTTCCCTACTCCCCACATCGCTTCTGCCCTGAGCCATTCTGCACAAAGGAGGTCTTTAAAAACCTTTTGAAATTTAAAAGTCCAATCAGTTTCTGCTGCACAGCACAGAGATTTCCCTTGCATTGCAGGCAAGCAGTTTTTCTGATCCTGGGCTAGCAAGTGGAGAGTTCACATATGCACCCTGAGAGGCCAAAGTCCTTGGGTTCAAACCCCACGGCTGCCACTTACAGTGTGAATGGCCGTGGGCAAGGTATTCTGAGCCTCAGGACCAGAATCAAGCTTATTCCTTCTGGAATCCTTCATGTGCTTTTTTTCTCTTTTGAAAAATCTACTCATTTCCTGTTCAGATGCTTCCAGACACTACCCTGCTTCCCTGGGCACCTCAAGAATGACTAATGACATCTGCAAACTTTCTTCACACCCTGGTTCAGGGGCAGCAAACTGTCCTGCATGCCAGATCCAGCCTCCACCTGTGTCTGTAAGCAGGGTTTTATTGGAACACGCCCACGCCGCCTTATTTACATATTTCCTGTGACTATTTTCCCACTAAAACTGCAGAGTTGAAGGTTTGCAACAGATTTTACATGACCTGCAAAACCTACAATTGCACTATCTGCCCTTTAGCAGAAAAAGCTTGCCAATTTTTATCCAAGTTCAGCATCTGCAAAACTGACTTCAGATGCAGCAAGTCTCACATTGTGATTGTTTCTCCTGAAGATATAGAATGTTATATTCAATAGAAATGTATTAAGTATAGGTATCTAAATTAGATATAATTTATAGTGTAGATTTTTAAAAGCTGCAATTTTGGATGGGAAATTTTTAAATTAGGGGGCAACCTTCCTCATCAACTTTCTTGGGTAGTAAACTCAATCAAACATCTTAAATCAAATTTCTTGAGTACATAGTATGCCAGCCACCAAGATAAGTACTTTTCTATGTACCAATGTACTTAACTCTCACTCTAGCCCCATAAGGTTGAGACTGATTATTTGTATAGTGGACCACACACTCTGGGAGAAAAGAGAAATGTATATAACTTGATGAATGAGGTCTTCAGTCTATAAAGAGCTATAAATCATCTGAAACTTCAGAGTTTATTTCCAAAGATGTATTTTATAAATTTAAAAGTGAGCTTAACATTGATAATGTGGTGGCCAGGGCTTGTACAGCAGGTGACATGCTGAAGCCAGCATTTGGAGTCTAGGTCTCAGAGAATTCACCTTTTGACTCCATTGCCTGCATGTTTACCATCACGCAGTAGCAGTATTCTGTGGACCAGAGCTTGAGATCCTGGTAAGACAGCTTCCCTGAAGGGTTCCTCTCTTTTCCCTGGACTGGAGCTGTCCTTACCATTTCTTATCTCAGGTTCAGTTCTCTTCCCAGCCATGGTTGCTCTGTTCTTTCTGGTTTAAGTTCATTGCCTTGACGGGATAAGACAAAAGCAAATGAAGAATTGAACGCTCCTCCTTGTTATCTTTTAATTTCACATATCAGCTTCAAGCAGTGAATTTATCTGTTGCTTTGTGCATTTGGTTCTTACCAGAATCCAAAAAGGTCTGTGTGTGTGCCTGTGTGTGTGTGTGCGTGCACATGTGCACGTGCGCTCACACATGGGTACAGATGTGTGCACACAGGTGTGTGCCTAACTTAAAGGAGCTTTGCAGATAACCAGTCCAAGTTTAAGTCTTGGTTCTCATCTACTAGCTGTGGCCTCTGAGTCAGTTACTTCCTCTCTCTAAGCTCCATGCTCCTCCTCTGTAGAGATATGATTATGACAATGTCTGTGCCACATGGTTGTGGTAAGGACTCAGTGGGACAGCATCTGAAGGCAGTGCTTAGAGGAGCACCTGTCACGCTGGAAGCACGTGATGCTGTCAGCTCAGCTGGTGGTTTTTGTCAGGGTAGGGTTGATTCCAGTTTTCTTTGTTCATTCTTGAAGATTTGCATCTTTACCATGGGGCTCATGGTGGCACTCCAAATCCTGTATGTTACCGAGAACCTGAGAATGTGACTTTATTTGGAAAGAGTCTCTGCAGAGATAATTGAATAAAGGATCTTGATAATTAATTAAATAAAGGATGTGATCATCCTCTGGTGGATTAGGGTAAATGCAAAATCCACTGATAAGAATCCTGAGAAGAGAAGAGAAAAAGACACAGAGAAGGCATGAGGGTAGAAGAGGCTGGCGTGATGGATCTACAAACCAAAGAACCTCAAGATTTCTGGCAACCAGCAAAAGCTGGGAGAGGCAGGCAGGAGTCTTCCCCAGAGCCTTCAGGAGGAGCATGGGCTCTGCTTTGGCAATGGACTTCTGAAATCCAGACTGTGAGAAATACACTTGTGTTGTTTGAAGCCACCAAGTTTATGGTCATTTGTTACAGCAGCTGCAAGAAACTAATACAGTCTCTTTCCATGTTGCCTTTATGCTACTTTCCATTAGTGCACCTTTGTCTTCTCTCTGTCCATTTCTCAGTTTTCCAGAGGTGGCTGGTGTCCTACATAGAGCTTTGCATCTGGACTCTGCTGCTTATTACCTGGGTATTTCTGACCCAATTCCTTAGCCTTCCTGGGCCTCCATTTCTCAATTGTATAGCAGAAATAACAAATGCTTGTTCATGGGTTATTGTAATAGTAACATGAACAGCAGCACTGATAGCTGCCGTTGGTTGAGCTCTGACAACGGGCAGGCACAGTGATGAAATACAGCTTTTTATTTGATCCTCCTCCATGTTTTACAGATGAGGAAACGGAGGCACACTGAGTTTAAAGTGATGTATCTAAAGAGACATAAACATAAAATTCATGATTCCATGACCTCACTGTGTTTCATGCTTGCATATTCGGCTGTGAGCACCAGAGATACACAGAGACAAAGAAAATGGCCCTCCCTTCATGGAGTTTATATTTGTAGTGCAGACAAAGACATGCACAAGAGGTGATCAAAACATAGGGAAATTTTAGATTTTTAAAAACATATCAAGAAATATTGCCATTAATTGCCCTCACTTATCCCATCTTTCTTGCCACTTTATGAAGCACTTCTAGGAGTTCTTGATCATAACTGTCTTTATGAAGAGTAATCAAAAATGTGGTGAATGCTGCTACCAAGTGCCGTCCAATGGAAATACAAGCTGTAAAAACACAATAGTGTGTCCTTATCCACTTAATTCACTGGATCTGGCACCACGTGACTGTTTTTTTGGAGACAGAGTCTTGCTATGTAATACAGGCTGGTCTTGAACTCACTATGTAACCCAGGCTGGCCTGGAATTTGCAGCAATCTTCCTGTCCCAACCTCCTGAGTGCTGGAATGACAGGTGTATGCAACCATACCTGGCACCATGCGAGTACTGGCTCTTTTTCAGAATAGAAATGACCATGAAAGGTCGATGCTTTGAATGGATTCAGGGCTCTGAGGCAGGTACAACAGCATAACTGAAAACATCCATGAAAGAAGACTTTCAGAACTGCTTCAGAATGTGGCGAGAATGATGGGATAGTGTGTTTGAAGCAAGAAGGAAGTTGTTTATTTGTTTGTTGGGGGTGGGGAGTCAATAGCAATATGTCTTCACTGTACTGTAATAAATTTTTAAATAGTCACTATATATTTTGATCACACCTCATAGTAAGTACTCAATAAATACACAGCTACCAGCTGCTGAATAACCCTGTTATGGAAGATAAAGGGAGGAATTTAGCAGCTATGGAAGATAAAGGGAGGAATTTAGCAGCTACAAGTTCATGGTCACTTTCTCCCAAGTTCACATTACTTCTTAAATGTTCACTCATTCCCCCGGGCCTGCAGTTCCCTTCCCTACTTCCTTAGTCCTCTGGGAAACCCAGCTGTCAGCAAGTGGACTGCTCTCAGATGCCCCGTGGGAGGGACCGAGTCCCCAGGCATGGCGTGGACTGTTGAAACATCACCCAAGTGTCCTCTCCTCACCCCTGTACCAATCAGGTGCGGTACAATCTGCTCTGCTCAGCAGCTGTGCCCACCCTGTGCTCTGCCACAGCTGGAAATGCCACTCCTTTTCGCCCTCCTTCCATCCTAGTTCACATTTTATCCTTGTGTCTTGCAACTGACATTTGTGCCTTTTCCTTCTTTTAATTGTTTTTTACCAGTTTTTTAAAAAGTCGCACCATTACTATAGCTTCAGATGGGAAACAACACAGAGGGGTCATTTAAAAATGCAAAATAAGCCATCATAATTCCCACCTACTCCTCTCCAGTCTGAGCCCTGGCCCTTACAAGGTCCCCTTTCTCCCCAGGATCCTCCAGCCATGTCTCTGGGATCCTTCTCCCTCTGAGCACACTGTGATTCTCCCCAGCCTGGCCGACTCCCCTGCTGCAGCCCCAGGCCTGTGGGTGGCCTTTGCCCTCGCTCCCTCTGAACTAAACACAGAATGCAGTGCTTGGGGCTTACTTCTTTCTCCCAGAAATTGCCTATTATTCTCTTCTTCAAGAGAAGCAAAGGCCAGGAGCCTCCTGCAGGTGTCCACTGGTGCAGTCCCACACAGCACCCTCAGAGGAGCTCACAGCTGGCCAACTGTCCACCCCAGGAGGCAGCTGCATTGCTGTGGCCAAGCACGCTTATCTCCAGGGAGCTGAGAAGTCTTTCCTTCCACCCCAGGGTTCCCTGGGTCTCCTTTGTCCTTGTCTTCACACTCCTTTACTTGCAGATCTTTTACAAGCTATGAATTAGACTGAAGCCACTCTGCTATGGAAACACTTTCAGTGGCCCCCAATGTGCCAGAATGAAGTCCTTGCTCCACCAGCCCCTCCCGGACCAGGCTCCTCCCTCCAGACACTTCCCTGAATATCCTTTCCCCTAATCCTGACACCACCCTTCTTCCCTGTAACGCACAACCCAAGCGGGTTTGGACTCTCATGCCCTTGAGCTAAGCCTCGAGTTTTACCTCTATCTGTATCTTAGCATCTCCTAGGATCTGTGTATTTTAAATATCTTCTCAATATTCAAGATTCACCTTAAATTCCACTTTGGTACAGAGCCCAGTCCCAACCAACCTAGCAGCACGCAGCTCAGCATACTCAGCTACACTCACCGGCACCCTCCAGCACAAAGAATATGACTTCTGTTTTTCTCTACCAGATAATTGTTTATGACCCTCTCTGGAGTAGAAACTCCAGGAGGGTAAGGAACTCTGCTCCTCCATTCTTCTTCTGTACTCAGGTTGCCTTGAATAGCCTTAGTACACCATTTTTTTCAACAAATTTTATTGGAGGATGTATAAATCAATAAGGAGAATATATAAATTCATGGATAAATAAAGACAATGCCAAGAATTCCCTGTGTTTGTTTCAAAATACATTATCATTGCCCCAGATCTCACATACCTACTGTTATGGGCTATGTCTAGATGTCCCCTCAAAGCCTCACGTGGTCATAGGTGGAGCTTTTTAGAGGTGACTGGATCTAGGGTGTGTGATTCTGGGATTAAGTGTGTGATGCTGGGTCAATGACACATGGCTATGAAATTAGTCTACTGATCGGTTTGGTGTAGTTCTGGATGTGGATAATAGGAAGGCCTACACTGGGTGTGAGGGCTACACCACCTTGCTGTGGTTCCTTGCCACTTCTTCACTACTTCATTCTTTTGCTGCCTTCTGCCCTCCATGACCCATTTCTCCTCTGTGACACCCCTCTGCCATACCACTCTGTCTTGGAGCCAACCAGCTATGAGCTGAAACCATTACAAACTATGAACTACCATAACCTTTTCCTCCTTTAACTTTGGACATCGGGTATTTTGTCTCAGCAACAAGAAAAGTAATAAAGACATGCACCTCACATCTGTTAAACACATCTCCTACTTTATGTGTCCATCTGAGCATTTTTCCCAAGCAGTGGTCTTAGTGAAGGAGGAAAGGCATGGAGGCCAGCCCTATTCTAACACTAGGATGTTACTAATACGTAGTTTCTCTACCTTCTGCTTTCTGAAGCTGCACTGCCTAGATAGTTTTACAAGTAATCTGAAGCATTGATCCATAGAACTTCTAACGCTTATTTCAATTAGAAAGAGTTTCAGGTAAAGATCAAATTAATTAAGCCCCCCTTAAAATTCATCTTAATTAGCCATTTTTTTCCAATAGGGTAGTAATTGGCTGGGCTTCAACCTGGACAGAGAAGAATTGATGGGGGACCCCAAGGTAGATGCAGATGCCTGACAGAGGCTGAGTGTTCTACTGGGTTTTCCGAGTATTATGAGGGATTTGAAGGAAACTTGCTTGCTAAATAAAATCAGAATGACTAATTCTCAAGAGTAAAAGTCTATGGTTTCTCACATAAGTGAATTTTCCAATTTTCCTACCTGAAACAGTTGCCCAGGGAGGACTATTTTATTTTTGCCCCTTGAATTTTTTCTTGGTAAGTTTCATGAGGTTTGACAGTTTGGGTAAAAGATCTACTGTAGAGATTCAGGCAAGCAGATCTGCCTTGGGAATGGATCTACGGCTTTTCTCTTCCAAATCACAGCCTTGGACTGGATAAAGTCAGGGAGGCTTCCAGCAGAGGCTGTGTTTCTAGTGTCCTGAGATACCCTTTTCCCTGTGTCTCTCATAGCCTTAAGAGTATTTTATGGTACAATCTTTGATACTCAGGGAACAGGTGCAAACACTTTAAGTGATATAATGTGTCACGCAGATGATTTTAAAAAGAGCCATGAAATGGATGTATCCAACAAAAGTATAACATTTAATTCACTCCTGAGAACTAGTGGTGTGCCAGGGGCTGCCAGCAATAAATCACCGGCTGACTTAGATGACACTGGGTGATGTTGCTGGGAGAACCTCCTTTCTGGCAGGTTCACGGCTGGGCTGATGAATCTATTCTGTCTAGTTTCAGGGCAGGTTTGCAGCTGCTATCTGATCATATCTTCACATTGCTTGGTAGGGATGGTGCACACTCTAGAAATTTCTGGAGTACAGGCCAGAAAAATGACATTCTGCCCCTCCAGGGAACCATTCCAGATTAGCATGACTATGCGCAGGGATTGGCTGGCATTCAACATGACAATGGTCTCCATCAGAGCTACTTGGGGCTGTGTGCTAGCAATTTCAGAGCAGAGTCACCTGGGTGGGCGGCCTTTGCTTAACATCATCTTTCTTTCTGGCCCTGCAGCCTCCAAGTCAGGACCATATCTGTCCTGCTGATCCCTATAGCCTCAGAGTCTACACAGCATGATTTATGACACATTATAAATATAAAAGTATTCAGGATGTACTTGAAAAGCAGAGGGATAAAGGAAGGGAGGAAGAGAGGAAGGAGAGAAGGAAAGAGAAGAAGAGAAAGGAGAGTGGGAGGGATGGGAAAAGGGAAGGAAAGAGGATAGAAAGGAAGAAAAGAAAAAAGGAACAAAGGAAGGAAGAAAAGGAGGAAAGGAAAGGAGGGATGGGGAAGGCAGGCAGGCAGGCAGGCAGGCAGGAAGGAAGGAAGGAAGGAAGAAGGAAGGAAGGAAGGAAGGAAGGAAGGAAGGAAGGAAGGAAGGAAAGATGACAGTGGGAAGGAACAAAAGAGGAAAGGAAAGAAAGAACCCAGGGAGACAGAGACTACTATGAAGCAGCTCTGAGCAAGATTTAATTTTAACCAACTGGCTTTTCATGTTTACATGTGAGTTTAACTGAGGCCTAGGCCCTTGTCCAGAGATGGGCAGAGGACTCATAGTAAGTGACCCTCTATGAGTCACTGGTCCCCGCTGAGGCCTGTATTGGCCTGTCAAGTTGGGACTCCTTGAAGAACAAGACAAGGCCACAGCTGAGGACATTTGGCTCCAACCCCAATTAACTAAGAGGAGAGTGAGGCTGCAGGAATCTCACTCCTGCAGTGAAGGCCTTCCTGGAGATAACAGAGTTCTAAATTAACAGAATGTATTACTATATCTGGAAAAGTCCTTAAAGGGATTTCCTAGTCCTGCCCAGATTCCTGCATTTTCTTCAGTATTCCTCTTCTTTGTTTGACAGCCTAATAAACACAGGCCACCCAGAGAAGTTCTGGGTCTAAAACCTCAGAATCTCCATTTCTGTAATAGGATTGGACCCTTCTGGAGCCCTAAAATCATTTTAATTGTCTCATTTATTTAAGCCTTTGCAGTCCACTTGTTTGGGAGATTTTGGGCCTGATCAGCCCACAATAACTAAGGGATACTATAAACACAATACCAGGGTCTGAGTAAAAGACTAGGTGAATTCTAGCTCCATCTCTATTCTAAATGAGGACCATAAAGGCCCTAGAAGGTCACTATGAGAACCCATGAAGTGGGTCGATTTGATCCATTGCTACATTGTGGTTGTTCAACAGACCTCGGCTTCTCCAACTTCACCTCTTCCTTCTGGTCCAACCTTGTGATGTTGGCCACTAGCCTAGGAAGGAAGGAGGAAGCGAGGTATACCTGTTTGGGTTCTCCCATGGGTGCTCTTTCCTCTGCCCCTGCCTCTGAGTGTCCTCTAGGATGCTACTGAGTACTCTACATGACCATCTGCACTTCATTCTCCACCCCTCAAATGACCCATTTCCTCTGAATGCAAAATGAACTCCCTAGAAGAGATGGAAGCCACCTGACACTCAGGCAGTGACTGAGCACTGTGTCTTGAAAAAAGAGGCTTTTTCAACTCAACAGGGACATCACTTAGGGAAGAAACTGAGGCTCTCTGACATGAAAACCTCTTCCTGACTGGTGTGGTCTATCCTTACCCCTACAGAAGATGTGTGTCAGGAAGAAGGCAGGAAGTTTTTAACCCATGTCCTGCAGACCACGCCTTCTCCACACATGAGTGAAGTGGCTCTGTGGAGAGAAGCTTCTAGAATATTAAACAACCTCTGAGTTCTCTAGAAATGGCTTGTGGTGAGCTTGTCAGTATGATCTTCACTGTTTTGGTCATTCTCTAAGTAAGGTCCCCTCAAAGTACTCTCCACCACAAAGTTGGAAATGGAAAAAACTCACCATAGGATGAGTCATGTTCTGACATGCTCCCACACCCTGAGGTAGTACTGGGCTTTGTTTTCAGCAAAATAAACCTGTGTTTTACATGTTAAGATGATGTGTGTTGGTAACAATTCATCAAAATGACAACTGATTCTCAGTTGAGAGCATGAGTTGATCCTCCTTGGGAAACTAGCAGCTCATGCAAAATTTTCCCAGCAGCAGAAGCTGGTCCTATGGTCACCAGTGCCCCTAAAGGACAACAGGGACCCTCCTGAGGACAGACTAATAGAAATGCTGGACATTCACCTTCAGATCTTGCTAGAAGCTTGGGCAGCCTCAATGTCAGTAATCAAAGTCACCCTATTATTAAGAACAGATATGGTGGAGAGGAAGGTATAGCGATTTCACAGTGCAACCACTCTAGATGCCAATTCTTGTCCTTAGTAGTGCGGTGTGATCCTTACTTTCTTCACCTATTTGAGTAAACTCTTTCTGCTCCACCCTGGAGCTGTTATAGTGGTAGGATCAAACATAGCCTCTAGTGTCAGACAAAGCTGAATATGAAACGCAAATCAACCACTTAGTGCTATGAACTTGGGAAAAGTATTTTACCAAGCCCAGCTCCACATCTGTAAAATGGGCAGACTCAACAATAACATCCATTTAAAGTGATTCATGAGTGTGTAGGATCTACTCCCAAGTCATTGATGGGAGCTGTCAGAGTAATTGCTTTTATAAATAATTTTAATAAACAAATGCTTGTATCAATAGACATTACTTTTCGCTAGTCTAATGAAATATTTTCATAATTAAAATAGTAGTAATTACAACTCTCTTCCATGCTCCCACCCAGTTCCATAGCTCCCTAATGAGCTTCCTTTTATGCATAGTTTTGGAACCTCCTGAGGTGTTTCATGGCTATCAATGTGCTATTGCCACGTTCTTCCCACTGAGATAGAAGCCCCCAAAGCCTGGGTGTTATTTCTTTCATTACTGTATGCTCAGCCCTTAGAACTTGCTGGCACAGAGGAGATGCCCAATAAATACTAAATGAACAAATAATTGAAAATTTTTTTAAAAAGTGACAGACACAGAGGGCCAAGCACACAGGGAGCCCATGTCAAGGACTCAGATGTGTATTAATTCCTGGTGTCTCAATAACCTGCAGGAACAAATACCAAACTACGTGACTTCACTTCCTCCCGAAGAACCAGTTCCTACAGTGGAGGAACTGGGGAAACCTGAGACTCTCCCACCCCCAGCAAGATCGTTCTCTGAGTTTCCCTGGTGCCCGCTGCCTTCTGGGAAAGAAAAGAGAGATGCATGATGGGTAGAGAGATACATGATGGGTAAAGTCAGCCTCCCTCTGAGCCTCAGACCTCTGTCATTTCTAGAGTGCCATAATAAGCATGACAAACTGCAATTCATAGGGGCTTCCTACTCTTTGTTGTGATAATCCCCCAGGAGAACTAGCTACTAAGACACTTGCATTGTTTCTGGCTTAATTTGCCAAACAGAAGCTCCCTTGATAGCAAAAATTTAGACTTTCCATCACTTTAGGAAGTCTATCCTCTTTTCTCTGCTATACTCCTTCTCAGTCATCTCCTCCTTAGGTTCCTGATGTTTAATGGGATGCCTGGCCAGGTGCCGCCCTGTGGCCCATTTCAATCCATAGAATCCTTTCTAAAGTTCATAGCCAAAGTGCTCAACTCAAGGCACTGCAGGACAGTGAGGGTCCTTATGGGGAGGCTGTACCAAGACTGTGGCTCTTCCAGGAAGGCTGAGCCTCTAGGTGGTGTTTGATCACAATATCCCACATTTCCTCAATTCCAAGGCTCTGTTGACCACAGCCATGCCCAGGATTTATGTAATAACACCTCTCCAGGGACAAGCATGAAGAAAGGACTCCACCACATGAAATAGCCACGGCAATTTTAACACTCGTCTTAGTTTTAGAATGGTAAAATGTGAAGTGTACTTAGTTCAGAATCAAGATTTGGGATCTCAACGAACACTGCTCTATCCACTCACAAGGTGTCCCGTGGGCATTTCATTTAGCCTCACGTTACTGAATCACCCCAGAAACCCTGAGGTTATGGGTGCTGTTATACTAAATTCCCTCAGGAACAAGCAGCACCAAAGAGTGTGTGACTTCCTCAGATCAGGGTGTCCTGTGGCTTGTGCCAATGTCTCCCAGACTCCTACTCTTTGGTATCCCTTGGTTGGAAAGCTGAGCTGAGGTCCCAGGGCTCCTACCTTCCCCCTTAGGGAGCTGAGTAAGATAGGGAAGACTTCCAAGACTGCAGTTCAGGGTGCAAAGAAGCAGGGCTAAAACCAGGAGTCCTCTCCCAAGGGATTAGGGGTTCTAACAGCAAAGGAACAAGAACAACAGAAAGTCAAGGGGCCTTCAGTGTGGCAGAGCCAGGGTCTGACTCTTGGGATCCACACGCAATTAGGACAGGATCAAAATAATAAGGGGGGGGGCTTCAAATAAAAGACCCCAAACAGCCCATTTTTAAAAGTTCATTTTACTATTTTTGCAGTGAGAGGTGTCGCCTGGCAGCAGGCTCCTCGGAACCTGGTAATGGCCAGGTCGGGACTGTAGAGGGCCCAATTCTTCAGCCCTGACTCCCTCCTGCCTTCTCTGCCTTTCTCAGCTCATTGACCCCAGGAAACCACTGTGCTTCTGCTTTTCATTCTGGAAGACGCCTTTCTTCCCCTTCCTGTAGTACAGGCCAAAGTCATTCCACCGCTGAAGAAGACATTGCCATTCTCTCCCCCATTCTCATTAGGGTTCGTCTATTGAGTCCTCACCAAGAGCCCAGTGTACCAGGCACTCAACCAGCTACTTCCCAGTGATTGTATCCCGGCTCCCTAACAATCAGTCGTATAAAATGGGTGCTACCTTTTGCCTTTCCAGATGCAGGAATCCAGGCTCAAAAGTTCAGATTGTGCCCAAAGTCAGTAAATCCTGTGTGGCCGTCTCTCCAAGTGTGTGCTTTGAACTGCATGTAACTCCTGTCTCTCCACCCTCACCACCTCTTTGAAGCACACACAGGGCAGATGCTGCCATTATACGGATATTCTCAGGTCTCTTCAGGGTTTCAGAAAGTCAAACATAAAACAGACCTTTACCTGGTCAGAATAAGTAAATCTGCAAAGCTGTGTGTCTTATGTGTAGTGGAGACATCTGACTCATCATCCTTATCGCAGATGCAGATAAGAGATAACAGAAGGTATGTTCTTTTCCACTGAGACAGACATAGAGACGGGCCCTGTGATTAGATAGGAAGGTAGTAGCTCATTGGGTTACAGAATAATTGCCTGCCCGCCTGACCTTGACAACTGAGAAGCTTCCTTTAGAGACTGTCCTATGTATCCGGCACAGGTCCTACCCTGAAAGATCTAGAAGGAAGGGATTTCTGATGTGTTGCTGTGCCTCATGGGAACTCAAACAAGAGATAATATAAGCAATCACAGAGGGTTGGGGTACCCTACGGCAGAGAGCTCAGTGGGGAGAGAAGTATGCTGAGAAACAGCAAAATAAAATAAAGTCAGGTACCTGAAAGGACCATTATTAGCAGTACTTTACAGCCTTTTTGTTAGGGTCGCTGCTGTGACCCTTCAATGTGAGTGTAATTTACTGTCCCACAAGTCTGTGGCTCTGCAGCCTCGTGTGCTTGGGAGAGGCACACAGCTCGTGGGGACCACTGGTGGCCTGCATGCGTCAGGGACAGGTGGTTAATGACAGGGAAATGGCAAGTGTTACCATACATGCCTAATTGCTTTTTAGTTTTAGAAAACAAGTATTGCTTTAGTAATAAAAAAAGATGGAGGAGGAAGAAGAGGGAGAACAAGAGCAAAGAAAGGAGGTAGAAGGAGAGAGAGAGAAAGGATGAAAACGACCTTCAGAGCATGATGGGCAGCTCAAGGTCACTCACCCCAGTGGGCCAGGGGCAGCTCCTGCTCCTGACCCTCTCCTTTTCCCTTCCCTCTTTGTGGTCCTGCCTCTCCCCTCCGAGAGACAGTGCAGTGCTGAGAGCTCACCGTGCACTCTGCCCAGGGCCCTGGGCCTGTGTTTGTCTCGGAGAGGCCCTGGCTGTCTCCTTCAGGCCACTCCGAGAACATCACTGTAGCTCAGTGGCTCTAGACTGGCCAGTGTGGCATCAAGCTGAGAAATGAGAACAGTGACTGAACAGCCTGGGGCAGGGTGGGGGTGGATCTCGCCAACCGATTGAGTCGCAGGGGTGCAAGAGCAGAAGGTCTTGGCCTGAGCCGACTGCAGAGACCCAGGTGCCTGCCTGGTGCCAGCCGGGGCCTGGCTGCTGCCTCTGTTGTCATCTGAGCCTTCACTTGTTCTCCACCTTCCATCTTCCGCAGAAGCCTGCAGCGAAAGGCGGGCAGGAAGCCACTGCCTAAAAGGAAGACACAAAAAAAAAAAACAAAAAAAGAAAGGGAGGAAAATATCTCATGGAGGCTTTGTAAAATTGCAGCACCCATTTGCACGCCAAATCATGGACATTTCAATTGGGTCTGGAAAACTCACATTACCCACCAAAGGTCACAGAAAAAGGTTGCCGGACATGTGCTCTCCATTTCAAAAAAGAGTTAGGAAGAGACCAACGCCGGGATGCCATGCCGTTCTTAGGAACCAAAGAGGAAACTCCAGCTAGTCCGGAGGGAAGAATACAAACAAGAGAAAGGGAAGCACGAGCGAAGTACTGGGCGTCTTCCTCTCTCTTGTGCTGAAGACAGATTTGAGCCCAGGTAGGAAGCTAACCAGGAGAACAGCAGCGAGGAGCTGGACATCTGAGAGAAATCCAGGCTGCGGAAACCATGAGATGCCACGGGGGTGGGCCTGATCTGTGCTGAGGCTGTGGTGTCTGAATATGGTGCATTTTGCAGGAAAAAAAAAAAAAGAGAGAACAAGAAAAGGCAGCTCCGCAGCCTTCGGGGTGGAAGCGCGCGCTCCTGGGAACGGCGGCGGCGGCGCCCTGGCAGTTCGCTGAAGCAGCAGAGCCCCTCTGCCCAGCCAGCACCTGCCAGCGGGCAGGCTCTGCCAAGAGCAACTCGGTACCAACTTCAATAATATCGCAATTCAGTATTTCAATAACGCGACAAGACTCGTTTGGAACCCAACCAGGGATGGCTCAGGGCAGTAATTTTCCTTTTAGCAGCGGGAGCTCAGAATCTACAATTTCCCAAAGATAATACCACTCCACCCTTCCCAGGAAGAGCGCCCTAAACGCAGCAGAGGGAGAGATACTGACGGGGCGGGAGGCCCTGACAACAATGGAAGGGATTCCAGTCCCTGAGGGTGGACAATGAAGCGCTTTGCTGCGTGTCCTGCAGGGGTGGATAGAGGCGGCTTTGTGTCTGCCCCCTGGGTGAGGAGAGGAACCACCTACAGGGGCAGCAGCAGCCCCACCCGACTCCAGATGTGAGGCAGCTGCCTGCTAAGGTGGTCAGCCCACGCCTGCAGAGGAGGCCCTTCCACCTGGCTTGGATCTTGACTACACTTTTGAGATTTCTCAGTGGATTCCTTTTGTCCTAGTCATAGCCAAAATCACCTCGGGACTCCTTTTTGCTAATTTATGACTTTTCGCCTGATTGGTTCCTTCTGACTTTTCCCTCCCTATATGCAAAATGAGAAGGTAGAAGTGTGTTGTGCTTCCATTCATGTCACAGCCAGGTGGTGGCCTCATAGGCAAAAAAGGGTGGCTGGACCTTCCTCAAAGGACACTGAGGTTGCGTATTGCCCAGTTCCATTAAAACGGGGGAACTGGGAGGGAAAGCCCCAGATTTTATTCCTTTCTGATTCTGAGAGTTCGTCTTTTGATATTTATTCATACAGTCTGCTAACTGACCACTGCTTGCCATGTGATAGATAATGCCCTTTAAGTCCCCGTATAAGTTACAGTAATGTCACCAGGCTATTAACCTCAGGGTATTTGCATTATTAGTCAATTTCTAAGTCCTTGGAGTTAAAGCAGCCACTGAGATTTTTTATTTCCATTCTGCAAAAGCCAGGGTCAAGATGCATGAATTTCCTGCCGCAGAGAGAGTCGGCTGAGACGCAGTTGGCCCCTACAGTTTGTTTGAGGGGGGACCACAAACAAATCACAGGCCTGGCTGGGAGGGAGATACGCTAATGGCCACCTGTGATTTGAGGTAGAAGTTTAACAAAAGAACAGACTTCTAAACGAACTCCATATCCTTTCTTTCAGTGGATGGGGCCTGGAGCCTGTGATACGGTTTTTCTGCTATGAAGCCTGTATTAAAACTGAAGCATTTTAACTTTTGACAGGTGTTAGGTGCCTCCTTTAAACGTGAAATATATGTCCAGATAAAATATTCGTGCAGATAAAATAATGTGAGGCGATGGACCTAAATCTGGGGCAAAGCAGTTTACATGTAGAAACCAACTGGAATGTGAAGACAGAAGTTCAGGCAAAGAAAGAAAGCAGAACTGGAGACATAAGGATGGGGAGGAAGAGAGGGAGAAACAGAGGGAGAGGGAGGGAAAGGGAGGAGGAAGAGAGAATTGCAAACCCGACAAAATGGTAGCCTTAAGTGAATCTTCTACAAATAGCCAATAAAGGCGATTATATAACAGGGCACAGCGAGCAGCTGGCCATGACTCAAGGCGGCAGCCAAATGAGGCTGCTCCATGCTCGAACCAGGAGGCTGCCTGCCACCACTCCCTCCTTCCGTCCTGGCTGGGCTACGGCTTCCCCTCTCCTACCACTCTCATTTCCATGCTTGTGTGAATGGCTTGTGGCGCCCCCCCAAGCTCGCTGAAGGAGGCCTCCTGGGTCCTCTCAGCAGCGCCAGCATGGACTGGGAAGCGTGCAGGTTCTAGAGTCAGGAGAAACGTGGCTTCCTATCTGAGTCGGTTTCCAAGCGTGGGCAAGTTGACGCCAGTTGTCTCTTTTTGCTAATTCACGGCAAGCCGGGCACTCCGGGAGGCTAAGACAGGAGGATCACAAAGCTGAGCCCAGCCTAGGCAATTTAGCAATTTGGCAAGACCCTGTCTCAAAAGAAAAAATAAAAAGGGCTGGGAGGTAAGCCCAGAGCTAAGGCCCTGAAAACAAACATCTCATAGTGTTACTTTGAGGATTAAAGGATATGTTTGCCGAAGACAGGCATCTGTCGGTATAAACCCAGGGAGCTGTGAACGGAGCTGAAGAGGCTGCGGTAGGAGCTCAGGGGCCGAGCAGGTTCCTAGCACACACAAGGCCCTGGCTTCCATCCCCAGCATCACAAAAAGAAAGAAAGGGAGGGGGGTCTTCAATAATTTTAGATATCCATGGGAGAAAATTCTTATTTGGAACAATCTTTACCAATAACAGGGAATTGTATCGAGTACTTTATGATTTTTCTGGCTTTCCACCAAGCATTTCAGTACTTCATTAGGACTGTTGCTTGATCCCTATGGCTCCACAAGGCAAACACTCCTTCTCCTATACTTTCCTGATAAGTAAATTGAGTCTCAGGGAGGTTATTTGGCCTGTTTGCATCCACATGGGCTGGTAGGAGATGGAGGCGCCTCTCAGAGGTCAACTCCCACCGTTCAAGATTTCTCTGGTGTCCACGGGATTTTCTAAGTTAATACCTTACTTCTGAAAAGGCTGCATCCTCATCCAGCTAGGACCTGAGTGACCTAAGTTCCTGAGCCATGGCCCGGCAGATCTGATTGTTCCAGGTGTCGCCAGTGATCGATGTGGACCTGTGTCGGGTCAATTCAGCTGCAGTGATCAGTATTGATCATCTCAACAGCCCCATCGATTAGGTCAGCAGAGCTGTGGATCTTCAGGGACCCCACAGACATGACACAGGTTGACCCTCCCCAGTGTCTGTCAGATATTATCATCCCCGTAGTAAAATCAAGGGAAACCAAGGTACAGGCAGGTAGTTGCACAGCAGATGGATGGATTTAAAGAACAAGGGGACAGTCCTGCTTCTGCAAAGTCTTACCTAGTACCCTCCATGCTAAAGGGTGACAAAGGACAGGACACAGAGGAATTGCTTCCTGGGGTTGTGCTGATTCTAGGAATGCCTTTCTCTAAAGTTTATTGCAGCTTTGCTAGCTTGCAGTTTGGTGACACATCGAAGTGACCACCATCCTAGCACCATCCAAGGTCCGATTATTTTAGACTCTTTATATATTTGACAGGCAAACACAGACATCATTCCAGAAAAATCAGGTACAGGCAGGGAATAAAATGTCTCATTTGGTCCAACTGGCTATCTTATATGGTGCATGAGCCCATTTTGTGATTAGATTTTATGTGGTTTCTGTTCACACATTTGTTGTAACTGCTTTTTAAAACTTTTCTCCCTTTTCCCTTTTCTAAGTGAAAAGCAGCAGTGGGTTCTACCATGCTGTAAGGTTACTGCCTGTCATTTGGAGGCTGTGATTGAGCATGTGGGTGTTTCCTCACTTCCAGTTCCCAGAGGGCACAGGAACTGCTCGTGCCTGACACAGGATTTCCAGACAGGCCCCAAAACAGAACCTGAGAACATGGGCCGTGTCTCCCCTTGGCCCTTAAGACAACTGTCCTCACATCGGAGACTGGGCCACACTGGGGCAGCCTGTGCTCCACCATCCGTGGAGAGTGTGTGTGTGTGTGTGGAAGAAGCCAAGGATGGGCAGATAGAGTGATCAGGGCATCTGGGTCACGGTGACCCCACACTTACCAGGCCCGCCGCAATGCTCCTATTTATAAATCACAAGAGATTTTCATCTCGGTGTGGTCTGGGGAGCCCCATTTCCCCCCTCTGATTTTGCAGTAGAAAAACAGGGTCAGGGCTGTAGGATTCATCTTGCAGACAGACTCTTCAGAGGATAGGTATGGATGTGAGTGGTGTACACAGGCTGAAACATAACTGATGTCAGCAACCAGGACAGCACCTTGTACATATGGAGGACCGTGGTGCTCCTGCTGTCGTCCTGAGTGGTTTTCACAAAATGACCAGACACAGCCGGGGTAACCGTAGCTACTTTTAGCATCTCCATTTTACAGGGAGGAAGTTGAGGTATAGAAAGTTTAAATCACTTGCCCAAGGGAACAGTCAGCAAAAAGCATACAGTTTGAGTCTAGTCCAGAATCTTACCTTATATTGAATATTATTTCTGTGGTGATTGGCCTCCCATTAGAAAATAACAAGAAAAAAAGGAGCATCATGATGAGAAGCTGACAACCATGTCAGCAATTAATATTCATCAAGCCCTTACTATGTAACCATAACAAACGAGAAGTAAGCCAATGGCTTTACCATGAGGCTGTCCCATAGATCAGAGTTGTCTTGCTTTCCTTTGTTTCCTTTATCCCACACATCGAATTCATGCGCAAGTCTTATTACCACTCGTACGTTATGAGCTGCTTCCTCAATATCTCTAACAGGAGGCTGAAGGCTGTGTCATGGAACGGGGATTTGCCCCGTTGTGCTCATCGCTATAAACCTGCACTAAACCTTACACATGAAGACACATGATAAATGTGTGTGGGATGAACTAATGAGGGAGCGCCTGGTGTCATCACCCATTATAGCCTGTCACTATTTTGCCACGAGCAGCAGAGGTTGAGAGTGGGAGAGAACATCTATCACATAGAAATGACAAAACAGAGTAGGGAGAATAGAAATTTCAACATGGTCCCAAGTTTGAGAGTGAGTCTTATTGAAGGAGAACTTACCACTTTAAGAATCCACTGGAGGCAGAGACCCCTTTCCAATATGGAAGCTGGGAAGGCCAAAAATACCTGTCCTGTCTTCCCTTAGAACTGAGTGGGTACATGGCCTGGCCTTAACCAATCAGAAAGTGACATAAGAATCCTAGACTTTAGATGTTGCCAAGGAAGCCAAGAAGTGGCAAGGGACATTCCGTGCTTGAGGTGCTGGGGTTGGAGGCCAGGATCTGGGTCAGTGGTGACAGGGAAGCACAATAAACTCCCTGTATCCAATGTTGCCCATGAAGGCTGCAGCTGCGGGACTGGCCTGCCTTCCACCTCTCTTATGTCCTGAGCTTTCCTGAGAGCCCCTCACTCATGATCCTTTCAGTAAATTCTCTCTGCTTAAATCATCCAGATGGCATTTCTACTGCTTACAACCCAGAGCCCTGTCTATTACAGCTCAGGGTCAAAGTGATGCCTTAGCCACAGATTCCAAAATCGTATCCAATTTCTTTGTTACCTCTCTAGTGCATCAGGAGGGTCTAACCTCCACAGTTCCCTGGCAGCTCCTCTCAGGGACCTGACGGGGTGGGGCTTCATGACCTCCTTTCAGGCCCTCAGCTATGAGCCAGAAAATATTGGAAGTGTCTCTGAGGAAGGGGCATCTCTCAGTCACACTCTCCCGTGACCCCAGGGAGGAGGAGCATCCAGCATTTGGCTTGAGTCTGTTGCAGCAGCAGAGTGAGGTTGCAAGTAGGTTGGGGCTGGTGCTGCGAGACCTCCCCCCTGCATTCCTGGCTGCCTTCCGATGAACACGAGCAGGAGGGGACGGCTGCGTGATGGGCCATGCAGCTCTGCTTCCGGCCCTGGCGGGAGCTGTCAAAGACTTATTCATCGCTGAACTCAAGGAACAGAAGCCATTCACCTGCCCTGGCTGACTCCCCTCCTCTGCCCTGCTCCCTGGGACCAGCTCCCGGCCTGTTGCTGTGACCTTGTTTCTTTGGACGTTCTAATACAAGCTGAAATGGATATTAGCTGTAATTACTCATTCCCCACGATTCCGTAGGCCGCTCTTTGTACCAGAGTTGAGAACCTTCATTGTCCACGTTGCTTAAATTACTGAACATTGTGCCATCCATTCTGAATTAGTGCTCATTAATGGGCTGGCAGTCCTAGAAACTCCCTGTTTATTATTCAGAGGCCAAGTATAATCCAAGCAGCTGCATCACAACCCCACTCATGTGACTTTTGATCTGTCATGGAAAGAAACGAGGGAGGAAAAAAAAAACACATATATTAATTTTTTTGTTTTCTTGACCAAAGGTAGCATGGACACAAAAATAATCATTTGACACCCCCCTGATTATAAATGACATTTTTGCTCTGAAATAAAATATATATGATTGAGGAAGAGGTCTCTTTTCTCCTTCCTCCTCCTAGTCCTTTTCTTCCTCTTCCTCCTTCTTCTCTCCTCCTCGTCGTCCTCCTTTCTTCTTCTTCTTCATCTCCTTTCATGGGGATGCTTTGTCTTGATGTGTCAGTCCCCTCACTCTGATTTTCATAACCCCAGTGCAAAAACGCTACCTTTTTTTCCTACTTCTCACTGACTTCTCTTTTGTTCCCCTTGTCCCTAATTTACACAATCTAAAGAGCCAATTCTGACAGTGAGATTAGACCAAAAAAAAAAAAAAAAGAAAGAAAGAAAAAGAAGAAAAAGAAGAAAGAAAGAAAGACAAAAACTAATGGTCCAACTAACCATCCGAATGGTCTCGCCCCAAAAGAGAAATCACAGTTGAATTCTTTAAGCCTGCAGAATGGGAAGATTCAAAGCAGGAGGCAGCACCTGCTTCCTCTTGTCCTTACGCAGTAATCGGAGACAGTATCTGCGATCGCCCAGGCGTCCTCAGCCCATCTTAGGTCTCAGCATTTCTCATTGGAGGGCTGCTCGCCTGCAAAGGGGAGGGAGTGCTGCCTCCCAGGCTGACATTGATGTTTCTGCAAGGACACTCTGCCAGGGTGCGACAGGTCACCACCAAATGGATTGCTCCCCAGTGGGCTGGGCTCCAGTCACATTGTCAGGTAAACACAGAAATATTCTGTCTTCGCCTGCCAAGCCTTGTCAAGTGTCTGTATTTGTTATTGCATCTTGGGTCCCCCAAGGTCCCCCCACCCCATATTTCTTTAGAGAGGAAATGTAAACCATATGCTTTCGCCTTATTTCCACTGAATGTATCCAAATGCTGTTTAGGGCCAGACGTATTCTTTGCAGTGTGTCTTTTCAGCAGAGTACATAGGCAATTGCCCTTCTTTTTAACCTGTTTTGCCATAACTAAAGTGGACCTGACTTTCTGGTATAAATACAGGAGTCTTTGTTAGACCTTCAGTGTGAGAAAGTGAATTCTGATCATCCTGATTTGTCTTCTGTTTTGGTTTTTAATAAACATAGGCTTGCAGCAGGGTCTCCTAACCAATGACAGAACTCTCCCTTTATGGTTTTGCCTCAGACTCCTTCTCAATACACGTCGCTCAACAGTCTGTCTGAATTGAAAGGCCTCATCCTTCACCACGCCAGCAAGAGACACACTTGTACAGGAGTAGTGGGTAATAGGTTCCACCAGCAGCCTTGGAAGAAAGTACATCTCCTCAGGCACTAGGGGCCCCGAGAAACAAGTGCAAGAAGGCTCCCAACTCCAAAGGCAAAAGGCAGTCCAGCCCAGCAGGGAGCAGTCCTAAAAAGTTGCAGCCCAAGTAATGCTAGGAGCCTGGTGTGCCCCACAACTTTGAGGAAGTAGGCAGAGCCTTTAACTTCCTGCTGGAATCCCATGCCCGGCTCCGGCGCTATCTTAAGCCCTGCTATTTATCCGCCTGGTGTGGCACAACACTTACTTATTAAAAACATATCTATCATGGTTAATGACTTGATTTTTCCCTTTAATACACTGCAATGACAGGTGTAAAGGAAGATGAGAGTCAGATGCTGCTTCAATATGCTTCTCCCTTGAAGATGTCTGAGCCATCAGCCTCGCTGCATGGAGTGGGATGGGGGAGGGGAGCCACTCGCCCCACCGCCTGGGATACTCATGCACGCGCACACACACACACAAATGTGCGCACACGCACATGCACAGATTACACGCTTGTGTTGGACTGGAAATCGTGCCATTTGCAGTTTCAGATAAAAGCATGTTTGAGTGCATATGGAAAGTACCATTAAGAACAACTCGGAACGCTGAGTAAAATGGGTCATTAGGCTTTTGTTTGTTGGAGAGTGTCTCCCATCTGACAGTACCGAATGGTACTACTTTTAGCAGCTTATGTTCCCAGTTACATTAAACAGACAAACAGATTGACTATTTTGCATCTCTCATTCGACAACAGCTTGTCTTCATTTGCCGCACACGGGTGGCAGTGCTGAAAGCATGGTGGATTGCTGTAGCCAAGGTCCTGGTTTTGAGCAACAGCAGATGCCAACATTTAACTTCAAAATCAATCAATTCTTTTTCCTGAGTATGGATAAAAGGTCTAGGAGAGCGCCTGGAGGAGGATTTCTGCTGCTTACAGCTGAAAACGTAGAAGCCACATTCATTACCAAAGTTTCAGCAAGAGAGAACTAATGTGCGGCGCTTGCAGAGGGAGGTGTTGGGAGGACGGGCGTCCCCGAGGAGAGGGAAAGGCAGGGCGCCTGTGACAGTCACCTTGTCACCTCGACAGGAAGGTGTATGCTCTGGAGTTCCTCCAGATTAAGGCCAGGAGGTTACCAATTCTGATTCAGGCGCGAGGTTTTAATATGCAGTGACAGAAAAGAGTCATTTTCACGCTGACCACTTTTCTCACTAGCCTGTGGCCGGGGGGGTTCATTTAAAGCTTCCTGTAAGAGGGCATCCCAGGGACCTTTTCTCAGTGGGACCTACAGAGCCAGCTGCTGGGTTTGGAGTCAGGCAGATCACAACTCTCTGGCCCAGCTGCCTCAGCCTCTCCGGTCCTGAGCCTTTCCGAGTGCTGGCCTCTCTGTCCCTTGATGCCACCCAAGGCCAGCGCTCAGGCCACACTGTTCTGCGGGACTTGGAGGCTTACTGCTCAGAGCTACTGGGCTTTGGTGTAGGACAAACCATTGCTCAGCTCTCTCTGTCATCCTTAAGAGCTGTGAGGCTTTGTAGAATAAACCGACTTCTTGACCCAGTTTCCTAACCCTCCATATCAGGGGAATAGTGTCAGCTCCATTTCACTGGGCTACCAACGGACTTAAATCAGGCCCAATGTGTGAGGCCATTGTACCTGGACAACAGGAGATGCTCTGTGGTGCATAAGAATTTAGATGAAAATCACACCTAAATGTGTGTGCTGGTTTTGAGCAACAGCAGATGTGTGTGCTGCTGTAACGTAATAAAACGCACATAAACAAAATGAACAGATATATAGATATATATATTTTAAAATCTATGCACAATTACTATTTATGTGTGACACATTACATGTCGCGATAGAATCTCGCCTCTACCCAAAGGGCAGGAGTAGGGCCATCTCCACCCCCGCCCGCCATCTCCTTTAGCATTATCACATGCGCCCTCAAACCGGAAAACAAGACTCTCCCTTCGGTGTCATAACACTAACTCCTAAGTGAGCTCCTACTTCCTGCCACTGAGGATGACCCGTAACTCTCAAAACCAGCTGCAAGTCCATGCTGCTGTCTAGGAGGAACGAAGTCTCTGTCCCCATTCTCCCTGGCCAGTGGGCCAAGGTGCATTTGCACCCCAGCTTTTCCCGCATCCCCAGGGTGCCCCCCTGGCTGTCGGGGAGACAGGATCTTATGGAATCAGACTGCACTGGGACTAGTTCTCCTGACTGCCAAGCTTGCTCTGTGTAGCAGGAAGAGCTGCCACGGGGCACCTCCTGCCCCTGCTTGGGGACGACTCTTTGTCAAGGCTGCTTTTTCCCAGGGGACCGATTTTATGCCCATCTCCTCTCTCCCCTCCTTGCTAACCACTCCTGCCCACTTCCTCTGCTCTCTTTACATTTGCTGTCTTAGTGTGTTGCCTAAAAACAGATACCAATCCAAGCATTTTAAGCTGTATCCAAACTTGTAGTCAACTCTTTAGCTTATAGTTTAAACATTTTGTTGACCTGTAGTCGGGTAAAACATTAGACTTCTAAATAATCTCTTCCTGCCAAACCCAAAACAAATCATTGGTTATATCTGCCCTTTCCCACCACACATACAAAAAAAATTTTTTAAATGGGGAACATTTTTGGTTTTTATTCTAGCCTCTCCCCCCATCACTTTTAGGAGCTCACAAAAATTCAGATTGAGATTTGAAATAAGGCTCAGTAAGAGTTAAATCACTAACACACAAATAGTCAATAGTCTATAAATGTTATTTGGTTTTAAACCTTTATTCCACACACTTATCTGGTTTAGGAACAATCATTAGCCATTACGGCTGCTGTGAGACAAATCACAACCAGCACTGATTAATATTTGAACCTCACCAAACAGTTTTAGAGCACAGCCTTCATGGCATGAGTGTTCCTGGGTGGTGGGTGTGTGCCCCTCCACACACAAGGACCCACAGGAGTTGGACAATCCCAGCCAGGTGAGCAAAAGAGACAACTCCAGCCCAGAGCATAAAACGAAAGGATATAGCCTGATAACAGTCGCATTCTGCATCCACACTGGAGAGAAAGGAGCGATGCTGACCACGTGATCTAGACGCCCTGGTATCTGCATGGAGCTGGAAGCAAAGACCATTGTGTAGGAAGGATAAAGGCCAACGTGCCTATGGGCTGCAGCACACTACACAGGACACTGGTCCCAAGGTGGCTACTCCAGGAGCCTCAACTTTTTGGTCTGAAATGTCCAGGGCATCTACTTAGCTTGGGGTGAGGGCAGACCCACCCAAGATAACTCTAGAAACCCGCCAGTTAATTGCTTTCTTGCTCTTCCTCGGCCCCCCTCCTTCTGCAGCTCCCCTTTCTCCTCACGCTTTGTGCCCCTGGCCTGGCATTTAGGGCCTTTTGTTGGCTTAATAGAGACTGAAACTTGCTTGGGGGCTGGAGTTTGCTGTTTCAATTCAACACTGGAAGGGTTTTTTCCTTTGTCTTTGTTTGTTTTTCTTTTCCTTTTTCTTCTCCTAAGCCAGGCAGACAATGCACTGGTTGAGCAGAAGCTGTGTTCTGAGCGCTCCCCGGATCCTGAACAAAACCCTCATTAAGGGGAGGTGGGATTTCCTGGTCACAGCTTTTAGCCAAAGGGCAAAGGTTGCCCATTAACCAGTGTCCAGTCTAAACAGAGCTGTGTAAAATGACAGGGAGGAGAGGGAGAAAAAGGAAGAAAAAGTCAAATATATGTTCACCATTCTCAAGTCCACAGCGGGACAGCAGAGCGGGGTGCTCATCAGCCTCCATACTGACCTCCAAGTCCCCGGAAGAGAAAAGGACTGCTCCATCCCTGCAGCAGGAGTGAGGATCAGTGGGCAAGGGACTCGGGGTTGGGGCTCGGCATGCCATGCCACATCCCCATATGACTTTGGACCAAGTGTCCGAAGGGCCTAGCATCTCTTACATTGTATACAAGGACTTTCTGGGCATTGGAAGAGTTTCCTGTGTGTAACTTTTGAGAGGTCCTCTTAAAGCCCCCCAAAGCCAGTAAAATCCCGGCAGGTGTGTACAGACTCTTGTCACCTCCCCACGGCCCTGTCTCCATCCAAGTAAGACCTCACAACTTTCTCCTTTCCATATCTGTGACATGCACAGCTCCTTGCAGCCATAGCCCCTGGTCACTGGCCCGTCCCCTCAGTGAGAGAACCTTTCCTTGAGCCTGCGCGTGTTGGCCCCTCCTTGGTGTCCAGCCCCGTACTCTGTCCACTGCTTCGTAACACAAGCAGAAGAGAGGGTTACTCGTTGACCCCTTTCAGACGTCAGCCAGGAATTACCCTGCTCTTCCCCTCCAAAACTGCTGCCGGATGGCAAAAGCAGCGTTTGGTTTTACTCCACAGGCTGGGTGAGGGAGTAAAGTTTGTCTCCTGGCATACGGAAGAATGTGTTAGATCACTCAGGCCTTGTAAAGAGAGCTAGAGCTGCTTCTGTATGCTCCAGACAGAGGAATGCAGCAAAACACTTGCTTTCCACATACAAGCTGGCCCCCAAAACCCAGAGAGGAGTGAGCTGATCCCAGGATGGCTGCTCCCTTCGTCACACTTACTAATCAGATACGCCACTTGCTCTCTCCAGGGAAACAGTCTCCATTCCCTGGGCAGAGTGGGCCAAGAACACTCTGCACACGCTGGCTTCTCAATCTCAGGCTCGAAAGTAACATTTGAGGGCCACCTGGACCTTGGCATCACTTTCTGCTGTCATAATTCTGAAATTCTGAATAATTTTGAACAAGAGGCCCTGCCTTTTAATCTTGTAACACAGCTCATAAGTTATACAGCCACTGCAGTCACGGCCTCAGCTGTACCTTGGAGACACCTGTGCAGCTTTTTAGAAAACACTAACCCCTAGGCCCAGTCCGAGAGGCTAGATTTGTCTGGGTAGGGTCCTTGGTCACATGGATCGGCCACTCAAGGGCAGGTGCACTACTTTGTGCACCAGCCTTGTGCAGGAGAAGAAATCAGACAGGCGGGATGCATATTGTCCCAAACACGCCCTCAGAAAGAGGGGTCACATGTTCCCAGTCTCCTATTTCTGTAAAACTCAATTCTTACCTATGCAACAGCGCTGAGACCCATCTATCGTAATAATAATGTGAAGGAGGGTGATGTTTACTGGGTGCTCACGCACAGCCAAGCAAGCCTGCGTAGTTCTTTATGGCACCACCGCAGGAGAGTGTGTGAACTCTGTACATCAGGGGTCACACTTTTGTCCATGTTTACAGCGGAGAAGCTGAAGTTCCAAAGCAGTTGAACGGTTTGTCCAAAGAGCAAGGGCTACGCAGTGTGACCACATTGAGGGTCCAGTTCCCCGTTCACAGCCTGGTTTCCTCACCGAATCGTACCACTCTCGAAGGCGTGGGCAGGGCCTTATTTATCTTTGTTTGTCCAATATCAGGCTCAGCACACAGTAGGTTTTCAGCAGACACTGACACTATTCTTTCATGAAGGCCTTTGCCATGCTTTTGCTGTTTTCTTTGGGTAGAAAATCTTACTTTGCGTTCAATGCTATTGAGAAGAATTGCCAGGCAAAACTCCTCCAGTGTATTTTTTCATGTTGTCTTTTTCGGATCCCTTGTGCTACCCTATAATATTTCTATGTCCTTGAGCTAACCAATGGAGCAGGGCCTCATGACATGAATGCTAACATGATCCAGACGGCATCCCCACAACTATGAACCCGGGAAAGTGGCCATTCACATTGGAAAACTAGCTGTGAAGAGGCAGAATCCTCAGCAAAGCCAGGGACACTGCCCCACAGCAGTGAGGACACTGCACAGCGTGGACATCCTAGCCATTCACAGGCAATTCTCTTCCACAAAGGGCTTTGGCTACCCCCGCAAAAGCCAAGTCTTTGCCTATCCAGAGGAGAGTCTGCTCCCCAGGACACTGAGAGCAGACAGATTGCAAGCTCAGAAAAACACAGGAGAGAGAGCGGAACCTTCTCAGCAGCCTTGAACTACAAGGGGAAATAATAGGTAACCTGGAGAGAAATTGAACAGCGTGTTTCCCATTAATCTGTGTGTTTGCTGGGCAGGGCCAGCCCTGGGTCCTGAGGTTTCTGCTTTCCTTGACCCTGGGTCAGAGAGGAACTAGAACAAGGCCTGAATTCAGTCAAAAGATTTAAAGAGCTGAGGAAGTAAAAAAAAAAAAATCCCTAGTCTTTGAAACACCAGATAAATATAGTATAACTGGAGAGCTGCTAAAATACCTACTTACAGGACCATTTTTATTTTTTTAATAGATGAAATCTTCCAAGCTGCATAATGCTTTTAAACTCTTGTGACCTCCTTGGGCTCTTATCTGCATGATCAGATTCACACAACTAATGTTATTTCTTAAGTGCTTACTTTATATGTAAGTCCTTATTTAATCCCACAGACATGTTATGGGGAAGTATATATTATTATCCCATTTTATAGATGAGGCTAAGAACGATCAAGTCAAATGATGCTGAATCAGCTTTAGGCTTCTTTTTGACTTTTCATAGCCACCAGCCCATTTAGAAAGCTTATTTGGCCAGCAGAGGCTCAGGAATGGGTTCCCCCCAAACCACACTGTATTATGAAGGTTCTGCCATGCAGAGCTAGACAGGTGAGGCACCATCTGCAGGAAGGCCACAAAACAAAGCTGATATTGAAGAGGTAAGGCAGGGAGCATGGCTTTAGCTTTTCATCTGTGAAATGGGAATAATAGCAGTTCCTGTCTGGTAACCTTGAGAGAATTAACTGAGGCAAAGCGGTATGTGGAGCAGCGCCTGCCCCAGAGGAAGTCCCCAGGGAACAGTCTCCGCCCCTGCCAGTGTGATCCCTGTTTTATGTCACCCTCCAGGAACAAGATATGCCTTGGGGCGATTGGCACTGGACTTGGACCCTTTGTGTGTAAACAGCTTCAAAGGTTTCATGTGAAAACCCAGCGTGGATTGCAGCACCAAGCTTCTAGGGCAAGAGTCCTTTCAAAACTCCAGCCCAGGACTTTTTCTTACACACAGAGACGCCCCCTCAAGCCCCAAACAAGCACTGAGAGAACTTCACGGCTGATGCATTGCTTACAGCTTTACTGACAGCAATCTTACTGTTCGAAGGCCACACAGTGGCCAGTGTCTCCTTTCCCAGCGGGGAGCCACGGGGACCCCTGCAGCGTGTGGCATCAGATGGCGAAGTGAGAAATGCTTCCTCTGCACCCAAGCTGCATCACCGCAACACCAGCCAGGGAGCTCTGGGCCACATTCTCGTAGTTTGGATGTGGTTTAGCCCCTGACAAGGTCAAGAGAGGGTTGGCCCCTTGGACAAGGGTAGACTTTGGAGCCAGATAGCCCTGCACTCGGTCCCTCCTCCTGACACTATCTAGTGCAATAGTTCCTTAAGCTCTCCGAGATGAATTTCCTCTGTTAACTGTTAAGAATGTTTACCTATAAGCACTGAGGCAGTGACTGAATAAGATAACCACTTCTTGATAATATCACATCTACCTAAATATTTCCTAGGGGTGGTGGTGAGGTCACATTGATTCCTCAGGGGCTTGCAAATGCTCTTGGTGACCTGGACTAGAGGGCACCTGAGCCAACTTCCAGCTTTATAGGTTGGAGGAAGTAGCTGTCCAAGCCGGGCTCACAGTTGCACCAAGGTGGCCAGGGAAATAGGGTCTACAGAAGAGCAATGAGCACCTTGGGTCACAGGCAGAGCCCCTTAGGAGCCGTTCATCTCAGCAGCTGACTGTCACAGTTCCGCAATTCCAACTTTTCCCCAAGGAAAATGGACAAGGATGCAAGAATCTAAGAGGAGTATATCAAAAACAGTCCCTGCGAATGATTGCATGATTTGGGAGCTCTTGGTGTCCATAAGATGACCCTGACATTATCTCCAAAGGACCTGAGGCATTGCTTTGTCCGTGAACTCAAGTCCCTTCAGAATTGCCAAAGAACACTCATGCACAAGTTCTGTAGATCCCCAGGTAGATTGGGATGAAATCTCAATTACCCTGGGGGCTGCTACCTCTTGCACAATCGCAGTATCTCACCTTATTACAGAGAATCTGTGAGGACAATCTCTCCACTGGGCCCCATCCAGGCAATGACCTACCAGCTGTGGAGGACACAGGACTGAAATGTTCTGATCGCAATCTCAGATAGAGTCAAGCCTGGCTCTGCCCATGCGCTTGCATTCTCTCTCCTTCTTTCTCTCTCTCTCTCCATGGAAAAGCAGGGGAGATGGGGCAACCTGCACAGAAGAGGTGTGTCTGGGGTCTTACATGCAGGGAGGGACGCTGCTACAATTAGAATGGAAGCCCTGCTCGGTGAGCCCCGACAGAGACTCCTACAGGGATCAAGAGGAGAGAGCGGGGACCTGAGACCTGGTGGTTATTTCTGCCAGGGGCGCAGGCCACTGTACAAAGAGCACCAGTTGTGGCTCAGACCTCCCCTGGCCTTTTCTAACTTGGAGACATCAGGGAGTCCCGTGGGGCTTATCTGCCAAGTGACGACCAATGCGTGTTCCTCCAAGTCTTCCATACATAAACAAACAAGAAGCTAGGACATTATATACAAGAATATAGTTAGCATATAGAAAATATGTGTCATATAATAAGCATTTTTGTTTGTCTTTTTGTTTTCTTCTGGTACCGGGACTTGAACTCACGACCTCACGCTTGCCAGGCAGGCGCTGTGCCGCTGAGCTAAATCCCCAGCCCATAATAAGCATTTTTAAAAGCTCATAATCCAACTTTATTCCTTCTCTGTTTGCGGAAAATAATGCAATTGACTTTAATGGTATTCAGAGCACTGACTTTGCCTGAGGAGCAAGGCCCTTGAACCCATCTTTCCTCTGCAGAATCTGTGCTGGGGGTGCGCCGAGGGCTTGGGGTTTCGCTGGGATGGCTCGGCATCAGGCCTGGGGACCTGAGGGAAGCAATGCGAGCCATGCATACCTCTGTGCTCTGTCTCCCCAGGCGAGTTTCCTAGACCTGTAAACAAAGTGTCTGTAAATCTAAGGCAACCGAAATTATTCTCCCACAGCTGTGGAGGCTGAAAGTTGAATAGCTAGGTACTGGCAGGACCATGCAGACTCTTAAGGCTCAAGGAAGGCGCACTGGAGAAGCAGGCCTTCCTCTGCCCACTCTGGTGGCTCCGTCAGTCCCTTTGCCAGCAGCTGCGTCACCCTAGGCTCTCGCTGCCTGTCACTTCACATGGAATTATTTCCAAGTGAAGTCACACTCGCACGTGCCGGGGGTGAGGGTCTCAACGTGCCTTTCAGGGGACACAGGTCAACCCACAACAGCACTTGGGCCTTCTGCCTGCAAAACCTTATTGTAGCACCTTATTCTTAGGGGATAAACGTGTTCCGGCAGACGTACTTTTGAGACATCGTCTGTGGCTCAGTTTCCTCACCTGTTTGAAAGGTGCACAATGCCTCCTGCTGCAGAGCTTTATTGCTGCTCCCTCCCTCTCCCTGTCTGCCTCTCTGCAGAGCCCAAACCTCACCCCTACAGTTCTCCCGCAAGGCAGCGAGCCCCCTGAGGGCTGCACCGACCCTACTCCTGCCCATCGCATCCTTACCACTAGGCCTGTGCCCGCTACCTAACAGGAGCATACCCTGGGACAGACAGCTAACGTACAGAAATCTTTCAGCACCGAGAAGCGCCTTAACTCACGGGCAGCCAGAGAGGCGTTCCAGTGATCTGACTTTTGCTGAGTTACTTCCTGCATGGGCCAGAGTACAGTCAGGAAATCAGCACACACCCCCAGCTAGGTGCACGGGGGCAAATTTAATCTGGAAAACTAATTACAAAGGTGCCAGGGGAGCTGGAAAGGAGAGGGAAAAGGTGAGGTCGGTGCACAGAGGAGCTAACCACGCAGGGCAGGCTGCACTCCGGGCCGGGAGCAGGCCTGACCCCTGAGGAAAGGGCAGAGTCCCCCTTCCCTTCCCCCCACCGTTCCCTTCCCCCACCTGCCTTTGTCCACATCCATCAGGAAGTTGCTCGGCAAGGGCTGGGGCCAGCAGGATGGAAGCAGTGGGACATGGCATTTGATGTGGTCACTTCCTGGCTGTACAGAGTGAAGGAGTGGTGGACAACGATGAGATATTACAGGCAACAAGCGGACAACCACCCCAATTCCCAAGCGAAGGGACTTGACTGCACTCCAGGCTGAATCGGGGGCGATTACTCTGTCCTTCTGGACAGTGTCCAGACGACACACGGAAGATTCGGGCTCCCAGGCCCCACCCACCCAGGGGGACTCTAGTGCAGGCCACCACCTGGGGAGAGACCGGGAATCTGTATTTTGACAGAGGCTGCCCTCTCTTGGAGGACAGGCCTCAGGAATCCTCCTGCAGCTGACTAAAGGTCAGTAATGGAGAAACCTGCAGTTAGCACCAGGAGCTGATAAGACCGTCCTTTCCAAAGGGAGGACTGAGATGCCTTTGGAAGCTGTCACCTGGTGCCTTAAAGCGTGACAATGTACTCTCTTCAAATAACCATGCAGCCCAAATTCTCTAAGAATTCCCACATTTTACTGTAAATTAAAGAAATGGATACAGGCACACCCAGGCGAAGCGCTGAGGCCCTGAGCAAGCTGGGCCTGGATTGAAATTCAGTCTCCACGCTACACTGTCTCTCTAAGAAGCCAGTCCTGACTCTCACAGCCATATTACTTTATCTAACCGTGGCCAAGAGCGTGTTCAGAAAAAAAAGTTTCTCCATTTCAGACACCGAATCAGTGACCCATGTAACCAGTCTGGAGAGAGATAATTGTACACGGAACCCTAATGATTTAAGGGAAATTAATATGTAAAGGTTGCTGTATCTCTGATCAGATAAGAGCAGGTCTTGTCACATACTCTGCCCTCTGTACTGAGCCGCCGGGGGAGATAACTCCTTTATCTGATTGGAAGTAGCTTCCCTCCCTGCGGGGTCTCCATTGCAATTGTATGAGGATTTAGGAATAAGTATCCTGGTTCTTATTCATCCCTGACGGGACAGCCCACCTAAGACAGTGAACTTGGCAGGCTGAACCCACAGACTCTAACATTCACCCTGCTACCCAAGAGCAGGGACACCTTGGAAGAAGTACGTGGCCTCTCTAAGCCTCAGTTTCCACCTCCCAGAAATGGGTGCTAGATGCCCTATTCAGGTTGCAGTGCAAATCTGCTATGAAAATCATGTGAATGTGGTGGAGGGTCTCATTTGATGATCATAGTCGTCACACGTGCATCTGTTCCCATGTCTTGGGCACACGTTCTGGATGGTCTAGAAATCTGACTGATTAAACCAGCTACTCTTGGCATATCTCTCCAACTTCACACCCTAGCTTCTGTGTTCTTTCTCACAGTGAGTGGCCCAACAGGCTTCCAGGTGAGACACTCGGCTGTCTTTAGGCACCATTTCCTTTCTCCTAGTGTCACAGACTAACATTCTCCAAGTCCTGCCGCCAACGTAACCGTGTAGAGCTGCCCCACCTGCCTCTCCGATATCCCACAGCCCCTGTGGTATCAGGCCACTGCATCCTCTGCCACCCCCTGTCTTCAGTCCCTGTACTCTGATTCTGCCAGTCACAGCAGGCTGTTGCCAGCTTAAAATTCCTCCAGTAGTCCTCACAATCTTAAGAATCAAGTAAGACTTCTTTAGCCTGATCTCCACATCCTTCCTTGGTCTTTCCCAGCGTATACTTCAGTAAGATCCGACCCCTTGGTGATCCAAGTTTCTGTGGTATGAAGGGGAAAAATATGATGAATGCTGAATTTTGGAAATATTATTACAATAAAAGACATGTTGCCTTTAATTCCCCTCACAACACTCCCTCCCACTTTAAACACACTTATCCCACCATTCTTGCCACTCTCCGAAGCAGTTCTGGACGTCCTCTTTCGTGAGTGTCTAGTTGTGCTGCTGTGGCTGCCTGCATTTCCTCAGTCCATTCGAAACACTCTGATGGTCATGTGACTCGGTGGAAGAGCCAGAAGTCACACGGTGCCAGATCTGGTGAATAAGGTGGATGAGGACACACCGTAAGGTTCGGAGGCGCCTGCCTTTCCATTGGGTGGAGCTCATCTGCAGACTTCAGTATTTTGAATCGCACCCCGTAAAGACATTCACAAGGGCAGACTTCCACAACTGCTTCAAAGTGGCAAGAATAGTCAGATAAGTGTGTTCAAAGGAGGGGAGAATACTTTAAAGGGAAATTAATGGCAATGTGCCTTTATTGTAATAAATTTTTAAAATGTAAATATTAACCGTCTATTTTGATCACCCATTGTGCATCCTCCTGCTTCTCTCTCTCTCTCTCTTTCTCTCTGTCTCTTTGTTTAGAAAGTAAATGAAAGGGTGAGTGAATGAATGAATGAATGAATGGCTCCATAAACAAGTGGATGCTTCTGCACACAGCCCTCCTCCCAATGTTTAGGAATCCTGGCAAACCAGAGAATAACATCTGATTCCAGCCTGCCTCGATGCTCTGGTGCTAATTACACACAGGTCGCAGCAGGACTTGGGGTGTGGGGCTTTGGGAGAAAACAGTTGGCCTCGTGCCACCTCCCTCACAATAGGACAAGGTCTTCACCATCAGCTGCTGGTCCTCAAGCTGCCAGTGTGGACTCGCCTCAGCTGTGTCCACCCGGCCTCCTACCTCACCCAACAGGGACTGGTGCACAGAGCAAGCCCCTCTCGAGGGCCGTCACTTCCTCCCACCCCGTGCACGGCCAAGCAGCAGCTGGGCCGGGAGCACGGCAGGTGTCTAACAGCCCTGCAATCCTGCATAACAGGAAGTGAAAGAGAACACCATATCCAATTGAAACTGCAGCAGAATATGGGCTGCAATGCTTAATTAACCACCCTTAGTCATTTCACAGATTTCTGTTGTTGCCGAAGGAAAAAAAAAAAAAAAAAAAACGAAGGCAGAGTACGTGGAGGACGACAAAGCCATTTCTGGAATGTTCATTTGTGTTCATGCCCCCTGCTCTCTTATTCCGCAGCCTGCTGACATAACACACGGGGAATGCTCACTTCTGGCTTCAGGGTTGAATGGGTTTTTAAAGTGTTTTGTTTTGATTTTTCTAGGGAGTCAGAGCTGTGCTATAGTCTTAGGAACTCGTCAGTGAGTAGGTGGGGGATCATCGAGTGCGTCTGTGCAGTTGTATCTACCCGAAGGTATCCGGGCACAAGCAACGGAAGGCAATGCCCTGGGCCCTCAGGCATGTGGATAGAGCCACAGGAGGACAGATGTGCGTGCCTGCATTCAGCTGGGTGGACTGTTTAAGTATTAAAGATGTGTGTGGGTGTGCTTTGGGTCACTCTGAGCGAGTCGTGTTCTCCATGGGAAATGAGTGTATTAGTCTAGATAGATACTTCTAGAAGATGTGTCTTTACCTGCACAGGTATCTGTGGTTATATGTGAATGACTGTAGGAAGTATTGTTGTTCATGTGTATGTGTTGGGAGGGGGAGTTGTGTGCAAGTATAATGATTTGGCAAATGGATTTTTAAGCTGAGATGAGAAATAGTGTGTAGCCAGACTTATTAAGGACCTGCTAAGGAAATGACTGAATTTATACACGAACTACCTATCTTTCCATGATGGGGTATCTTTGAGCGGGAGTAACCTCGGCTCCCTTCCCTTCCCTGCGAGAGCGTAGTGGACAGAACTTCTCCGTGAAGGCTCTGTAGCTTCTCTAGGCTTCACCTCCAATCACTGCCCTGTTTTCCAAGCCAGACTCCTTTCAATGCCTGGAAGGATTTCGTGGGGATCCCTAGAAGGCTGTGAAAGTCAAGAGGGCATGAGCAAATTTATTAAAAAGCCGCTGCTTACCAAGGGCTCACTGTTTGGCCGGCATCATCCCAGGTATGTCACAGTATTCATCCCCCTAAACCCTATCAGCCAGCAACTTCTACTCACACCTTTTAGACCTGACAAGCTCAAGCCACTGGTATTTGATAGAGCAAAGATTTGAACATGCAAGGTCCAGCTTTCAACTCCCAAATCTACCAGGTCATGGTCCCTGAACCCAAGAAAAAAGTTTCTCTTTTGTACAACCAGTGAGCAGTGGAAATAATTTGTGTTGCCATTACGCACAGGGGGTCTTTCTGTGAGTGTCAGAATAGCACCTGAAAACTGCTGGTGAAGGCATCAACGTACACGGGCGACATGGACGCTCACCGCTGCTCCTTCGTGCCTTTCTGCACGGTGCTGGTATCCTCGCTTGGTGGTGAGACCCATGTTGCCGCTTACCCTTCCCCGGTCTTCGGTAGATTCCAGCTTCTGAAGAGCACATGGTCAGGATCTTGGAGTGGCTTCTTAGTAAAAGATCCCCAATCTTTGGAGTCCATTGAGATTGTCCCAGTGAGCTTCTTGGGTGTTTGCTTCGGCAGCACATATACCAGTGAGCTTCTTGAGAAGCAATATCCAAAGTGAGCCCCACCACCAGAAATCTGGATCCCACCCCCAGGAATCCAGAGTCCCACTACAGAAAGTCAGATCATGTGGATCTAGGGCAGACCCAAGAGCTCATATTTTGCATAAGCCCCGGCCTCTCCTCACATCCCAGTGACTCTGATGGCGTTCCTAAGAGCCAGACTTTCAGGGAAGCTGTTCTCCAAATTGTCCAGCTGTCTGTCTTAGGTCTCCTCGCTGCACCCAAAGCACCTCTCAAGAAGGAGGCTGATTCTAACCCCAAGGTCATCCATGGCTAAGCAGTGGCCAGACTGGACCCTACGAAAGTGGGGCCAACATATGTCTCCCAAATCCCATCTGCAACGACAGGCAGTATTTCTTTCAGTACGGCTGGGAGAAGAGCAGGCAAATGGCCATGTGAAGCCAGGCATCCCTCAAGGAATTTAAATGGGTCAGGAACCCTTAAAGAATTTAAATGAGCATGAAATAGGTATAGAGGGTTTTCTGGGCCAATATGCAAGCCAAATAGTAAATAACTATTTTCAGTACTGAGTTTGGTTGGCAAATTTGCATATACATGTGATGCCCTGCGTTTCTATTTTTACCATGTATATTTGCAATCTGCGGAGAGAGCCTCGTGCCTCTGTGGAAAGCCAGGCTCAGGCCGGTGGCTGGGAAGAGCTGATTTTCAGTCTCTCTGGACCTGGAGCGCTGTATTTTAATGAGTCCAGCTAAGAGCTGAGAGATGGGCAGAAAAGAGCGGGGCTGCCCTGGCGAACTTGTGTCTCAGGCGGAGCCCTTTGTAGCCGAGGAGATTTCCCTGGGAGCAAAGAGTTCGTGCCTGAGAAATGGAAGTTCAAGTGGAAAGTTTGACATTTTGCTGTGACACTAGCCTTGCGTGACTTGCCAACCTTTCTTAAAAAGCCATCGCCATTCTCCCTGACCGATGATGGTTACCACGTCCTTGTGATTCTTAAGATCACTGTCAAAATGAGCTTCAGCCTGGATGAACCTCTGCACAACCAGAAAAACCTCCACCCTTTCCTTGGAGTCCTTTGATTTTAGATGTCAATAATGATCTCGATTAGGGCTTGGGATAAGGGAGTCTTATTGTTGTTCATTTTTATGGTATTGGAGATTGAACCCAGGGCCTTCCCACTGAGCTACATCTTCCAAGCTCCCTTTTATATTTTTATTTTGAGACAGAGTTTCAGTAAATTGCTAAGGCCGGGTGTGATGGTGCACTGTAATCCCAGCACTCGTGAGGCTGAAGGCAGGAGGATCGTTGTGAGTTCAAAACCAGCCTGGGCTACAAAGTGAGCTCAGGGCCAGGCTGAACTGCATAGTGAAACCCTGTCTCAAAAAGACAAGAAAAAAGAAAAACAATTCCTAAATCACTAAATTGTTCCGGGAGGTCCTGGCATTTGCTATCCTCCTGCCTCAGCCTCCTTTATGGTGCTGAGATTACACATGTGTCACTATGCCTGCCTAGGGTACTTTTCTTAATGCCTTAATTTATAGGCCCAGAATGGGGCTGCCTCTTGGGTGCTTTGTAATTGTCCTAAAGGTCCCCCTGGGGGTGACTTTACCAAGTGAACGTGTGCATCAGCCTTTGAATCCTTCTGCAGCAGTACACTTCCTTCACCTTTTCATGCTGCAAGAACTCACAGACATGAAAGAAAAGAGCCAGTCGTCCTTCATACCAGATCCCTGTGTAAGGAAGGGAGCCCTGCTTGGGTAGTGAGGTGGGTGGTGAGGTGGATCGCAAGTGTTTACCTTCTGCTCTCAGGCTCACAGATGCTGGAGAGTCAACAGTCTTCCACCAAATTACTACTCAGTACCAGCAATATTACTACTCAGTACCAGCAATAGCCGCAGGCTTGCCACAAATGTCATGAGATTAGCTTCATTAAAATATCTTGCAGTGCAGGAACATGGTGAGTGTTCATTGCCACCCAAAGGACCCTTTCAATCCACACCACTACTTTGGTGCTTTGGGGTGGACAAAGGGAGCATCGCTCCCCTCCACACACCCTGCTGGCCCTGTAGAGGGATGGGCACTTTCGGCTGGGGACGGGGTCACATGGGGCTGGGAGGCGTGGAAGCGAAGCTGTGTTTCCGCAAGCCTCCAGAGGCACCACGTGTGCCGAGACAGGGAGCACAGAGGTTGGGCGGCCTACCCTCAGTCCGCTCTCACTTTCATTTTCAAAATACTCCTTCCTTTGTCAGAACTCATCCTGAGTCCCTAATGAGTGCTGAGCCATTGGGTGTGGTGATACTACCTTATTTGGACACCTTTCAGAAACTACCTAAGAGTCTTGCGACAGCTTCAAAGACTTGCCAAGTGTGTTTCTCAAGAGATATTTTTTTAAACACCTTTAAATAGTACGTGCTGCCCTTTCTCTTAGTAATTGGAAAAATATATAAGTGAACCGAAGGAGAGATAGAGAGAGCTCTGGGACTCTAAGTTAGGCCTTTGGAGTCTCTTTAAAATATAAAGATTTATGCTTACAGTACTCTGGAATAAAAAGAACTTGTCACTGATTTTAAGGAGCTCTTAAAATGAATAAATTGTAAACTCTTGTGCAAAATTCAGCATCTTTGAAATGTACTTATTGGGAATAAGTGAGGAAGTTTCTTAAGGCTAATGTAACATGACATGGCTTGCTAGAGAGGCAGCTTCCTTGGCTTATTACTGAGGTGAAAAGAATAGCTCATTCATATCTTACACAAACCCCGTCTGTCTGTCTATCCACCCATCCATCTATCCACTTCACACATACATGGAGGACATACACATCTCAGCCTGTTACTGCTCTGGTGACCAGGGACCCAGAGATGGATCAGAAACCTTCGCTATTAATAGCCTCCCCTCCTGGAGCTCAGGACTTGATACAACAGACCCCTGCCAGATACAGACTTAGCATTGGTGGTTTCGACATTTATGAGCAACCCAATGCTTTGTGACTTCATAATCTGTCGGGTTTTGCTGCTGCCTGGATTTGAAAGATCCTTCAGTGAAACTAATGAGCAAGACAAAAAATTTCTTAAATTCATGAGTGAGCTTAGCTGGCAGCCCAGGGTGTACCCTGAGACCAATTTTGTGGTTCTGCACCCATAATAATTCTCACCAAGGGAAAAACACTGCTTCGTGGGGTATAACAGCACCCAAAGAAAGCCACCTGCCGATGGTACTTGTGGAACCAAAGACAGAATAAAGACACCTACTTAAAGTTTTGATGGGAGAGATTATCTGACAAACAGATACTGAGTAAGTTGAGAATTCACACACAAGCTCCTTACTGATATCAAAGGTCTTCTTTGACTAGAGAGAGAAATGTACCCTGTTACCACAGCATTTGGGGAAGTTAGGACTTTGGAGTCGATTATAAATATTCGGTGCCTGGGACTCCAACTTGCAAAACCCTTTTCAGCTCAGATGTCCCATTCTTTGGCCACTAACGTTTAGCTTTTCCTTTGGGGGAGAGAGGGACAGCAGTGTCCAAGTCTCAGTGGTCACCAGAGTTCTGCTGCCTTTCCTGTCTCAAAGGAGGAAGTTAATCTCCCAAGATCAATCACCTTTGAAGTCCATATACAAGATGCCTCCTTGGGTTTCTCTCCCCTTAGAAACCGCCTATGCCCCAGTTAGGCTCAGACCTTCTGCTTCCCAGGTGGCACCGCCTCTTCCTTTCCCGGATAGCCTTTCCTGGGAGATCTTAATCCTGGCATTCCAGGAGGTGACTATATCTTTCTCTTTGTTTCCTTTTCACCATTGGGCCCCAGACACCACGACTCCTGTTGGCTTATCCCACAGCAAGGCGTCCTGGGGTGAGGTTGCTGCTTAGAAGCTTCAGAGCAGTCCTTGCGACTCACAGACAGAAAAGCAAAGTTCTCTGACAAGTACGCTGCGGGAGAGCGTGTGTCATGGTGTAAGGGATTGCAGGGGGGTTTCCCTCCACACAGTTCTTTGAAGAGTGACCTTTCTCCATGCGCTTGAGATGGAATTTGATATCTAAACAAGCAATGCACATAACTCTTCTCAACAGTGCACCTCGCTGCATAGAGCAAGGGTCCGCTCGTCACCATTAAGTGCTCTGTGCTTTCTTCTTATTTGTTGTCCTGCTGACCTCTCTTACTAACCTTGGGCTGTGTCTCCTCCCCAGGGGCTCTCTTTGATTGTCTAAGGTATCTCAGTCCCCTCCTTGCTTTTGGCCCGGGTTTAGTATTTATCTAATACCCTTTGCTCATTACTCATTCTCTTCTTCCCTTCAGATGTCTGAATAAACATGTATGCACGTTTCTGGGCCAATCTGTCTCCGAAGTCTTCCCTCTGGTCACCTTTGCACAATCATTCACCCTCTAGTTCTTTTCCTCCCCCTCCACCTCTCTGATCTTCTCGCTGTCATTTCTCCTTTTTGTCTTCCGCCTTTCTCAGTCCTCTTTTCCTTTGCTTCTTCCCTGCACAGGCTAATCCGTGAGGCACACGGCGCTCTCACCATGGCTGGGATGGCAACGGTTGGACTAGCACTGGCATGGGGGTGGTCACAGTGAGGGCCCCAGGAAGTAGAGTGAGAGGTGACTCTCATGTCAGGGGAGTAGAATGTGGAGTGAGAAAATAGATGAAGCGGGAGACAAAGTAGGAGACACAGTGATCCTGGTTGGAGCTGAGTCTCAGCCTGATCCCATAGGAGCTCTGGAGTATGACTGACACACAGAGTCCTGCAGCAAGGGGGCTGTGTGACCTTCGATTCCCCCAGGCCAAGAGGTGGATGCAGTCTGCCCATGGGGAAGGTCATAACTCCAAGCACTTTTAGATGAGGCAGTTTTGGTGGCCAAGGTCCTTTCTCAGGACGTGGGGCTGAGCCCCCAGGAGACGGGTGTAGAAAAGATCGGTGCAACAGCTAGTAACCAGCCTCTGAGTGCTGTACCAGTAACTCCGCCGCACACCCTGTCAATCCTCCTCCAAAATCAAGTTCCTCATCTTCCCCCAGAATACCCCAGCTTTCCCTCAAGTGCCAGCTTAATTCAGGAGAACTGAGAACTGCTCTTTCTTCTCTGAGTTCAGTTCTATTGCATCTATTTTCATTAATTACCCATACCGTAATCATCTCCCTGCCCCACTGCATTGCAGATCATAAAGGTATTTGCGGGCTGCCTCAGGAACCTTAATGCTATTTCTGTCAACCACCTTCAAAGCTCATTTGTTAGATAGAGACTTCCTGTTCATAATTCCTGTTTCTCTCTGTGTCGTGAGCATTTATTTGCGGATTCGTATTACCACGGTGTGTTATTACCCATATACCTGCCTCGCTTGATCTTGCTCACCCTCTGCCTACTGTCTCTGCTCCCCAGACCCAACTTCACCATCCCCCTGTGTTGAGTGCTACCGCTTAGCAGCCTCTCTTTAGCTCTAATCTGGCCATATTCTTCCCCATGGGGTGAGGAGTGCCTGGGGCCACAGATACATGCCCACCCGCAGCCATCTGCTGGACTACACTTTAGGTCACTAGGAACCTGGAACTCCCCTGTAGAGCCCCTTCCCTCCATCATCGCCCTGCCAAGAGGCCATGGGTAGTGTGTGCTCCCTGGGCCAATGGGTGGCCACAAGCTATTGTCAGTCCACTGGGGGAAAGTCATACACAAAGCTGGACATTCAGACTGTCATTGCACAAGTGTCCCGGATTAAAGTGTCCCCTCAAATTCAAGTCTACCTGGGAACTCAAAATTAGTTCCTTATTTGGAACTGAATCTCTGCAGATGTAATTAATTAAGTTAAAATGTGGTCAGACTGGGTTGGGAGGGCACCAAATCCAATGACTGGGAGCCTTCTAAGAACAGAGACACAGAGGCGAAGCGAGAAGACAGAGGCAGACACCACAAACCTCCAACCCACGTATGCCAAGGACTGTCAGCCACCACTGTGAGTACACCGGAAGAGACAAGCAGGTGTCTTCATGGAGCTTTGAGGGAGTTTAGCCTTTCAGACACCGTGATTTCAACCTCCAGCCTTCAGAACTGTGAGACAATACATTTCTACTGCCTTAAACCACCCACTTTGTGACACCTTGTAGAATAGGTCCAGGAAACTGGAGCAAGTACGCAGGAGACCCCTCATAGCAGGATAGGTTTAGGTGAGGATCAAGCTGGCCTGTGCTTCCAGATTTTCTTGCAGAACTCCGGAGATTTTAAAACTTTTGATTGATGCCACTGTAAAATATACTTGCCAAGATTTTAAAAACCAGTTTCTTGCTTTTTTTTCTCATCTTGTACTTTTATTAGGTGCTTGTACATATCAAATTTTGTTTTTTTTTTATTTTAAAGAGAGAAAAAAACAATGAAAATGGTACAGAATTTCAAAACAAGATGAGGGAAATGAACAATGGTTATTACACTGTATATTGTTATCTTCAGAGTGTTTGCTCAAATTACCAGGTACAGGCATGCCAGATTAATCAAACAATATAAGCACTAATGGTTCCTTTCAATGAATTAATAGAAATCAATAGTACAATTATCTTAGCTACCTTATGTATACATACATATCTTTTTTTTTTCCTTCCTTCTTTTCTCTTTTCCCTCATCCCAGTTGTTCTTTCTTTTTGAGCAATTTCTTTCCCTTTCACAATATCTATTGTACCTTTTGGATCTTATTTATTCTTTCAGGTTCTCACACGAGGGAGACAATCCGATGTTTACACATGTGAGTCTGGTTTATTTCACTTATGAGTATGGTCTCTAGTTGTATTCATTTCCCTGTGTGAAAGCCTCGAGTTTATCTTTCTTTATAGCTGAGTAGTACTTTGATTTACAACTTTTATGAACCAAGACTTGGGCTGTCCTCTTCGTGTGGTCCCCACCAATACTGGGCAAGCTACCAGAGGCTTTTCTTTCCCAGCATTTACACAAAGTGTGGCTGATCAGAAGTGTTACATAGGGAGTGACCTCTGCTGTGAGCACAGACAACCAGCATAACCTTTTCTGATTCTTTTAAAAGTAATTTTTTCCCTGCTTGATGAGGGCTGAAGATCACTTTGGGTTAGTAGGGCATCTTATCACACTGCTGGTCTTCCTGTCACTTGGCCAACCGGTGGCCCCAGATCATCAGAAGCGCCTCACTGAGTGTTAACAGGGGCATAGAAACCACGCTTCGGGGCAAAGTTGTAAGAGCACCCAGTTGCTCCGAATTGTGTCCCTGGCAAGCCCCATCCGATCTGTAACATTTTCCACCCAGTGTGACTTTTTTTTTTGTCTTTTTGAGACAGGGTCTCGCTATGCAGTTCAGACTGGCCTTGAGCTCACTTTGTAGCCCAGGCTGGTCTCGAACTCACAATGATCCTCCTGTCTCAGCCTCCCGAGTGCTGGGATTACAGGCGTGTGCCACCATGCCTGGCTCACCCAGTGTGATTTAAATCTCCCTTGGATGAAGAGCAAGCTGGGAGCCCCCTGTCACCCAGGGCTCTGTCCAAGCGCTCTCCAAATGGAGCCCTGTCTTCCCAGGGGCTCTGGACTCTGAGGATTAAATGGCCCAACCAACCCTGTGTTGGACAGCGAGGCTGAGGAGAGGGATGAGCCTGGCCCTTGCCTTCAGAGACTTACAATTTAGTACATCAGGGCTGAGCCACTGAGGAGGTCACAGCTCAAATGTCCCTTTTGCTGGCCTCCTTGCCCTGTGGTGCGGGATCCACGAGCAGTGGACACCTGCCTTCCCCTGTCCATTTCCACCTCTGTGCCTCTCGGCCCTGTTCCCCTCAGCTGGTAGTGCCGTGCTTCCTGGCATGTGTGCTCACAGGAGACCCAGGGATCAGAGTGAGCATGGAGCCACCCACCTCTGTGTGCCCTTGTGCTGGGACTTGCATAGTGCCAGCCACATCTCCTGCTCCCCCGGGTGGGCATTTCCATCCCTCAGGAGGACTGCAGGGCTCACAGTGACACTGCCAGGATCCTGTATGCATGGAGTGGGTGAGAGTAAGCGAAGTGGTGAGGGAACAGTCAGCAGTCTCCCATTTCCTACCCCTGAGACCTTGGAGAAGTCATCTGACCCTGTTGAGCCGGTGTCTCCTGTCTAGAAGGTGCAAACACAGCCAGATATGGCCTGTAACCCCAGCACTCTGGGAGGCTGAGGCAGGAGGATAGTAAGTTGTAGCCCAGCCTGGGTGACTTTGTAACTGAAAATTAAAATAATAGTAATAACAATAATAAAGAATAATAATAATAAAAGACCTGCTGAGCATGTAGCTCAGTACAAATTTTTTAAAAGATGTGGACACAGAGCTGTCCTGGGGGAGTTAGAGGCAAGAACTGGCTGATGAAGTATATTCAGAATACCCAGGGTCTTCCCCCTGTAAGGAGGCTTGCCCTACCCGGCCCACATGCACTCGAGAACAGTGGACAGGACCCACGGTACCTTCCCTGTGCTCTAGCCCATTGCTTTTTCCCTGGCCCTTCCTCCAGTGTAAGGTACACATCTGCTTCTTTTTCTCTTTCTTTCTTTCTTTCTTTCTTTCTTTCTTTCTTTCTTTCTTTCTTTCTTTCAGTAAAAGGATTGAACCCAGTGCCACACCCTCAATATTTTTTCTGTTCTTTTTTATTTTGAGACACAGTCTAAGTTGTAAAATTCCCCAGGGAGGGCTAGAGCGTGAGAGCCTCCTGTCTCAGCATCCCAGAATGTCCTACTTCCAATCAGTAGGTCCTGCCTTCACCCAAGACCCAGGGCAAGTTGAGGGGGCAGAGCCTCAGGGTGGCAGGCAGGAAGGCAGGGAGCCACCTCCTGTCCCCCTGGCAGGGTGGGTCCTCCTCTGGGTATCGCATGGGCTTCCTGACTACGCAAGTCACATTGTGAGCTTGGTTTCTGAAACTGAGTCCATCCTACCCACAAAACCCCGAAGCTGCCACTCACTGAGGCTATAAACAGCCCTTGTGCTTTCAGATATGGAAAAAGCACACTTCAAGCTGCCGATTCACTTCCAAAAGCTCAGCTCGAAAGTCAAGGGCCTCTCAGTTTTGAACACAGACAGAAAAACGGTGCTTTGTGGGAACGCACTGATGGAAGAGCAAGCCAGAGGATTTCAGGAAGAGGAGAAAAATCTTGGAAAGAGATTTTGTTTGTTTCTGTTTCCTCTCTCCCAGCAAGACACCAAGATTTGACTTCCGGAAGGAAGAATGCATTGATTTTCAGAACTGCAATTTTTATGCACAGAATTTATTTTCATTCAAGGAGCAGGAGAGGTGGGAACCTGCAACTCAAGACTGCTAAAGATTCACTGTCTCCTTGAAAGGGCACATCAAACCAGTCCCATCCCCACACTGCATGGTCCTCTACTTCCTGCCACGGTCTTCGATCTTACAGAGGGCAGCGATCTAAACACCCTGTCCTCATCCTCCTCAGCCTGCTGTGTCCGCCTGGGTTGAAAGGAAAGGCAACTCTCATTCTGCACTGCAATTTTCTAATTTTTGCCCAGGCCTCCTCCAGTCGTCAAGGAAAATGCAGATTTCCAGGCTGCACTCCCTGAGATTTTCATTCAGGATGCTGGGTGGGACCCAGGAACCTACATTCTTAGCAAATACCCTTCCACTCTGAAGTGTTCCACTCCCCAGACCACAAATACAGAGACTCCTAAGGGGCAGAAGGAGAGGATGTCCTATCTAGCCTACCTCTAAGTTGAGTGATTATCATTTGTGTACACATAAGCTTTATTCCAAGAAAGCCATCTCTAATTTTATAAATGGGGAAATCACAGCTCAGAGGTGTTAGATAATGTGTTCAGGAGGGGAAAACTTTACTAGGGTCTGCACAATTCCTAAAGTCATCATTACACCATCTCCCCAGTGAGGGATGCTTCCCTTTCCATCAGTAGATCCCGTAGAAATAGGACTCATCTCAGAGGCTTAAATAAGATAATTTAGGTACAGCCATATGAAATTGCTGACATTCAACCATTTGTAACCTATAAAAACAGCAATTTCATTTGGGTTAACCTCATAATTGTTATGTGATTGCTATGGTGCCTGGAACCAGGGCATTGCTCAGGCAAGCCTCTAGCATGATAGGGGGCTGCTGTGGGTAGAATTGTGGCCCATGCAAATGATATATTGACCTTCTAGCTCCTGGGGCCTGTGTAGGGGACCTCATTTGAAAATAAGATCTTTGCAGAAGTAGTCAGGTTCAGATGACTGATATGCTTATCAAGAAAAACATGTAGACACACAGGCAAGTGGAAGGGGAAATGCCAGAGAAGGCAGAGGGAGACACTGGAGGGATGCAGCCACAAGCCAAGGAAGTCAAGGGCAGTTAGCCACCACTATGAGCTGGAAGAAGCAAAGAAAGACCCCAAGAGTCTTCAAAGACTGCATACATACTGCCAACACCTTGATTTCAGACTTTTAGGCTCCAGGAGTGTGAGAATAAATTCTTGCTGCTCCGACCCACCCTCTTTTTTGGCCATATGCTGAGAAAATTAACATGGAAACTTTATCCTTCTCATCTTCAAGGTCATCACCATCGCTACCGGAAGGTCCCTCATAGAGAACCAAACATGGCGCCCAAGGCAGGGCACAAGCAGCGCCCTCTGCTGGCACTGGTGGGCAAGACCAGCGCTGCTCCATTCTGCCCACGTCCTTAGTTGTGGACATACTCAACAGACTGGTTTGGTTTCCATCCAAATTTTTTAAAAGATTCTTTTATGGTGCACACACATTTGTGCTTTTCGATGCTTTCCCAAGCTCCCTCTGGCTTGTGTAATGTAGGCTTCTCCTCAGGGAAATATTTCAAGAGACAGAAAGACGGAAAAATGGTGGCCACAGAATGCTGGGTAAACATTAGCTTCTTTCATAACCTTCCTTTCCTGGATGACAAATCTGCGGTGGGGCCCCAAATCCCAAGGAGGCCTGCTTCAAACATTTATTTGGATCAGCCTGAAGGGTCAAGGACCTGCTATATAAAAAGTCCCTAAATGCACACTGATCTGATAGAGCTTGCAGGCTGGGACAAAAATCCAAAAGTAGAGTCTGTGGCCTTTCTCAAACTTCTTTTTCAATCAATACAAGGTTTACAGAGCCTTGTGTTCCAGTCTTTGCAGAAGGCCACTTCACCATGGTTCCTCTCCTCCCTTCCCCCTCATCAAAGCTGGAAGTGAAAAATCCTGACGCTATAAAACCTGCTGGTTCATGGACCGTATTTTCTAAATGAAACAGCAGACAATGGGACACAATATTTAAAGCCTGGATTATCTAAGACTGTGAGTTTATGAAAGTTCAGTCTGGATTCTCTCTCTGAGTTTGGACTCCGTTTCCTCATTAGGTTTGTGAGTTTGGGCAAATCACTTTTCCCACCTTTATCTCCATTTACTTATGTTTATGAAATCAATACCATTAAGTCATTTCCATTTAGAATTGGGAGTATTCAATGACCAATGAACAAAAAAAGTTTAGCACAGTAAATCTTGTAAATTTTCAATGCATATCAACTGTTACTATTATTTTTATCTATAAAGAGGAATATTTTTATGTTGTCAGCTCCATATGTCAGAAATGTGACAAAACATATATCTGTTAGGGTCCCTTCCTGTGCAGTAGGCATTGTTTTATAGCTCAGAGAGTTTAGGCAACATAGCCAAGGTCATATAGCTATTAATTTCCTACACTGAATTTAAACGAGAGGGAATCCCAATATCCTTATCCTTTCTTCTAAAACAAGTTGGACCATTGAGAATATTTTGCCTTGAAATGAAGTTCTTCATATGACAATGACCCTTTGTGCTGAGCCTTACAAGGGTATAGTGCCTGACTGCCTGGCTGGGAGGTGGAGGGCTCGTGGCATGGAGAGAGTTCCTAACAGCATGAGCTCTATTTCCCTGGGCTCCAGAACTGACCCAAGTGGGTGTGAACTCTGGGTCCCAGTGACTTTCAGCCTATGGCAGGGCCATTTTTTCTGTCCTCCACAATTGGGTTTCTAACTTGGACTGGTGGCTCTGAAATCTATGTGCTGTCCATGGCTTCCTAAAGTCTTCTGAGATATGGCCTAAGACTGATTGGCGTTTGGGTTTTTTGGAAAACTTGAGCAGATTCCTGGGTCTCTCCTACATCTGCTGAGATGGACCTCAGCTGGTAAGTCAGATAGTGACATTTTTAACCAGTGCTCAGTGACCATGTTCATGAATCTATGAGCCATAGATGCAGCCGCTATTTTACTGTTTCTCCTCAGAGGGAAAGTGAATAAGCTTTTCTGAAAGAAAAACTAGACAGTGAAGTACCTGAAATCCACTTGGATCCCACAGACATCCAGATATGGAAAACCAAACACTGGATCCTCAAAGATGCCCACGTCCTGATGCCCACAACCTGTCACTATGCTATGTTACCTGGCAAGGAGGAACTAAAGTTAATGCTAGAATCAAGATCGTTCATTGCTGCTCTTAAAATAGTGAGAAGAGCCTGGATTATCTGGAATGGCCCAGCGTAATTGAAAGTGTCCTTTATGGTGGGAGAAGGAGCTCAGAGTGACAGTGTGAGGTGACCTCAACCTACTGATGCTGACTGTGACTGTGGAGGAAGGGGTCTTATACTAAGAAATGGGAGCAAAGCCCTAGGAGCTGAGGAAGGCGAGGAGACAGGTTCTCACTGCCTTAGTCCATTCTATTATAACAGGATAGCAGAGACTGGGAAATTTATGAAAATATAGAGCTTCCATTCTTACCATTCTGGAGGCTGTGGATTCCAAGGTTGAGGAGCCTGCGTCTGACAAGGCTTTTTCTTTCCACCAACCCATGGCAGAAGGCTATAAAAGCAAGAGCAAGGAGGAGCTGGACACTCATTTGTAGCAAATAACTCTCAGCATAACTAACTCAGCCTTAGTCCTTTTGTGAGAGCACAGCCCTCACCATCTAATTACGCCTACTAGAGCCACCTCCCAGCGCTGCTGCCTTGGGAATTACATTTCCTACACATGAAATTGGGGGAACACTTTCAAATCATAGCACCCCCTAGAGTCTCTGTGGGAAACATAACCCTACTGACACCTTGAGTATAGCCTAGCGAGTCCCAGTGTGGGCTCTCACTTGTAGATACACTACATTTGTGTCATTCTGAGCCACCAAGTTTGTGGTTCTTTGTTACGGCACCAAGAAAGACTCTACCACACCCGAGTGAAATGGAGAGTGGATTTCAAATGCTCTTTCTGAGTCATGATCTTTCTTTTTCCAGCAATGTCTGAGTCCAGAACTTGGATAAACCCTCGTCCATTGCAGAAACCAATGGGTCTATTGTGCCCAGCTGGGGTTACGCCAGCGGTGGCCCTCGGGGTGAAAAGGGAGGCAGAGTAGAAATCAGTTTTGTTTTTCCTGAGGGTCCCATTAAACGTACCTTAAGGGCCCTGCAAACCAATAACACCACAACAGAAAACAAAACCAGCACTGCTGCAGTTTCCCAGCCCTCTTCTGTGGACACCTCTGGAAGAACGATATTTTGATTTTGACACACTTCTTATACTTGTACTTTATCACCTAGGACTTTGAGTTATTGTGGGTTACATGAAACAGAGGAAGAAGCAGGAACAAAATCCTCTCATTGAAGTTTAGGGCCTCTGATTAGACTTTGGCCCAGACCAGACCGATCAGCCAGTCTCCCTGGTTAGGAGTTGGTGCATAAATGTCAAGAGTGAAGGAACTGGGTCAAGGTGGGAGGTAGCAGGTGAAGAGATGGCAGGTGGTAAAAATGATATTTGGGGGCTGAGCTCTGTGGAGCTGTGGGAGGGGGTTCGCTGAGATGTTGAACATGACGTGACTGGCTTGAACCCAGAGTGATAGATAGGTCTTGCTGTGGGCTGGGGTCTTCCCTGAAGGCTGTGAGCTATCCCTAGTCTGCCCCAACCCTCAGGAAGTACAGAGGTGGGTGCGGGCATGTGATCAGGAATGAAAGTTGCCCTGCTTCAGCTGTGGTCTTGTTCTTAGCGGGTTGGTGACAGAACTGATGATCCCCCCACCGCCCCCGGGGATGCACTTGGCAGTGCAGAGCCAGCTGGCTGCTGGAAGCCAGCGACGCTCCCGTCCCAGTCTGTTGCTCTTGGGCCAGGACTCAGGGGGGCTTAGGTTTCTGCACTTTTCATGTGGCCGCTTTCAAAATCAGGACCCACTTGAAGTGGTTTGGGTTTCTCTCCTCGCCGCCTGGGGTGCGCTGTAGAGAAACACCTTCAAACGCAGACTGCGCCGCTCAACACCTCTGTCCCGAGTGCGCTCGTTCCCAGGAGCCCAGACAGGCCACATCAAGTCAAGCTCTGTCATCAGAGAACGCAGGCTGCCTGCCACTCACTCACAGGCAGAGTTTTCAGTTACCCCCCATTCCCATCCCCCAACACTGCCTCGCACGTGCCCATCTGCCTGCTAGAACAAGTCGCCCTTGTCAGTCTGAAAGGACCTGTCTGCAGAATTCACAGGCCCCGGTGGGGGAGAAAATCCCTCCTTCATTCCATACCCTGTTCAGACCCCTATTCTGCTCTAGGAGTCTGCAGGAGGACACTGGGGGAACCTCTGTCTTCATGCCACACCGCTGGGTGGCAGTCTATCCTCGTCACCACCTCCCTGGTGTGGTTAGACACTTGTCCTTTTCTTGGTGTCCACTGAGCTCCGTAACCCTCCACTGACAACCTGTTGGAAGGGAATCACTCAGCCGCTTGGGCTGAAGAGGGAGGCAAGCCAGATGGATGACTCCAGCCAAACCCTACAGGGATGTCCCATCGTGCTCCATTTCACGATTTAGAGCGACTCCTCACCTCAGCCACTGTACATTGGTAGTTCTTTATCAATATCAATGATTGGTCTGATCAATATCAACACGCCTGTGTGTGGCCGGGGAAGGAAGCACTCGAGGGTTCGTGGCTGTGATTCTACTGCTGTAAGTGCTCACAGGCTGTGACTGTCCCTTATGTGCACATAACTGCGGAAGGCAGGGGACTTTGGAAAGTGAGAAATTCAGCCTCTTTATTTCGCAGTGAGGGAATTCCATCCCAAAAGTTTTCCCTGACTTCCCAGAGGTCACTGGGTACTCCTGCTGCACAGAAGAACCTCGTCTGTGTTATGAGACTGAAAGGTATTTATGTACCTCGGGAGACCGGGAAATCTTATAGGATGGAATCTATGAAAGTTATGGACCTTTTGAGGTTCCTTCTCTCCTGTTTATAAATGAAGAAGCAAAGATCTAGGCTCTCACTTCAAAGCCTTGGCATATCTTTGCTCTCACAGATCAGTGTGTGTGCGCATAGGTGTGTATGTGTGTGCAGCAGGAGGGGCCCAGAACCTTCCAAGTTGCGGTGCTTGGAGTTCCTGGGTGAATGACATCAAGGTGAGGTCTCCTCCTGGGAGACAGAGGAGCAGAAAGGTAGCAGATTCCAGACCCCTTGCCTCAGAAGGAAAACTGAAGCCCAGAGACCATGGCCGAGGGGCTCCAGGTCTCTCAGACTCAGGCAGGAATGAACGCTCTCAGTTCTTGCTGACTTCTCCTTCCTCCCCGCTCAGGCAGATCCTCTCTTGGAGCTGACAAAACAGAAAGTAGGTCCTGGAGGCTGGACTTGGTCACATCCCTCTGCTCCCTTCCGTGGCATGGCTGCCCCTCACCCCCTGCCAGAGTGATTTGCATGAGAGGAAGTCTGAGAAGCAGGGACAGCCCCTGGCCTCGGAGTCACAGGCCACAGAGAAGGAAGATGAGCGAAAACTGGCTTTCCTTGCTGTTCTGCTCCGGCCCCTGAAGTTCACCCGGGTTTCAGAATGGCCCTGTGCTTCACCCTGACCTTATTTCTGCCTGGGGGAACCTCAGGAAGCCATCAGCCACAACTGGAGCTTCGAGTTTTGTTTTTAATTCCTGGTGACAAAACAGGGGTGTTGGTTCATTTGGGATGGGAGATGTGGTTCAGGTCCCCGCTCCACCCCTCCTGCACCCTTACTTACCAGGGAGAGGGCAAGGGCTGTGAAATCATGCTCCTCCCTAAGACGGGAAATCCACCTTTAAACCTTGAATCATAACCAAGTTTGAGCCACAGGTGGGGCATGGGGCTCAGGGAGAAGAGGAAGGGGTGACTCCTGCAGGCCCTCACACTGGCCTACATCCCTGCCTTATGCTTTAAAAAAAAAAAATTAAACAGGGTCTCACTAAGTTACTAAATTGCCCAGGCTAGGTTGGAACTTGTAATCCTCCTGCCTCAGCCTCCCGAAGTGCTGGGATTGTAAGTACGTGCCTCCATGGCTGGCTTCCAAGATGTCTTGGGTGACAAACAGTGTCAGCAAGCACTTGGGACTATGAGTCCAGGGTAACGACAGACCTCAGGCTTAGAAGAAATCAGACTTGCTTGTCACAAAGACTTGGGCACGAAAAGGCAGAAAGAAATTGCAAAGTAACAAATATCAATCCAACAGCTTGAGGGCTTTTATCTCCTTTAATGCCCACACTCCTAAAAGCTCCTGACTATGATTCCCATTGATCAGGGGGAGGGAGAGAGGTGCAAAAAGCAAAATGACCTGCAAAGATTTATTCGAGACCACATGGCTGGTCAGTATCAGAGGGAGAAGGCCAATCGGAGGACTCGATGACATTGTGCACTTGTGCACATGGGAAAGAGGCTGATTGATGACTGACTGGTGGATTGATTTCACTGTCCCAGGAGGCCCACCCGACAGCCTGCTGAGACTTCTTTCTCAGAATGAGGGACCTCAGGTGAAATCCACATCCAGACCAGGTGGGCTTTCTTTGGAAACACCTCTGTGTTGCCCGATTGCTTTTAGCCAAGAGTCTGGGCTCATAAATTCTCACGCTTATTTTCAGTTAGTCCAGGTGTGCTGCCCTTTCTTCCTTAACTTTTAAGCAACTCTGTGCCTGCCATCGTAGTTGGACGGTGGGACGGTGGCACTTACGTAGGCAGGTGCTGGTGACTCCTCCTAGGTGCTGGGACTTGGGGTGGGGTGAAGCCCTCACTGTGCATTTTCTGGGCTCACTTTTACACTTGTCCCCTACTCGATGCTTCTTGTTGTTCCCATTTGACAGGTGAGGAGCTTGAGGCTGAGTGCAATGACACCTCCTGACCTGTCCTGACTCTGCAGCAAGGCCCATGGACAAAGAACAGTTACTTGGGAGAGGCGGGGGCCAAAGGTGGTAGTATAGTCAAACTGGTACCTAATCATAGGAACATATTCATTCAACAATCGCTTATCGAGAGACGCCTTGGGCTATGCGCTGTGCTAAAATCTAGGAAGGAACCAGCGTCCATGGAGTCAGGGAGGACAGAGACATGCGGCACCACCGTAGTACCCCAAGGGCTGTTCTGTCTCCCCCTTACCACCCAAAGAACATAGCTGGCTTGCACTATTCATTCCCTAGCAGGGCAGGAAGTGGGCTCTTGTTCAGCCCTCCACCTGCTGAGTATGGCACCCTGTTTCTCACGTAGTAGCTGCTGGATAAATATTCATTAAATGTCTTAATTTATAAATGAATTTACTCAGTCCACTCCACCACCCAACCCTACGGTCCTTAATGGCCCAAGATGGAGACTGTGTAGTTTGGAAAGTGAATTTCTTATGTGAGTAATGAAAGCACAGCACTGCAGAGAAGACAGACCTTGATGCTATGCACAGAGCAGCCTCCAGAGAGACGACCCGACTGAGGCTCCTATGCAACCCACGTTGCTTTTCCTCTGTTGCCGCCTTCTTCCTTTTCATCCCTCTGACTCTTCTGGTGTGCCCAGAGGGGTCATTCTTGCCTCTGGGGGGTCCCACGCCCATTCTCTGCTTGTCCTCACAGCCCACCTTCAAGACCTTGTGTCCTAGGTATTTTACCAGCTTCTCCCTTGGTCAGTCGCAGATAGGTCAAGTCTGGGGACCCAGGTGAAAGACAGAAGGGAGAAAAGGCTGAAGATTTAACCATCGCTATGACCCAACATGGGAAATTGAGACTCGGGTGAAAACATTCAGAGCATTCAGAGAGACAAGGCAGATGTTTGTGCATTAAGGATGACGTTCGGGATTCAAATTCTGTCTTTACACCCTGACTTCATGCCGCTGTCTTACACTTAATGACTTTGGAATAAACAGGAAGGTGTTCTCACTGAGCTGACCAATGGCAATAATAAGTCTTTGAAAATAATAGTGACACCCACGGACGAACACCTTCTCACTGGCACACGAGGAAACTCAGTTAGAAAACTGACTTGATCTTACAATCAGTTGACTTTCATAGCTTCCTGAAGAGTTTATTTCAGTGGAAGATCAAAGATTAGTCATAGGAAAATTCTGGTTCCCACAGTTTTCCTTTCTCAAAGTTTCCCCTTTGACCCTATGGGTCTCCGAGCATCTCCTGAGAGTTCGGTAATGAGTTAAAATTTAGGAGATCTGGGAAGGAGGCAAGTGGTACTTGCGTGTACAAGGAAGGCAGTGGCTTTTGTCTTCAAGATGAGAAGTAGCCGATCCCTGGGAACAAAGGAGGGCATGTGGCAGAAATGCCCCGCTCACTGGGGACTGGAGCATCAGGGAGGCCTTCCTGGAGGTGGACTTGGCTTTAGTACCAGAAGATAATATTATTCAAAGAGTAAAGCCACTCTCCTTTGTCCTGACTCAGCAGAGGCTGTGTCTGCAGAAGGACACGACTCAACCTTTGGGTTTAAACCCTTCCTCCGTCATGTTTTCAGCGCCAAATTTTGAGCAAGTTGTTAACTTCATCAATAAAATGGCATTGATTTAAAATGCTTAGTTACAAAACGCACTCAATGAGGGAGCATACACATGGTGTTTAGCACCATCTCTGAAGACATGGCGACTTTCAAGGGCAGGCAGCAGCTGGGAGTTCCCCTCCCCAGCTACATCAGGAGGTTTTCCTGCTCACAGGCCTTCTTTATTTTTTCTTGCTATCTGGACTGAGACAAAGATCTGCCTTCAGGTCCCAGCACTGCTGTTTATGACAGTGTGGGGTCACCCCTCTAGACTTCTGCTTCCTTTCCTGCCCAATGGTCATTGGAAGGAGAACCTTCCCAGGATCCCTTTCTGCAAGGCTCCCCTTGGGTCCTCTTTGCCCAGATACAGCAAGTGCATCTGGTTAACCTATGGTTGGTCTTGGATCTCGACACCTGGGAAGCTCACCAGTAGGTGTGACTTTCTAGACTGAAGCTCAGAGTCAGGCACCAGAACCTGTCTTTCAGGGGAGCACCAGGCTTAAGAGGTCTGGGACCACCTTGATGTGGCAGTTGTAGACTAAGTTGTAGCAACGTGAAATCACTCGTATCCACTTCTCAGCCCAACCGTGAAACTCTTGGAAAGTGTGTGTTGCCAGAGATAAGGCCCCTTCACGAGAGTCAAGGCCCCTGGCAACACTCTCCAGGGAACCTGCAGGCTGGTCATCAGGGTGTTGACACTGAAGAGTTGTCCTTCACCCGCACTGCACACCACACACAGAACAACTGGTTTAAAACCCCGTGATTGAGAAGGCAGCACAGACACTTTGGCTAAGATTGGCATGTGGAAGAGGAAAAACAGAAAAAAGGGAAAGAGGCCCCTGGGCCCCACAAGGGGAGATTTATTGGCGGGAAGAAACAAAGTTAGCCTCTAGCACTGCGCCACCTGAGAACCATCCCCACCGGGGATCCACACTCCAAGTAGCCCCGGAAATCTTGGTTTTAGGGGAAAACATGAAAAGGAATCATGCCTTCTCTTGGGAAGAGCCAGACCTGGAAATCACATCACACCTCTTAACTACCGTCTTGATATATATTTGTAACTCTATGTAGCACGTCTCCTGCTTGTTTTGATATCACTCACGACATTTTCTCCAGTTCCCAGCTCGAGAAGACCAAGGTGAGAGGGTAGTAAGGATCCTGGATGCAGTTACGTGTTCCCCAACCCTCCTACATACACCAGGCTCTGGTCCCAGTGAGGAGCGGGGGCTACTGCCCATTACCGCTCCAGGGCCCGGCCCACTCCTGGCACACACCAAGAACTTGGCGAATGTGTGTTGAAAGACTTACACGAACCTGTGGTTACACTGTGTGCACAGAAAACACCAGTCATGTTCTAGAGGTGACATGGCTGCCTCCAAATCTCTGCTGCTTTCCTTTCACCCTAGGTGTAGGAAATACGTGGTTCTGCTTTTACTACTCATTATACTGTTTGCAACCAGCCTTACAAGAGAGGAAATCCTTCAGAAACTGCTGAAATCATTTTCCCTCCAGCCTGGGGAAAACAAGGCAACCCTGTAATACTGGTGAGAGTACTGCCCCCCAGAGAGGCTCAGGCCCTTGACCTGACAGGTCTTGTCTTCTCCCCAGGTCCAAAGCCTTCAGCCACAAAAATGTCCCAAAATATTTCTCTCCCAAGTGTCATGTCTTTGGTCTACACTTTCTATTGGTTTGGGTACAGAGCCCAGAGGGCTGTTTTGGACCAAGGGTAAGGCTTCTACGGGTAGTGGGGACGTGAAGGCTGACTGTAAAGGGGTCCAGTTTGAGTTCCAGCTCAGACACTTGCAGGGTGTATGGTCCTAACTAAGGGGTTCAGCTTTCCGAACCGCAGACGCCACATCCACAAAAACACACATCCTTCGTGGTTGGTGGGACAGTGACGTCAGCTGGTGTATGTTAATCTCCTGCTACCGTGACTCGTAGGAAGAACTCTCCATGTGTCAGTCCCCTGGCCTGGCCACTCTGAGTGTGGCCACTTGGGGCGGGGAGGACCAGTTTCTCTCGGAAACAGTAGCATCTGCGGAACTGTCTTTGGGAGAAGCAGTGCCACCCACGTTGCTGCAGGATGCTTCCTGCCACCCACGGGGAAGGACTCCTGGAAAGTCCAGGCGGGGCATTTCCTGAGGAGCACAGCCCGCCTGTCACCCTCCCCACCGCTAGACTGGAGACTCCGCCAAGCTCTCAGTCCCAGGCAGGACTCAAGGTCAAGGGTTATGAATAGGATTAGCCAGAAGCCATCTTTGAGCATGGGCCCTCCTGGCCTCATTTCCCCTTCTGCTGTGAAACCTTATTCTGTGGCTCGGCACCCCCGACAACCCCCAGTGGCCAGCTGGAAGCAGCCCCCAAGGGCCAGGCTGAGCAAGCGGGCTCACCCTGTGCTGTGCTCTGGGCCTCTCTGAGTCTCTCTTCTGTGGAGGCCCCTCCTCCACGAGAAGTCCCGGAGTACGTAGACGAAGAGACTCTGCTATCCACCAATCCACTCATTCATTCCCTCCTTAGATATCTGCCAAACACATGATGTTTGCAAGGCCCTTTGCTAAGCCTTAAAATAAGACAGGGGTAGGGGGAGCCAGGGTACCTCCCCCCACGCCAGGGCACTTCCTCACCTGCTCAGGTGTGGCCAGACCCCTACGTCCCACTGTGAGCCTCATCCCTCTCTCCTGGGCCATAGCACAGCCTCTCTGCTGTCCCCACAGACCTGCGCTGGGCTCTGCTCTCCAACACCGGCTGGGTTACATCTATCCTGCTCTGGGCGCTGGGTGGCGTCTCTGTGCTTTCCCTTTTCTGCCTCTGTTGTCCTCAAATCATCTTGCTGGACCTTTCCCAGCTGGAGGATGATGCCACCACTGTGTTTGCCTCTGTACCTGCCAGACAGTGACCTGTCCCCAGGGCCTGGACCCCCTCTTAGCCCAGCAACCTGCAGAGGCCTCAGTGAGCCTCCCTCAGCCAGCGCCCAGCATCTGGGGTGCTTCGCGGGGAGGGCAGGACGCCTGGCTTCTCCTTATTATCATCTCAGCATTTTTTGGACATTGTTACCGTCTCTGAGAAGCTAGAAGTGAATTATTCTACAAAAACAAGTTATTTAGAAAGGACATACCCCCGCCCCCCCGTCACTTCCCTGGGTCAGACACAAATAGGCCAAGCAGTCTCAGCAGGTCCTCCTGCAGTCATCTTGCAGCTCCTACACAGATGGCCTTTTCCAGAGGGGGTGGCCACCTCCTAGGAACAAACCCGTGACAGAGTTGCTCCAGCATCTAGCCCTCTTCACCCAACTCCCAGTGGTGTCTTCTAGCCTGACTGGAGAAGCAGTGTGCTCTGAGCTCTTCTTCCCACGTCCCACCTGAGGCCAGCCTCACCCACTCCCCCCGATCCTGTCATGCCCAGGACATAGTGGGTGGGAAACCTGTGAGTGACACACCATGTGGCCAGATCCCAACCATGTGCCCTTCCTGTGCTGCCCACCAGGGACTGTGCTTTGACCACACCAGCACCAGCCCTGCCACCCTGAGACACCAGCAGTGAGGCCCTCTCCTCTGAGGCGGAAGTCTGGATGTGCAACAAGGAGCCAAGGTCCACCAAGTCCCAGCCTCACCTACCCAGCAGGCCACACATCCAGCAATGGTTTACTGAGCACCTACTCTGTGCCCTGTGCTGTTCTTGGCCCAGAAAGTCCACCCTGTAAGGCTGAGGAGAAACAATAATCACATTCTTCAGTCTATTTTCTGTTGATGTAGCCGAGCAGCTCGGATGGTGATTTATAAAGGGCTGGTGACTCCAAAAGTGTGGTGTGGGAGTGGGCTCAGCATCTGGCGAGGGCCTCCCCATGGGTCACAGCTGGACACGGGGCATCCATGGTGCGACAGAGCAAGTGAGCTGGAGAGCGCTGGCTTCTATCCCAAAGCCACTCCTTGAAAATCCATTAATGCCCTAGTGGATTAATCCACCCTCCAGGGCAGAGCATTCCTGACCTGGTCACTTCTCAGAGTCCCAGACACTGGAGATGCAATTTCCGACACACAAGTTCTGGGAAACAGGCATTCACACCATGCACAAATTCTGAACCAAACCACGTATTGTAGCTGGGACCCTGAAGATGGTGGTGGGGCAGCTTTTCCAGGGCCTTGGTGATTCTTCAAGCTGATGAAATATGAGGATGAAAGGAGCTCCTCTTGCTTTGGATGGGCATGAGGGTGACTTCCCAGGGCTGGGAAGGCTCTGAGTGGGAAGGGTGGCTGGTCCATTACAGAGGCAGAAGGCAGTTGCCCTCCCCAGCCTGAGATGCATGAAGCAACTGACTTGATACAGAGAAATGGTCTATGCAGCTCACAGTTCTGGAGGTTGAATTCCAAGGTCTGGTGGCCCCGTGGTCTGAGCCTCTGAAGGCTCTGTCAGTAGCAATGGTGGGAGCCATGGTCATGTTTCAAACCAAGGAGCAGACAGACAGTGTCCCCGTAATGTCCTTCAAGGACACAGTCCCAGTGACCTGAGGGACTCTGGCCAAGCCCCACCATTAAAGGCCCACAACACTTCCTAAGACTGTCAGCAGGGACCATGCTATTACATAGGGACTTTGGAGACACTCAAATTACAGCCAGACCACAGTAGAAAGCAAGGAAGCTTGAGTAGAGCAAGGAAAGAATTTCTTTCCTGTCTGTCCAGAGAGGCAGAGGGACAGCTCTGAGCTTGTGCCCTCTGTCCTTTCCTCTCTCCCACCCCAGGTGGAGTTAGCAGTGAGCCATCTCACATCCGGGTCTCACGCTGGGTGAGAACCAGCAGGACAGAAGCCTCAAGGTGGACTGGGCTTCGGCACCCTCTGAGGACCAGGGGTGCCTGCGGAGGTCACACGAGCTCTCTGTTCCCAGCTCACCACTGCAGCTGTGTTGGGCTGGACCCCTATATTCCTCTGAGGTCTTAGCTTAGCAGATCCAAGTTCCTCCCCAAGCCTGCTGAGGGCCAGGGTTAGAGAAGGAGCCAATGCCTGGGGGTCTACGGTGCCAGTCCACCACCATGAGGATGGCAAAGAGGCCAGAGCCAGAGACCCCATGCTAGAGGCTGGCGCTATTACAAGGGAAAAGTGGAAAATGCACAGGCCAGGAAAACAGGTTCACACTTCTCAGAAGAAGTACAGACGGCCAGCAGGTACGTGGAAACCATTCAGCGTCTTCGGTCATTAGAGAATGCACATGAAAATCGATTGAGATTCCATCTTACTCCAGAAAGGATGGGTATTGTCAAGACTCAAAAAAACAAATACTGGAGAAACTGTGGGGAAAAGGAACTCTTGTGCATTGTTGGTGGGAAAGTGAATTAGTACAACCACTATGGAAATGGCTGTGGAGATGTGGAGATTCTTCAAAACGCTAAAACTAGAAATTCAACTCCACCCTGTCATCCTCTTTCTAGATATCATCCCGAAAGAGTTAAAGATATCATATCACTCATGCGCACCCATGTTTATAACAGCACAGCTCAAAATAGTGAAATCTTGAAAGTGGCCTGAAAGCCCCTCAACAGCTGAATGCATAAAGAAAACATGGTATTCATGCACAAAGGAGTACTACTCTGCCATAAAGAAGGATAAATTTGTGTCATTTGTAGGAAAACGGATGCACTTTGAGTCCACAATTCTAAGTGAAATACATTACACACAGAAGGTGAAATGTCACCCGGTTTCTTTTATATGAGAAACCCAAAATGTAAATGTTTAAACATGAGTATCAGTATAAATAATTTAGGGAGTATAGTAAAAGAAAGATGGTAGGAAACCGGAAGATAAACTTTTTGCAGAGGGGAAGGGGCTCTGCGAATGGGGACGGAGAGACAGGAGGGAAGAAGGGAAAAGGGAAAGAGAAAGAATCAGGATGGGCAGTGTATGCACATACCCCAGAAGGGAGATATTCACTATGTGCGGCAAATATACTAACACAGAATTTTACCAAAAGATATAGAAAAAGGGTTCAGGCCCCAGAAAGCACACCCTGGAGCAGTGTCACTGCCGCCCCCTTTGTTAGTCTGTGCACCCTTGGAGACTCCTGTGTTGGAGTTTGGGTTGGGAGTGTGGAGGCTGGGGCAGGGTGGTCTCCATGGAGCAGGTATGGACCACCTACCTGGCTATGGCCACCTCTCTGGGCACTATGTGCTCTGGAGTGCAGCACATGCTGGAGGAGCGGATTCCATATATGTGGGGACCCCAGGGCTCCCAGCTGTGCTGAGATCAACAGCAGGAAGTAGCCACACACCGCAGAGCCTTCTCCGCTGTCCCTCTTGGGGAAGGCGTGTGCTGTGGAGACGCTCTGGCCTCCCAGGTGTGATGGTTGAGCTTCACCAGGCAGAACAATCCAGAGATAATGTCACCTGACCCTGCGTTTCTATCCGGGAGCTGCGCTTTATTCTCATTTTAAAATCTCAAGATACCACTGCTCACTGCGTTGGTCTTGGAAATTAGAGCAGAGCTTCCAGAGGAAAACAAAAACTGTCCCTGCTTCAGATAACCCTGTGGCAAACACTTCTAGTCACTACCCTATGCACTGTTATGCCTCTAAAAAATAGCATCAGTTGTACAAATATGGTTTTGTGGCCTCTGATTTTCCCCAGCAGCAACATTTTCTCACAGCCCTTGTGTGTGTTCTTCTTGAACATGATAGTAGCTCTTATTTATTGAGCATATACACAGTGCTGGATTTTATGTTGTACATGGATTGCATGTGTAGACTCAGCATAGTGCAATGAACTGGATATTATACCACTGTCCCCGCACACATGAGATACCATGACACAGCTCCTGTTAAGTTGAAAGTACCGCAGCACAAGGCCGCCTGCTGCCTTGCACCATCACGATTTACACTTAGCAACTCAGTAGCTAGGTGCAACTCAGTAGCTGGGTGCAAAGTTCCTCTAAGACCTCCTTCGGTAGACACTATCTACGGCAGTTTCTGTGTGCATCTGTATTTCCTTGGGATAATTTTTTTGAAGAATAAAGCAAAGCATAGCACTTATTGTTTTGAAATAATTTTAGAGTCATAGGAAGTATCAAAAATAGTATAGGAAGGTCCCAGCTCCCTGCAATGATAAGACCTTATGTAACCACCATACCTAGCAAGACCAGGGAATTGGCATTGGTACAAAACTATCAGCTAAATGACAGGTGCAATTTGGACTCACCAGTTAGTAGGTGTGCTCTTTTCTTAATGTTTACTGCATTGTTCTATGACATTTTATCTCACAAAAGCACCATGGGGAGATCTGTAAGACTGAAAAACGTGTTATCAAAAATATCCTCAAGACAGGTTGCTGAGAAATCTGCTGGTTGTAGCTATTGAGCAATATCTGGAACTCGGAAACAATGGCCAGGTTACTAGGCTGTCCATGTCCATAGATCCACCTTGGTGACTACGCCCTTGTGCTGAGGGCAGTGGGTCTTGCCTGTCATCTCATAGTCAACTCAGGTACCCTCCCGGTGTCCTGGCTAGGGGTAGGTGAATCTGTCTAAGGTCAGGCAGTGCAAGATCACAGAGAGAGCACCAGGTGATGAGTCAAAGGTCATGTGCAGAGTCCTAAATATGCCTTAGGTACACCATGGTCCCTCTAAATTTCATTCTCCTCACCTGTAAATACAGAGGGTGACATGCATGCTATGAAGGGGAGAGGGTGACCTGTCTATACTATCTATCCTACTCTTGGTCCCTGCAACTAACAAAGGTCATTGTTTACAACAAAGCATTCAGCACTGATCATCTCTCATGCTAGGTGCATGAAAATGTCCCTACACCTATCTCTCCCTTTCCGAGAAAGCTTACAGGAAAACTGTTACTATCCCCATCAATAGATGAGGAAACCGAGGCTTAGAGAATTAAGTAAGTTGTCATTATATACACCGTATGGGAGATGGTCTCCATGAGCCTGAAATCTTCCCACAGTGGCCAAGCAGGTATGCTTCCCGAGCTTCTATAAGATCTGCACACACGGTGGAAGACATGTCTTCCCAGACCAAGGGAGGCCTAGCAGCCAGGAGTTTAGAAGTAGCTGTCTGTGACCCCCAGCTAAAATCTCCAACAAGCGCTCAAGATGAGCTCGAGGGTCCCTTCCGGCTGTAAAGCAAATTTGATATTGCTGGAAGGAGAATGCTCCCTAAATATAAAAGCATGAGGATCAGTTCCAAATGGATTTTCTGGATGGATGGAGTTTTTATTCATTCTGAAAAGGAGGCAGGTAACGAATTTCCTTGCTGTCACTTGATACAGGAGATAGCTGTCTCTCAGAACGAGGAGAGAGGTCCTCTAGTCACTTCCTATATCCATCCTGAGCCTGTCCTCACAGAGAGATTGCTACAGCTTGGGCTGGCTGTTGGAGGTTATTTTACAGGAAGGGTAAAAATTAACCATTCTTGGGCTGAAGTCACCCAGCCCTTTTCTTTCGTGTGTGTGTGTGTGTGTGTGTGCACGCGCGCGTGCGCACGTGTGCGCTGAGGTGCATTTGAGAGGTATGTATGCAGTAGATACCTGCTTGGGTACTGGAAGCCAGGACACAAGCTGGCCTTGGTGTATTTAGACGAAAGATACTTGCAAGAGGCAACACACTGCACTGTGGGTTGGGGAGACCAGGAGCCAGTTCCTGGCTTCACCTCCTGGAGGATTTAGGCAATAAAATGTTACGTATTACTTCGCACCACCATGATGAATGAGTCAATTTGGGGATTCCAGTCCTGGAAACTTAACAAAGAAGTTAAGCTTTGCTATATATCAGGGACAAGTTGACTAACTCAGAAAGGTCAGGCAAACTGATAAATGGTGGAACTGGCATTTATATACCAAAATGAAATGTTGTCCCTGTGGTTGATCTGGTGCGGTCTGTAGCCAAATGTGCTAAAGGGAAGGAAGGAGCCTAGTTTGGTGTAAAGATGACAGGTTGAGTGGAAGTTTCCGTAAGGATTATTCTCTCTGGGAAAGCAATCCAGAGACCTGGATTCTAGGCCAGTCAGAGAAAGCAGAAAGTCAACAGCAACTGTATCATTCAACACAGACTCTGACAATACCTTAAACTATATAGCCATCTCTGAGATGTTCACGGAGTCATTCCACCTGTAGCAATCAGCCATAAATAAGTAATTTAAGATACGATAAAAATCATCTGTGCACAAAGATGTTGCTTGGAGATTATTTATAATGCCAAAAATTGGAAACAAATGCCTGCCAATACAGTGGAAAAGATTACATAAAATACACCTGGTTAGAATATGATATGAAATTGTGGAATGATCCTCACTGACACAATAATCACAAAGAAAAACATTGATGTTATGTGTGTTACATGGTATGTCAGCATATGCTACTCTGTGTGTGTGTATGGGGAGAGAGAGAGAGAGTATAATCACAGGAATATGCCTAAATCCTTCAGTGGAAAATTACTCCAAAATGTTGAAAAAAGGTTTGGTTAATTATTTTCCTCTTTATTCAACTTTTCTGCACTTTCAATGAGGCATATGAATTAATTTTATAATGCAAATATACATGATGCATTTTATTTTTTGAATAATGAGAACAATGAAACATAAAGAGTTCTTTGCAGAGGCTTGCTGAGGTATTTTCCAGATGCTACAACAACATCAGGAGGGGTGGGCTGGTGGGGTCTGTGTTTAGGGACAACTGCATGCTGTAAATTCAGAAGATACAAAACTAGCCTCTTAAGGAAAAGAGCCTGTAGTATTCTTATGGTGCTTGTAATAGAAAGAAAACTAGGATAACGGAGCAAGCCTCCAAGCAGGGGATGTGATCGCACAAGGCCCAGGCCATACAGATGCGGGTGGGCTGAAGGTGGTCAGCCTGCAAGCATCTCTCAGGAACAGCAGGTGATCTGTGTTTTAAAGTCAAGGACAAAAGGATGGAGGGTGAAGGTCAGCAGAACCGAAGATGAAGGAAGGAGGAGAAAAAAGTTACAGGACTTGTATGTGACCACTCTTCCCAGCAGCCTGCCCTGGAGGTCACTAGAGGAGGGATTATAGTATAAAAATCACCCTGCTGAAATGGGGAAACTAGGGCAGGTGTTGAAGGGAAGACTAATAGGAATATTTAAGTGAAAAATTGCTCGTATCTTTGGAAAAAACATTGCAGAAGAAAAGCAAGTCATACTTCCTCCCAGGGAAAAGTTCTCAGAGCTCAACCAGTTGAGAGCAATCACAGCAGGATGGCTATAGCATGTGCAGGCAAGGCAAGGAGCATCCATTTGTGAATTTGACCAAGGTTGCCTCTGGACCAGTTCTTTCTGCCAAAACCAGTTCAGGATCCAAGTCCTAAGGGTTATGGTGGTTCCTGGGCTGTATTTGGCAAGGACCACATGATTTGACAGGCAGTGGGGAGCAGGATTAGGAAGGAGCAGTCCATGGCTTTCCCTGAGGACCAATAGTAGCTAAGAGCATTTACTGGGTGTGAAGACCTCCTGTTGTCTCATTTCATTCTCCAAGTAAGAGTTATTAACTGATTTTATTTTTAAATAGGCTGTCTTTGGAAAACAACCTTAGGGTCACAGGAAATTCAAGAGAAAAGAACAGAGCTCCCCATGGGTTATAATTTTGTACCCCTTTCACAGCTCAGGAAACTGAGACCTAGAGAGTTTAAAGAACTCCTCATAAATGTGGAGACAGAACTCTGAGACACAAGAGTTGAAGTCAGGCTATGGACACGTCTTCATAACAGAAGTCAGCAAAATATATTTCATGGGCCAAATTGAGGCAACTTTTATAAGTTTAGGAACTGAGAATGGTTTTTACATCTTTAAACAGTTGGGGGGGTATATTTTATGACATATGAAAAGATGATAAAATCCAAGTTTGTGTCTATAAATAAACTTTTATTGGAACTTGGCCATATCCATTCTTTAACATCTGTCTATGACTGTTTCCCTGCTAGAGAGGCAGAATTGGGTAGTGGTGGCCATGGCCATGTGGCCCACAAACCCCAAAACATTCGCTATTCAGTCTCTTACAGCACAAGTTTGCCAACTTTGCTTTACGGAAACAGTTATCGCATTGACTAAACGTTTCTTTCCAACATTGTTAGACTTACGCAGGCTGGAATGGCACAGACCCGTAAGCTCTGAAAGGATATTCTTTCGGGTGTAATTCTTGGTTCTCCTTTCCACCAGAACGATTCACTCTAATGGTTTTATCAAGTTAAGCATCTGTGGAATATTTCACTTGAGGAAAGTGTTCTTCTGCTAAACACACACTTCTAATATCGTCTTTTTAAAAAGAAAATTGTGATGAAGATTATGTCTGAACTCAGCAAAACTGGAGAACAGATACCTAGACATAGACTATACTTTATTAAAGAATGATTATGTACACAACCATCTCCCCAAACCCAATGGGATAATAGCATTCAACCTGAGACTCACAGAGCTAAAGAGCGTGTTGCAGACCATGACTGTTCTGATGACAGTGATACTGGTGGTAACTTTAGGTGATGCTGATAATATTACCACAGATAAATAAAGCTAGGGTCAGCTTCCAACACCTCTCCTTGGGACTGGCCCAGTTTTAACATCGAATGTCCAGACATGTCCTAGCAAATCCCCCAGGTCCCAGAAAACTGGGGCTATTGGTCATCCTCGTAAAGCCAGGGCAAGCTAGCAAGCTGTAAGCGACAAGCCTGAAGCCCAAGCTCGTGAAATCAACACATAACGGCTTTCTCAAACGAGTTTATTATTTGGTTGATGCAATTGGCAGGCCTGCTGGATGGGATCCCAGATTCTCTATAAATAGACAGGAAATGTTCAGGATCCTCAGACCTAGTGCTCATCATCACTGAATTATGTGTTTTAACGGCCCCCACCACTCAGCACAACCTCCCCTAAGCATCAGAATAATGACTGGTTCTCACCTGGAAAGGCGACACAGACCCTGATATAATGTATGTAATTGCAAATTGCTGGAGCCATAAAAACTATAGATTTTTAGTCTAACTCCTTCATTCTGGCAAATGCCAGAGGTGAGATGATCCTCAGCAGCCTCAGGGAACTGGAGATAGCTGAGTTGTGGAGCAGTCAGCCTGAGCCTGACTGTTCTCTGCAGATCCTCTTAAAAATAGACAGAGAGATCACAATGGGCCATTTGACCGGAAGTCCTCTTTTGTTTAGATGACCTCTTCTGTGACAGTAACATAGCTCTGATAAATATTCATTCACAGGCCCAGACACCAGAGTCAGAACACCAGGGAAGAGGGACCCAAGAGTCCTGGATTGCTAGTGTGTTGATCAGAGGAGGGAGGATTTGACGCACGTAGGTAGAGAGGTGAAAACTGCGTCTTCTACCATGGCAACCACATGGCAAAGATCATTTTGTTGTTGTTGTTCTTGATAATTTACCAAACTTTTATTATTGGCATCAGACCCTGGGCTAAGTGAAGCATTAGAACTATGATTTGGGGGATTTGCAGAACGTAAAATTGTGGCAAAGACAAACCGAGCAAAAATCTAAAGTAACTGCAGGTTGTAAATTATCTTTGTGATGGAAGAAGGAAAGAAAGGAGGGAAGAAGGAAGGGAAGGAGGAACGAGGGAACAAAGGAAGGAGAAGGGATGGAAAAAAGACAGAAGGAAGGCATAAGGGAAAAAGGGAGGAGGAATAAGAGGAGGGAAAATAGAGAAACATTAGAAGACCAATTATATTGTACAGAAGAGCAGAGAAGGCAGCTTCAAAGAGGAGGTTTTTAAGCTGAGTCCTGAGGAATGAGCCAGAGTAGGTCAGCTAAAGAAAGGAGATAAGGGCCTTTTGGGTAGATTAAAGTTTTTAAAGATTCTCTTACCAAATTCAATGTACTATGTATCTAATGATACATAACTGATACAATTAATTCTTTGGACCAAATTATACCAAACTGGCCGTACATATGTTTCACCATAATAGGGGCAGACATTCAATTTGCAGAGATAAAAGATTTCTTGTTGTTGTTGTTGTTGTTTTTATTACTGAGTCTTGGGTTCAGTGTATTAATTTTAGACAATCTGAGCTTTATTTAGAACCTAACTGAGAGAGGGTGGTCAAGATCAAACTATGTTCTCAGAGCTAAAATCCCTGTCTTCAGAAATGGTGCAAGACACTGACTGAATGAAATTAGAATATTTTTTTAAGTGAAAATGAGATGAAAAGGATTGAGAAGGAGCCAAGTGATAGCTAAATTAATCTTCAAGGGAGGGAAAACATGTCAGAAAATGTAAACCAGATCAGTCCAACTTATGCTACAATTCTGCAGAGGGAATTAAATTTCTGTGGAAAAACAAGTCTCTGATTATGAAAGGATTTGTCTATGTAGAAGAATCTGGAACATCACTCTATTAAAAATGCTTGTAAAACCAGGGGAATCATGTAGGAAATTAGAGAGCTACAAAAAATGGGAGAACTTGGGCTGTCTGAAATAAAGTTATTATTTCAGACGCTGGATCATTTTAGTAAAATTGCAAAGAAGTGAAAAGTGTTTTATTCCACAATAGCAATGTTTATAATCAGGTAGCATCACTAAATTCTAAGTGATTCTCTTAACCCTTTATATGTATTTTCTTGTTTAAACCAGAAATCATTAACTTAAAAAAAATCAATTCCAGTGTTTCTAATACGCAGTATGTGATCCACGTAAAATAAACCAATAACAAAACTAGACACAAAGGAGAAGTAAAGCTTCTTTGAAGTTTACTAAGGACATATTTTCTTTAATAAAAAATTGCTATATGTCAGGAGACATTGAGTAGTAAAAGTCTATCCAAAACTAGGTGGGTAAAGTAAGAACTCTTGGGCAAAGATGCCCTTTAGTGCAATTATAAGCACACTTATAAGGAAATAAAATAAAAGGAGTTTTAACTCATTCCAGAATGTATAGGCAGATGCTATTGTAAATATAATTGTTTTATCAAGTAAATGTTGGATTTGCATCTGTTATAACAATATCTTTCATCTTCCATGTTTGCAATACATTTTTCAGTGCAAATACAAGCAGGAGTTAGGGAAGCTCTGTCCCAATAATATTTGGTTTTGTTTTGTTTTGTTTTTAAACCAACAAAGGCTTCCATACAGACGCCTTTGTTCCATGCAGCTGATGAGCATTGGTTGACAGTAGGTAGGAGCTAAGCACTTTGCAAATGGCAGCCTGCTACTCCCGCTGGGGAGATATGCCATATGGAACTTTTCATGAAGTGTCCTGGACTTTTCTAGCAAACCCCTTCTTCCCTTGGCCCTGATACTAGTTCACCAAGCACCTGATTTTACAAAGCTCACCAAAGAAGAGTCAGCTACTGAATAAGCATGAGTCCAACTGCTGAAAGAAAACAGGTTTTCTGTGCGGTACAGGGCTCTCACACTGGCGCTTAACACTCCAAGACTTGGCCTTTCTTCTTTTAACCCTTGGCACAGTTGAAGGGTCACCTCCTCAGAGAGGCCTTCCCCTGGTCACCTGCTCTAACACAGCTCCATGTCCCCCACGTCTCACCACCCTGTCACAGCACTGTCAGGGTTTTGCTCTGTAATACTCATCACTAGCTGATATTTTCTTGTTCACTGATGGATGTGCTTCTTTGTTTGTTTTGTCTCCTGTTTGCAGAAAATGAGTAACATTAGAATATGAGCTACCTGAGAACCTAAAACAGTACCTGGCACAGAGTCAGTAGCCAAAACTATTGAAAAGTGAATAGAAAGTTATTAAAAAGATGGGTGGATGGATGGATGGATGGATGGATGGATGGATGGATGGATGGATGCATGGATGGGTGGATGGATGGATGGATGAATGGTTGGATGGATAGATGAATGAATAGATGGATGGATAGATGGATGGTTGGATGAATGAGTGGATGGATGCATAAATGAGTAAGTGGATGGGTGGACATAAAAAATTCATATAAGTTTTACTCATGAACATTTTGAGGGACAAAATTCAGATAGAGTATGTTTAGACCAAGTTTCACTCACCACTGGACACGTTTTCCACCTGTCAAAAGGACAACCAAGGTTTCAAGATATTTACTAAAATTAAAATTAACGGATTTCTTGTTAACTTTCTACTTTTTATCTCTTTTTACCTTAACAGCAAACTGAAGACTATATTGAAATATTTAAATATACCACCAACACAGTACAGTGTACCAAACCAAACCACATGTGGAGAAGGAAACCCCAATTTTGTTTCACAGGACTATTTTAATGTGAGGGATCCACTCTTTTCAAAATCGATGAGCTACGGGAGAAAGTCAGATAGTAGATTTGGTAAAATATACGAGATGAGACTGTTCTCAAGCAATTGGAGATTCAACCTGGTAAATTATAACTTTTTAAAAAAAATCTAGCTATCCCAGTGTAGTCCTTCATAATCTAATATAAGCATCTCTATAGGTGTGCCCTTTGTTTTCCAGCAAAGAGAGGAAAAAGACCTCCTTATTTAGGAGGAGAGAGGAAAGACGTTGTCTTGTGGGGCAGTGGGGTCTTGGTAGATCTCCATGTATGAAGAGGAGATTTATCAGAATGGCGCTGGACACAAACAACAGGAACTTGGGGCAGGAGATGTGAAGAAGGAGAACACTCACAGGAGACTGATGCATTTTGACAAGACAGATCATATGTGGTCACAACAACCGTGTCTCTCAATTTTGTTTCATGCAAAAGTTAGCTTTGCTTTAGCTCAACATGTTTGCCCTTGAGTGCTGATTCAGCCTCCCCAAGTCAAGTATTACATACAACTCACAGCCCCATGTGGGACCCTGACTCATGCCCAGTGTCACCCTCTGCCCAGCTACCTTGGCATTGCCCATCCTGCAGTGCTCTTTGCCACAAAAAGAGAGCAAGGAAGCTCTGTGCCGCCCTGGGAAATCTGTTTAAAATAATTGTTGGCAGAAGTTCCCTGGGCATGGTGACACCCTTATTCTTCTGGATATCACACCTCCTTAGCACTTTGACCTTACCCCTTCAAACCTTTGTCTTGCCTTCCAGTCCTTTGGGGTCAGGGCTGTGCTTGTGGCTTGTCCTTCCTGACAACCATGGACTCATCAACCTGTGCAATCAGAAGGTACTTTTGGGGCAAAGCACCAGGCTTGTCCTACATTCTGGAGATTCTGGCTGTACACAGAGAAGATCTGAGATTCAGTGGAGGGCCTCACAGAGCTCACCAGCTAGGAGAGGGTAGAAAACAAGCTGCCAAAGTGTGTGTGTGTGTGTGTGTACGTGTGCACAAGCGCGTGCACGCACCAGCTGTGAGACATGCTATTAAAGAAAGTATCTCTATCGGTGTAGGGATTGAGACTATGTAGACAGAATGGTCCAGGAAGCCTCCGTGGGGAGGTGATGGTTAGTCTGGCTCTTTGTCAAAAGTCTAGAATTCACTTTCACTGCCTCAGGCCCGTGGGAGTGAGGACTCTATCATCTGATGGCTGGAGTTTGAATTCTGGAGGTTTGGTCCCTACTGATCACTCCCCAAAGGACTGTCCACAGCCTCAGCAGTAGGTGCCCACTCACCCCACTCTGCCTGGGACTCCACAAACTTTGCCACAGACAGTCACACCCCAGGAAACCACGTGGTCCGGAGCAAGGCATGAAGGTCAGAGACATGACCGCAGAGTGACAGAACATCTGTCAAGCACTGCATAGGAAGCAGGAGCACTGGGGGTCCATGCGGAAGCTCCAGCCAGACTGGACTGGGGAAGCAGTGAAGAGAGGATCAGGCGGAGCAGCAAGTTACAAAAAATCACTGCCGCAAACCCAGAGAGCCTGTGCAGAACTGCGGGTGTGGACTCAGCTTCTGCCAAAGTAGCAAACCACAGCGGGGCTCTGACAAGGGCAGGTTGTGAGAAGCTGGGTCTAGAGAGGGGTTCGGGCCTCCTGGGCTTGTGGTCAGCATACTCAGGGCCACAGGATGCGAGAGCACAAAGCTGTGTCCCCACAAGGTTCCCATATAGTCCTCAGTTCCCCTCGTGGCCATGCCACACGCTCAGCACAAGCATGCCCAGGCCCACAAAAGGGGCTGAGGAAGTCAAAAGAAGGATCGAGGGATAGATAGCCAAAATCTTGCCCTCAGAGTTGGCTGGATCTAGCAAATAAACATAAAAGGTACCCAGCTAAATTTGAATTTCAAATAGACGTGTTGTTTTGTTTTGCATAAGTATATCCCATATTGCAGAGGGCTTACTCACTGGAAAAAAAATTGTTGCTTATCTGAAAGTCAAATTAAATTGACTATGCGGTATTTCAAATTGGTGACACTATTCCCATTTGCAGAGAATCACTTTACCTTACACACAACACCTCTTTGAAGTCTTTAGGATGCAGACAGTGGTCACCTCTGCTTGGCAACAACACTGAATGGTTCTCAGATCAACCAGAAGATGTGGTGCCCTAAAGGAAGTTTATAAACGGAAGACAGAGGTGGGGTCTCCTTCCAAACACCTGAAGAAAATAAAGCTTCTATGTGGCCTCTCCTCCAATGGCTTGGATTCTCTTGGAAGCTGATGTGCAGTTATAAAACTGTCTTCTTCCCTAGCGCAGGGATGCTAGGCATTGTCCAAAGGCAACCAAGGGAAAGGGGGGAGCTCTGAGGGTCACCTGTCCCAGGTGACTCCAGAAGGGAAGAGTCTCAAAAAGGATCAGAGCCAAGATATTCTGGTGATGGCCATGGACTAAAGCTGGAGAAACCCAGAGCTGCATAGACAACCAAGAGGTGGAAATGAATGGATGGAAAATCCAGATGGTCCAAGGGTAACACTAACCAGGATAAAGAAGCAATCAAGAGCAATGAAGCAAACCTGAGTTTAACAAGAGTGGCTGGACAATTGTGGCTCACCAGCCAGGGATGCTAAGCACATGGCACACAGGAGCACGTGGCTGGACCAGTGCTTCTGAACCGGGCTCCATTTTTCCCTTCAGGAGTCACTTGGAAACATCTCAAGGGCGTCACTACATGATGGGATGTTGCTATTGGCAACTGCTGGGCTGTGGCTTAGGAGGCTGCTTAGCAACCTTCAGGGCACAGGATAATTCCTCAACCAAAAGTGACCTGGTCCGAATGCCTGCTTGTGAGATCTTGACACAACGGATGCCCAGGTTGCCAAGATTCTTGGATCCATTAGGAGAAGACCGATGTTCTGTCTCACAAACCCCCTCTGAGTCGGAAGTCACTTATGTGGCATTTCTAGGTCCCTGCACTCTATGTGAAATAGAACAACCCTCATGAAAAAGGAGAAAGAAAAGGGGAGCAAAGCCTCCCACCAACCATTCCCAGCGGTTCTTTTCCAAAGTGTATGCTTATTATTAACCAATTACAGCAGAGATTTACTGAGTGGAATTACATTTTCATTTAAGTGGGACCCAAACTGCTCCCTCTCAAGCCACCAGCAAACTCCACGGGGCTTTAATGTGACCGAAGACAAAGTCAGCTAATAGAACGGGTGTTAATGGGAGCCCAGGATTTATGCAGTAATTGTCTCCTTGGCACCCCATCTCGGGGAGGTATTTATCTTGGTACATGGACACCAGCAGCGTGGCATAACATTACACACAGGATTAGGAGGGCTGTTTTTAATTATTATTTCATCTGTAATTATAGGCAAGTTCCGTTTATTATTTTGAAATCCTTAAAAACATTTTAATTGAAATGGCCAGTGGCCTTTATGTGACCCCAACGCCAGCTCTACAGGGGCGATCAGAGCATGTTCAGTGATTGGGTTAATAAGGAGAGCCCTGTTCTACTCTGGCTCATAAGCATTATTTAAAATTTTGGATTTGAGGTGTTTTTTTTTTTTTTTTTTTTTTTAAGATTTATGGCGCAGTTGAAATGAGGTCAAGTAGAAGCACTAAAGGATTTAATTAGAAATGTCCTCGCCAGCTCCCTATCACTGTAAACCTTGCCCAGGTTGTCCCTGGAGGGCCTCGAGTCATCGGTGTGGGAAATGGCATGTGCGTACAAAAAATACTCCTAATAAGAAACAGAGGAGCTGCTGCTGTGTCCTCAGTGGGTTCGGCCGGAGGTGGACCATGGTGGGAGATGAGGAGTGCGGGGGCGCGGGGGGGAAGAGCCTCACGCGCAAGGCACGCAGAGGGGTGAGGGTTTCGCTGCTTTCTTCTGAATATTCCTAGAGTTTCTTCTCTGAGTGCCACACAAAGGGCTTGGACCTCAAGATGAGTGAGACGCAGGCTGTGTGTTGACTGGTCTTACAGATGAAAGGGGCACAGAAAGAGACTGAATGGTATAGATCAAAACAAAACAGCTGCCTTAGTACCACAGGATGTGCGGGCACTCAGGGGAGCTAAAAGGTGGGAATGCTTGGCTTACCCTGTGAAGTCGACTGGAAGGCCTGCCTCATGGTGTGGGTTTTGAGACCTATATAGGAGTTTGTCTTAGTGCACCTGGAGGGAGAAGAACCAGGGGGAAAAAATTCCATGTAGAGGACATGGTCTGTGCAAATCCCTCCCCACTAAACATTAGCTAGGATGGTTCATCAGAGCTCAAAGATGTTCAAGCATCACCCAAAAGAACCATTGACCACAAAGCTATGGCAGCCACTACAGCTGTTAGCTTTGTGAACACCAAGTACTGTGCACCTATAGTGTGGGACATTTCTCTCCATTCATTCATTCATTCATACATTCATTTAGTCATTCATTATGGGGATTGAACTCATGGTCTTTGCTTGAGCTGTGTCCTCAGTCCTTTTTTATTTTTTATTTTGAGACAAAGTCTTGATAAGTCACCGAGTTGTCCAGCCTGGACTCAAACTTGTAATTCTTCTACCTCAGCCTCACAGAGTGCTGGAATTACAGATGTGCACCATCACTCCTGGCTCCTTTATTATTTTTAATATCAATTCACCCTTCCCCAATCAAATAATTTTAAGAATTAACCTAAAACTTCCAACATCTAAATGAAGACTTGTCAGCCCTCACTAACTACATTTATTCTTCCAGCCATTCCCTTGAGCTCAAGCATGAAGGTGAGGAGCAGCTCAATATAAACCAAGGCTCCAAGTTGAGAGGCTGCTCTCATAGCTTTTGAATTGAGGCTCACATTTGAAAAATATTTGCTTTCTCTATGCATTTTATGCAATCTTTCCCTTGGGCTTATAGTCCCATGAGCCAAACCTCCTCCAAACCTGGGGCAATAGACATAAACTGACTGTCATTGGCTTTGAAGACTCTCCACAGGCAGCCTGAATTAAATTTTTCAGATACCGCATGTATCAGCTGGTTTTAGCTGCATAACAAACAACCCTTAGAATGTAGTGGCTGAAAGTAGCAGTCATTACAGTAGCTCATACCTGTGTCTATAGGCTGAGGGTCAGTTGATCCAGACTAAGTCAGTTTTAGGCTATGGGTTAGACACAAAGCTACTCTACGGATGTCTCTTCTTCCTTGCACTAGTGGTTCTCTGGTGGGAAAGAGCTCATTCGTGATGAACAACAAGAGTGTAAGAGGATGGATCCAGCAATGAAAGAATATTCCAAGGCCCTGCTTGTCTGTCTGCTCATAACCTTCTGCAAAGTAAGTTCATGGCCAAGCTCATACAGAGAATCAGGTGGCTACATCACATCCTTCCCAAGTCTAGACTAGCTTGGGCAGTGGGTGGAGTCTATACATAGCAGACATAGCAGACTTACTGAGCCGTCTACAGTCACTGCCCTGCCCTGTTTCCTGATAGGACAAAGATGTACATCCCAACTCAAGGACAGCACCTTGTGGTTCCTTCTTTGGGAGGGTCCTAAAGTAGGCTTTTGCCAAATGGGTGGCTTATGCAGACAAATCTAACTCATATTGGATTTAAAAAATAAATGTGCACTAAAAAGTAATTAAAGCCTGTTGGTTCATGAATAATATACTATTTTACAACTATTTGCTGAGCATAATGAGACAAGCTACTAAATTGACAATGAACACTCTATTATGTGATTGCCGACTGTTTTATAAGATATTGAACATATTCATTTCTTCCATCATCATATGAATTATCAAGCTATTGCTTTTTAATAAATTAATTTTGCAGACCTCTCTGGGGTCTTTGCAATCTGGCTGAGGGCAAAAATGAAATTAATTGTGTGGTCTGTGCTGAACGCCCAATGCTTACTGGCTTACACACAAGCCTCACAATTGGCAGCCCTTGCAGAGACTGTGTGTGGCCTCCATGTGTGAAGGGAAGTAGCATCTTCAGCCAAGGTCAGTGTGAAAAGAGCTGCTGGACCTGGAAAAGAAGAGGTTGCCTCCCTAGAAAGGTGTTGGAGGATGGGTAGGGCTGTGATGAGTTTCAAAAACTATTGAAAATTTTATAGCAAACATTTATCTTTGACCTCATTTATTCTCTGTACTTAGTCTGGAATCTGCTTGTCCACTGTTTTTCAAATGTCAGTGCCAGCTTAGATGGGGAGTTTAATTGGCATCCATCCCACCAACGAGGCAGAGCTGGGTCCTTTCTTCTCTGGCCTCACAGTGCTTCCGTGTACCCGCATCATCACATTCATCGTCTTGTGGCTTCATTATTTATGGTGTCCCCAGATGTGCAGCTCTGAGAGAGGACATCCACACTGACCTCCATAACAGAACGTGCAAGGCTACCATCCAGTCCATTGTAATGGTGCCCTCTGTGGGTACAGCTGGGTGATCATCGTATGGTCCTGCTCCCACCCAAGCTCCAGGCCTAACAAGATAGGTGTTGTTCTCTGAATTTCAGGATGTTAAATAAGGCTAATGTTAGTGACTGTTCACAGAATGAATAAATAGCCCATGTTATACACTGACTTTCTCATTATTTAGCCAAAGATCATTTATACTACATGAACAGTCTGCGCGAGAATTCATCAAGAATGGTCTATCTTTATGGTAATACTTTTCCAACTGTTACTGAACTGGGGAATTATTTCAGGCACTGTTGCTATGTGTAATCTTATCAAGTACATGTGTTAGTTTGGAGGGCCAGCTCAGCTCCATGGATCACAAAATGCCATGGAGAACAAAGAACCTAGAAACATATTTTATGTTTAATTGTTTGTCATGTAACCAAATTTCACACAATTCTCATACACAGGGGTGCCAGGCTGGACAGGTTTAAACCTGAAATTTCCTTCTAACACTGGGTTAAGCATGTCAGTATAAGTCTTTGGAGTTAATTTCTCCATAATCTGGACTGGACTATTGGCTTAGATCTGGACTCTAGGTTTCTTTCTTTGCACAAAAGGGAAATTGTCAACTGTAGTTATATCCAAATATCCAACTGTAGTATATCCAAATACTGAGGTGTGGTGCAGGTATCACCAGTAGTTGGAGTAAAGAATGTGGAAACATTCTCATACCAGTTTTTTAAGTACAGAAATGTTTGAAATAAGTGTAAGTCTAAGAAGAAATCGTACCTGTGTTCATAGCACCCCAAATTCACATCTCAGCAATACAACCACAGTAGTGGATCATAGTGTATATTTTGTATGTGTGTATGTGTTGTCTGCATAGTTATATTAACCCTTGTACACTTCCTTTCCTGCTTTCTTCCTTTTATTGATGAGTTGAAGGAGGTCAGTAAATAAAAAGATAGGTACATGGATATTGACAACTAGATACCACAGGTAAGAAAAGCAACCTTTGAAAGCAATGAGGCTGGAATTTTCCTTTTGTGCCTGGTGCTGAGACCACTGTCTTGCTGTACCATGTGACACACTTCCTTTCACTTTTGCTGGGTCTGAGGATTTGAACTGTACTCTTGGTAGGACTTTCTTCAGGTTTATATATGACAATGGTTTAAAAAATAAGTGCTGTAACAGCTCACATAGTGTTGTGCTCAAGAAACCAGAGCAAAGTACCAATATGGTGGACGTCCATCCCATAGCCTCACCCAGGACAGCATATAGCCCGGAGTGGGCTGAGCTTTGGAGACATCAATGCCTGTCCCAGAAGAGCCCCTGGCATCACGACCAAGTCCAGGAGTCCTGCAGAATGAACGTGCTGGCTTTCTGAATTTGCATCCAGGTGGGAATGATACCTTGGTAGCCCCTTCTATTCTTCCTGGAAGCTATTTTTCCCCAGGTTTCAAGAGGCAAAGCTAATTTGACTACACAGAAGAACATGATCTTTGTTGTTTTAATGTGTTTTGGGGTAGCTTTCAAAACTAGATATTTGAACCAGATCAGCCCGACAGGCTGCAGCCCGTCCTATGTAAGTGACTATTGTCAATTCGGGGAAAGGAGATGCTGCAGGGTGCACCCCTACCTTGTAGCCTAGAAAAGACATTGCTGGAGGCCAAGAGGAGTCACTGAAATACATGCTGTTGATGCTGACTCCCAAATGAAACGGCAGCCAAGGATCTCAGGGGCATGTCCCAGTATGGATAAGCGCATTTCATTCAGGAGAGTTGAAGATAACCTTAGAAAGCTGGGATAGAGCAGTAGATTCAGAAAGAGTATTCCACGATGGGAACCTGGTATTCACACTGAGTTCATGTGTGAACTACTTTCATATGCTTGATTGAGTTTTTGATCTTTAAAAGGATCCCAGTGGAGTGGGCATCTTCAGGTCAACTTTGCAGATACAGAGAAGATCATTTCACACTGAGGCTTGCTCAGCTATAGAAGCAAAATTTGACCCATAATCATTCTGCTGTGTGCCATGGTTACCCAGCATTCTTCCAATCACTAGTCTTGCCCAGGTGGGTTAAGGCCTCCCAGCAAGGCAAGGGCAGGGTCCAAGCTGGGCTTTCTGCCCCGATCTCTAGTCCACTGCCGCCCAGCTGCATGGCCCCCACACTGAGCCTTGTCTGAGAGTCACATCTCCTGTGTGCTCCTTCTGTCACTTCCTGTGGTACCCACAGAAGAAGCCTACCTTACCCAGGGCAAGCACAGAAGTCAATGTCAAGTCAGCACTCTGGAGAGCATACTCTTTTTATAACTCCCTCTTGCGTCTAATCCTCAGAAAGGGTCTTTGTAACTCTATTCCAGAAAGACAGCTGTGTAAGAATAGGGAACATTCTTAAAGCAAAGACTTTCCTCCAAGCTCACTTAATGTGAATACGTTTAAAACCTGTTTGCAAGATCAGTGATTAAATATTACTCGTCTTATTGGGTGACTGATGTTTACACTTAAGAGTTGAGCTTCAGTGTAGTGCTAACTTTTTTGTAAGCAAGTATTCTGCAAATTGGTGAGAGCTTCTCTTCATTAGATGGTGGGGCTGTGTGCTTAACACTGGATGCAAAAGCCTTCTAAAATAGAGTTAAATGGATACATGGACAGTAGTTAGTACAAAGCCACAGAAAGCAGATCGTTCCATGAGAAAGTGGATTGAAGATCGATGTCATCACCAGGCTAAGATTAAACCCAGCATCTCTCACTTTGAAATGGAGAGACAGGATCCCAGGGGCATGAGGTGTTTCCTGTGAATATTACGGTCCCCTGGATGCTCCATTAGCAACTCCACAGCTGGAGCAGCTTGCTGTTTCCTGGCTCTGTCAGCTCTGTCCTTAATCCCCCTCTCCACAGATGCATGCCACTGCAGAGCCTACATGCTGCATACCGTTTGTGCCCCCTCACTGCCCAGTGCAGAGCAATGGGCCTGGTCCTCAGGCCGTTCATAATGTTCTGACACTTTTACTGCTCACTTTGCTCTCCACCAGGGACAGCAGCCCGTCAGTGTGTGTAGCACATTCCACAGACAAGAGGGAGGCAGGTCTAACTGCACGAGTAGGGTCAGCAGCTCTTTAACAGACCATCAAAGAGATGCCCTGCAAAATGCCTGCCTTCCAGATGAGTACTGGGCACCCACAAAGCTGTCCCCAGACACTTCAGTGACTACGGTTTTCAAGGCTCCCTCAAAACTGTTGCCTAGAGGCAAGAGATTCCACCCTGGCCTGGAGGTGAGCACTGAAAATTGCTGCTAGTAAAATCCAGCTGTGGTCTTTATCATCACACAGATAAAGTCTAAGTGATCTGGGTATTGTGGATCCATGTTCGATTAAAAGTCTCTGGGTGAGCCAGTGGTGTTCCACGAGCATATAGCTAGAGCAAGGAAAGGATGATGGGATGTGCCTGACTTTTTGACAACATTAGTATTCACACTTCTGTTCTTCTTCGTCCTTGTACTGTTAATTAATTCCCATGCTGGCAGCTCTAATTCCACCATGTCCAGTCTCAAGGAGGTGCATGAGGAGCTTGTCAGATAGAAGAACCGGAGTCCACGCTGCATAACTTCAGCAGGGGTCATGTTCATTGTGACCTAGCGACATGATCCTCCTGTCCCAGCTCCCCTGACAGCACAGAAGGCAACCCAGGGAAGAACCTCCTATTTTCAACTTCTGGAGTCAATTGCTTTGTAATGCAGCCCAAGTGGACACATAGTACAAGTATTGGAATTTTTAATCATAGCAGGTAAAGGGAGCGAGCCCTTTCCTCTCCCTCCTTTTATGTATCTGTAGAAATGCTTGTGAGCAAGGATACCGACAATTCCCAACGGCACGGGCCAGTGAAGAAATATTGCCAGGGAGTGAAGAATCGTGAAGTCCAAGGGGAGGGTGGCAATTTGATGTCACAGAGATCTAGGCCAGTTGGGGAAACATGGCTTTCCAAAGCCTTGAGAACAGTCAATGCATCTGCCTGGTCCAGAATTAAAATTTGACAGCAAGAGTTGGTTGAGCCATTTCTCTCCAGTTTTATCAAGCAAACACATGGTGCTATTATTGGAGCCTTACTCTCATTCAGGCTTCTGGCTAGTGAAGGACTTATTTCAATATTTTTCTTTATTTATTCATGTTTGCACTGTAGATAATATACTTTTAATCTGCTCCCCTCAAGTAGAACATTACAGAACTCTGGGAGTTTTCTAAGTTCAAAAATAATATTATTGTCAGATTCCAAGAAGGGAAGCTGCTGTCTACACCCAGGATTTTTCTCCGCTCAACAGTTACATCAGTGCTGCTCTGCTCAACGATTACATCAACTATTTTATGTCTCTTTCATTCAGGGTTTGTTGATGAGCATAGTTGTTTCAGTAGCGTAAAGTATATTATTTTACTTTCCTACCATATGTTGTATAAAAACTTCACATAAACAGAGATCAAATGGGTAAATGAAGCCATATTTCAGTTTATCATTTAGTTGAAATTCTAAGCAAGCAATCATAAAGCAAAATCCAGAGAGAAGCTTGTTGCACATTTTCACTCCACGTTTTGCCATCAGCTGGATATGAGGGTTCAAGGTTAATATGAGTGCATTAAGGTGGAGAGGTGAGGGGTTGAACCACTGGAGTATGTTATTCGACCTTGGCAGAAAGTCAAACTCTAACAGACGAAAGTCTCTTGGTGAAAACTGACCTGGTCAAAGCCACAGGGAGGTGGTGTTTGTACACGCACAGCAAATGAAAGGTAACTCAGACAATGAAGTGGTTATTTAAAAAACAACGACAAAGAGGAGCCAAAAATAATCTGTCTTCTTTTATTTTTCAAATTTGTTTTTCTTTGTGTGATACAGCCTTAAAATCCCTACCCTCTCCCTGTGAAATGCGAAAGCCATTCCATTTCGGTCGGTATGTTGTCAACCTAAGAGAATTTTCTGGAACTTTCTGGAAATTACAACCCACAGAGCTGTAATACTCAGTAAGACAGTCGGTCATATTTTGGAGTCTCTGGCTCTCCTCTTCTAATTTCCTTTGCCCCATTTTTATTCTTGTTGATATTATGAATCATAGCTCATGTTTATGGCAATATAATATTTACATTAATTAGGATCATTAGGATTGTACATTATTTTAATGATGGGATTTCTCAGGTCCATTAGTATGTTAATATTGTTCTCAAAACTATGGATCCCAAAATTCCTGATAACTACACACATACACACACACACACACACACACACACACACACACATACACAATTACATCCCCACTTATCAACTATTCAGGCCTGGAGAATTTCCTTTCTTTAGGATTAATATATAGAACTTGACTTGCTAGGTCAAAGAGTTTATATTATCAATAGTGATCATTGTAATTTTATGGAATACTTTATTTTAAGCAGGTATTACTGCTATCTGTCACTCTTCAGATAGAACAGAAGACTGTGTATGCCTGTGTTTTAGGAAGTTTGGGATTCTTATCCAGGAAACAGAATAAGAACCTAAAACATGGTTGAATCTTTCTTAACTCATCCTGAGGGGACCTTCTCAGCCTCTCTCCATGAGGTGGGTTTGCAGGAAGTCACAAATAAAAGGCCAAGTGTTTCATTTCAGACTCCTTCAAATCTAGGCCACACCAGCTACAATTCCCCAGGGCCCAGCTGGAGGCAAGGCCCGTCGCGGCAAACCAGGCTGAGAACACTGAACATTTTCCAGCACGCCTCAGAAAGTCCTCAGACTTCCTCAGGAGGTTCTTAAGCTGCAGAACAATGAACGCTATCAAAAGGCTGGAGAAACCGGCTGACCCAAAGTTGAGCTGGTTTCTTTCTGTTTTCTGCATTCAGCCTTTTTTATTCCGCTGACACAAGGCTCCTGTCCTCGTCTGTCTTGGCTCCAGGCTGGAAGGAACATTCCACACCCAGGAACTGTACCGGGGATGCTTTTGGTGAGATTAACATGGCTGAGTGCCAGGCAGGCTGCTCATCTGGGAAAAATAAACCCACCTGGGTGAGATACACCTGCTTTTCCCAAAGAAAGCTTGAGGCAGAAAGAAAACCCAGCCATAGTGGGCAGTCCAGAAATACTCTCTTACCAGCAGCTGTCCAAAGCTTAAAATTTTCCATATTGTTTGACCAGGGCATTCTTGTTGAAATGTAAAGAAAATAATCATCTCTTCCCTCCAAATTTTATAGAAATGTATTTACTGAATGGTTACTTATGATAATGAAACATTATCTCTCTCCAGTAAAACAACATGATTAAGTAACTAAGTATATCTGTTCCTTCAATATATGGTTATAAGCTGGGCATAGTGGTGCACACCTGTAATCCCAGCACTCAAGAGGCTGAGGCAGAGAGTGTCAGGCCAGCTTGGGTTGCAAAATGTTCAAACTGCATAGTAAAACTCTGTCTCTAAAAAGAATGCATTCTATCTGAAACAGACAAAATTGTGTGTGGAGTAGAATCAGAGCCATATTCAAATAAAACTACACAATACAAATAAATTTTAAAATACATTTTAAAAAACAGAAGAAAAAATCGCCCATCTATTTACATGGATTGTTTTGAATGGCAGAACTATACCTATTTTTTTCTGATCTCCTTCCCACCAAGTTTCAAAGATGAGTGTGCACTCGAACTTTCTAATAAAAACAGCCACACGTTTTGTCAAACAGAAAATTACTCAGCCATTATTTCTAAGATCAACTATTTCAGTGCAGTCATGAAACTTTGGTTTTGTCTGTTTGTTTTTGTTTTTATTTTTTGGTGAACCAATCTTACAAATCACATTGAAAGGATTTAAAGGACAAAGCTACATTTGGATAAATCCCTAGCAGTATCTTTTTTTTTTTTTTTTTTGCAGTACTGGGTATTGAACTCAGGACCTTGCGCTTGCCAGGCAGGTGCTTGTGCCACTGAGCTACATCCCCAGCCCCCTAAGTAGTATCCTAAGAGAAGTGCCAAGAAATCTGCAAACAGAAAGAGCAAGAGTGGGATGCAGAGGGAGAGGAGAGAGATGACAATGCAGAGAAAGGGCAGAGAGTGGGTGGGTGACAGGTGGCTGGAGAGGATAAATTATGGAACAGTCTCACATAGGAAGCAATGGTCTTGGGTGCCAATGGTTTGTTAGTGGTAAAAAAAGGACACTATCATTGACTTCAAAAGTTGTGAGAATTCATGACACAAAGACCTCTTTTCAAGTAAGTGTTTGGCCCAAAGTACTGGTAAGCACTCAAGAAATGTCCTTACAAAAGTGGGTTCTCCTTTCCAGCATGCTTAGCATCAAATGAAACATGTCCCAACTTCAAAGTCTAGGGACCAGCTCCTAGTGAACCTCAAGTGAACTAAGGGAAGCCAGCCAGAAGGAAGAAGAAGCAGAGCTCCTCTCACTGAAATGAGTGACTGGAAGACCGCCATTTGTACTTCCCCTTTAGAGAATTACAAACAGCGTTTGCTCCCTTTTACCCAGGACACAGCAGGTCTTGCTCATGAACTCGGTCTAAGATCCCTATGGACTACTTTTCCCTGCCAGAAAAATGTACTATTCTTTTTAGTCCTATAAACACATCAATCAAAAGCAAGACCATCTTTCTGATCAGAGTGCCATATTTTCATAGAAGCTACCAAAAAGTGGCCTATGGATGAATACCAGCTAGTAAGTTCAATACATGCACCAACGTGGACCCAAGATATCTGGGGTGCGAGTTGTGGTCTTTGACACACTGCTGGGGTCTGTGTAGCACTACAGCTGGTGTCTAGAAAGGAAAAGATGCAAGACATTCACTGGTTGAATAATACGCTAATGAAGAGCTTCCTGAGATGCACTGATATTTTCCTACCAAAACTCTCTCTCTCTCTCTCTCTCTCTCTCTCTAGTTACTTTGAATTTCCATTATAATTAAAATTGTGATCTCAGTCCTGGGAAGAAATGAAAGACAAAATGCTTTCCCTTTAAATAAAGAAGCTGATTGCTTCAGAATAGTCTATGTAAACAGATAGAGGTTATGAAAAAGTGATATTAAAACAAGTCTAAAAGATGCGCACAGCAAAACTAGATGTTCATCAGGTTGTAACCCAACAGATGTGCACAGGTTGGGGTGGGCGTGGATCTCCCACCAAACGTCACAGCGCTAGAACTTGGACCTCTTGCAGATGTGGGAGAAGTCCATACCTTAATGAAGTTAAAGTTGATGTGCGTAGAACTGCTCGCTCAACCATTAGTTCTAACAGCAGAAACTAGAACTAACCTAATGCTGCGAAGTAGGGCATGGGCTTCCAAGTGGTGGCCCACCATGAACATCACACATTAGGCATCTTGCATCTAGCAAAACAATTGAAAGTTCTGAAAGAGAAGATGATTTAGGGGACAAAGGAAAAAAAAAAGAGGGAGCATGACTCTAAATGCCGTGAAGACTTGAAAGGCACTAAGAAAAAGTGAAATGGTATGCATTGAAATATATAATGGTATTATTCTTTTTCTTTCTAAAAATTAACTTTATTGCTTCTATATCATTTCATCAATAGATACAGTTCAGAGCAGTTTCTTCTGAGGTTATGTGGATTCCATTTCATGCTATCACTCAGTATATACCTTCATTAAGGTATGGACTTCTCCCACATCTGCAAGAGGTCCAAGGGATTTCAAACTAGTTTGGATATGTTGAAAGTCACAAAGCTAATACACAGGGTAGGTGATGCTATTTTAGATTTCTTGACGTAAACTTCTAAAAACGGTATCTGTTGGTGACCAGAATGGGCAGCGATTTTGCAAGCCAAGGCTTTCTGGCCTAGCATTGACCTTGATGAAAGTAATCAGCCCTCTTCCATTGAAGTTCAAAACAAAACCACCCATCACCTCATTTGAAAGAGCAAAACCACAAGCCACAGGCTTTAGCCATTGCCGGGGAAGGCTTCCATTTTTTGCTTCCTATTGGTAAATTGCAGCAAGGTCTGTCTTATTCAGGTGTGAAAGTGTAAGCTGGGTGCATTTTGGGCTTAAAGAAATGAGGACAGAGAGAAGAAAAGAGACCACAGAGAAGGCACATTCTTCCCACTTTGGGTAGAGTCTGTAGTGCTGGGAGAGCTCAGGATGCTGAGTTCTTCTGAAGCTAAGCCCAAGGAATGAGGCTAGGCTCAGATGTGTTCACAGTCAGAACAAGAAAGAGGGTCACTGGAGAATGCAGGTGAGATAAGACCAACCTTGCCAGGCAAATGTCACATGCAAAAGAGATTTACCAGCCAGACATGATGATGCATGTCTGTAATCCCAGCACTCTGGGAGGCTGAAGCAGGAGGATTGCAAGTTCGAGCCCAATCTGGGCAATTTAGCAGCTTAATGAGCCCCTATCTCAAAATTTTAAAAAATAAATAAAAAGGTCGCATGTGTAGCTGAGTTTGAAGGCCCTCAATTCAATCCCTAGCACTGCAAAACAACAACAAAAATTTTTTAATTATTAATTTAACTTCAGGTACTGATCATCAGGGGAGCTTGCCATATCCCTGGGTAGAAAACCAACTTGTTTTCCTTAGTGAATAATTAACTCCTAGAATTTAATAAGCCTATATTGCTGCTATATAGGCTGCTCAAAAAGGATGGTATGTACTGGAAGGCACAAGGGCTTGAGGCAGACAGAGTTGGCTTCAAATCCTGACACCTCTACATGCCGGCTGTGAGGCTGTGGAGAGCTGGAGTTGTCTCTCTCAAGCTTAGTTTCCTCCTCTGAGCACATGGAAAGATGGGTGTGAGTTGCTGAGACCTTCAACTGGTGCTGAGCAGATGCTCAAAAACAGCACCTGCAACTAGTAGTGGTGATGATAGAGCAGCATGGTTGTTTGTAAAGTGTGCACTTCATACATGTGCATGTATAGGTCATAGGAATATACTACATATTGTGACAAATAGTGAATAGTGAGTAGTGATTATGATCACCCTTCCGAGCTTCTCACTTGTCCCACTGTTCCCTACACAATTAGCCAAAGAAATGACAGTGATGTTTCTGGCAGGGAAAAGTGGCCCACAGGGATGTTAGACTGAGTTCGTGAGCAAGAGGAAGCCTGGTCATTGTTTCAGGGCCTTGGTTCATTGTTACATACCTACAGAACTTCTGAGAAAATGGAATAGGATTACCCACATTGGAATGACTCTGGTGGGCCTGAGATCTAAATTCCTCTATAAAGGAGACTTTTCCCAGGCTGGGGGATCTCTAAAGTTTGAATTTCCAGGATGTTTATTTATTGACCAAATGAGTGAAAATGTATAAGGTCTGGTTTGTATAATAACTTAGGGATCCTTGATTTAGGGGAATGTTCATCTTCCTTCCCCAAGTTTTCCCAGGCCTTACCTCATCAGTCTGATCCAGGGTCCACACAGGACATAGGTCTTTCTTTGGTCCCGTTGATATTTTGGGCATCACCTTGGCTGATTGTCTTGTCCTAGTTTAACCTCTGCCTGAAGCTGAGCTGGACTCAGACCCTTGAAGCTGTCTCTCTGCTCACCCTGAGATAGTCAGATTATGCACCCTGTCAGAACAGGAACATTCAACTTACAGAAGGGGCAGTAGCTTGGGTAAGGGGAAGCCACATGACCTTGAAATCACATAGACCTGGGTGTGATTCATGGCTCGTCTCACTTCTGAGTGGCGTGGTCAGTGGTAAAAATGGTGTTTTCATCTAGAACACAGGAAGAGGGGGCACCTAGTAGGACCATGGTCCCACTAGAAAGTAGGTAAGTGTTGCAGCCTCCTTAGAATAGTCTGTGGCTCTCCTCACTCTCACAGTGGTGGGGATTATTTTCATGAGCACAATATTATTCTTTCCCTCCATCATCATCTATTAAACCAACCACGTGAAAGGTAGAGTTGAAGGCAGGTGATTACTACTGTAGAGAAAATAAATAAATTTTTACAGTGTTTATATTATAGGGAGAGAGAAAACCAATACAGAGACTCATAATGCATCTGATAGTATTAAGTGTTTTGGAGGAGAAAAGTAAAAGGTAAATAGAGGATGACTGGTATTGCATGATGAATGCAATGGCTAGAAATGCCACCTCATCTGGAAACGATCACATAGGAACAGTGAGGGAGAAAGTCATGGACATTACTGGAAGAAAAACTTCAGCAGAGGGGACAGTGCTTATGATGACCTTGCATTGGGAGTATGTGTGTCATGCTGGGGAAACACAAGAAGGCTGCAATGATTTTCAGTAGATGAGAAGAACACTCTGGGGAATGGGATAATAAAGAGGACAAGATTATGAGATAACTCATGGGCTGTGGAGAAAAACTGGCCTTTACTCAGCAGAATGAGAAGCTGTACCAGTTAGCTTTTGCTGTGTAACAAGTAATCCTAAAAATTTAGTGCAGTAAAATAACAAACTTGTATTACTTTTTTTTATTTCTGTGAGTTGACTGGGAGTTTCTTTTCCTCTGGGTTGGCTCAGCTGGGGTGGATAGTATGGGGTGGCCTCATTCACATAGCTGACAGTGAGCTCGATGGCAGATCTGGTAATGATCCTGTGCCATCAGGTGGGCGCAGGCTCAGGAACATGGAGGTATCTGCAGGATTCCAAGGGTAGCAGAAAAAGACATGCCTCAGTGCAGCAGCCAAAGTAAGTTACACATGGAAGGTGGCGGCCAAATATGTGGATAGTGACAGGAGAATTAGGATAAGCATTTGTGCAAACAATCCATCTTAGAAACATCAGAGGGTTTGCACAGGAAAGTGGCATTCTCTGAGTCACACTTTAATAGTGCTGGAATAATAATGACATTCTCCAGGAGAATGTACCAGATAGAAAGCTGCAGAGATCAGTGGTATCTGTCAGCTACCCCACAGGAATGGAAGTCCAGGAATTCATGGTGTTGCTGATCCTCGAGCCGCCATTTTCAGGAGAGGCAACGACTCACATCCCCACTCTCCTCTTCATGGTGCAGTATTTCTTTGAGCAAATGCATTCTCTCCCTTATGCCGGAGGGGACTTTCTAGTGTCCTTGCTTGTTTAATCTAGACTTTGAATTTCCAGAATGTTGCACTTGGAAAGTTTGTTGAATGAATCAGTGAATGCATGAAAACTTGTTCGATATAATTTAGGGAGCTTTTTAACTCAGGGGAATCCATGGTATAACAAGAAAGGGATGAGTGGAGAAGAGTCCCCAACTGTCCCCGTTTTGATGCACAGGGATGCTCTCTAATCACTAAATTCTTCATAATCACAGGGGAACAAGCCACTGAGGACTGAAATGACGCTCTGTGAGTAATGACAAAACATCCTAAGGCATTGCATTAAACCATTGTCATTTTCTTTCTTTTTCTTTCTCTGACAGAAAATACGGCGCTGGCATGCTAATTGTGTGAGACAACCTGGCCACAGACAGCCACAAAGCACAAAAACAAAACCCAAACTCAGAGAAGAAATAAGAGCGGTGTTTTCCTGGCGTCTACAAGATGCGTTTTATTTTTCCTCTACTTTCTTTTCTAAAAAAAAACAGAACAAAACAAAACAAAAACAAAAAAACCTAAAACGAACATTTAAAGAAACGATCCAAACTTCAGGCGATCGTAGTCAAGCATGATCTTTTATTAAGCCTAGGACGGGAGGAAGGGGAGGAAGTTGAAGCCGGATGTGGAAGCAGAGGGACTGAAAGGCTACAAAACTCAGCCCCTAGGCTGCTCTTGGGACCCTGTGCGGCAAATGAAGGGACCTAAGTTTTATCCCCCACTGCAAGGACATCTCACGTGTTCCCGAGGACATGCTGCTCCCTTTCTTGCCCATCTAGCTATCTAGGGAATGGTTTGCAAAGTTTATTTGTTATCATCTCTAAAGCATTATTTGTGTAGCTTTGGCAAAGGGGTTAGTGACAGACACTGCTGGACCTTTGTGCTATCCTGCGGAACTCTCATTAGCGTCATCAGCTGGAACAAATCTTTGGGATTCTCAACTGGAAGTTGCCAAGCCTACTCAGACTTGGTTGGGATGAGCGAAACAATAATCTCCTGGACAAATCCAGACTGGAAGGATGAACGCTTGATTTTTCTTCCCTAGACGGGAAAAAGCCACCTCTGGCTGCAGTGGTGGCCATGGGACAACAGGACTTCAGGCTACTCTAAAAGTGAGAGAAAGTTGCTTGTGCTTCTACAATGAGAGAAAGAACCCACCTACAGACCAAGCTTTTGCTTTCAAACAGCCCACCACCCGAAAGCTGAGGGACCCATGCTGACGCTAGCCACAGAGAAGTGACACTGTCCCTGTCCCCTGCAATTGTGTCCCATCACCACTTCTTCTATGTCGAGCACTCTCATTTCCTTTGCTCTTGCGTATCTGCCTTGTAGGGATGTGGAACGGGGTGCCAGGCAGGACGGGTCCCCGCTAGCCGGACGCGCTGCCCAGCCGTTCCTGCACCAGCCGCTCACTGAGCTCCCACAGGGCCTGCGCCGTCTCCTCGCTCTGAGCCTGCGCTGAGGGCAGGCAGCGGCAGCAGTTGTTGAAGTACATTCCTCCCAGGCCCTCCATCTCCGGGGCTGCTGCACAGTAGACAGTGGTGGCTGCTCCTTGTTGCTGGAAATCAAAGAAGAAAGAAAAAACTTTAAGAGATGATGGTAGGCACTGGCGAGCTTCCCACACCCTGCCCAGTTGCGGCTGGCTGCCAACGCCACGGGGTACTGAATGCGAAGCAGTGGCCGTAAGAGGTGCAATGGGACTGTCCTGGCAAAACAAGTTTATAAACTCTACTTGTTATATTGGTGTGACTTTCTACACCTCTAACAGGAAAAGGATTTGAAAATAAAAAGACATAGATGCATACGTCATGGGGGAGGGGGAAGACCGACTTCTTCCCAACACGTGAGAACAGAGGTATCCAACCCCTTGGCTTTCCAGCGTGTAATGTAATTTGACATAAGACCTTGCTAGTACTTCTATATGAATTAAACCAACCTCTTTTAATTATGGCCCATCAGGTAGAAAACCCAGGTGGGGTTGGTGTCAGATCTATCTTTTATTCTTTGCCCACGGTGCTGCTAGGGGAGGTGTTTGCAATGCTGTTCAAATGTTTAAGACTTGCACACAGAGAAACATGCTCTTCATACACACACAGAAACACACACACACACACACACACACACACACACACATGAACACACACACCAATGCATTCGGAAAACCTTTGTCAACTGTCTTATGTGTCCTGGATTTACAGCAGGACAGTGGTTGAGTGTACTTTCTCCCCACCCACGTCAAAATGCAAGTTGCAGTGAATGCAATCGATCGCTTTCGGCTCAACTCTGATGCGACAGCGGGGGCCGAGGCTAAGGCTGTGTGTGTGCTGATGGGCACCATGTCGTCTGACTGACAAAGGACTGCCAGGGACACTGTGAAGAAGGCAAGAAATCACTTTGCTTTGCAAGCCATAATTAAAAATAATAGGCTGCTGTTCATAGGGAGACACTGTACACACGGCTCTAATTTAAAACCAATACAGTTTATCTGGCATCTTATGATTATTTATGTGCATCTCAGCCCTTGCTGTAACAACTAATTATCAGCTGGTGGGGGTGGGGTTGCAACTGAGCACTAAAAAGGCAACTACAGAGGAGATTGCCCTTAGGGAAATGTTAAGGTTGTCTGGTTATGGGGGGTCACAGTTTTCTGTCCGCACCCAAAGGTGTATTCCAGAATCACTGGGAACCAGGGCCTTTCTGAGAACCAAGACCCCGAGGCATGACAATTTTAGGGAAGTTCTACAAAGCAGACTTGGGGTTTTGTGTTTTGTTTTGGCTTCAAATTCTGTGATACAGAGGAAAATGAAACAATCATATGCATCCAAATGACCTGATCATGGAAAGGGTGGGGACTGTGAGAGAGACAGAGACTCAAGTTTGGATAATACTGGTTGGACGCCATTGGACAAGACCCACTAGTCCAGAAGTTGAACAATTGACTTGCTTTGAGCTTCATTAAATAATCACTGATTTGTTACCTGCCCATTCCTTACCCTGCCCACTTCTCAGATAGCCAGTGAATGTCTTAGATGCAGCTGTTTCTTTCCCAGTTGATTTGTGAGTTCCAAGTCTAACGGCAATGAGTTCATGTTGTCCGAATTTCCTTTCACTGAATTATTATTCCTAATAACTCTCAGCTTAGCACCTGGCACATTGATCTACAGACTTTCCCTAGGTTTATCCAACTCCTCGGACTCCCATGCTAGAAAAAGGGGAAGCAAAAGTGCCTCTACAGATGAATGGGAGACCTAGGAAGCTTATCCAGGTAATTCAAGTCAAAATATCCTTGGCTTCACAGTTCTTAGAATGCAAGTGGAGACACTGCTTTGTACAAATTTTAGAATAGGTGTCTTGGGTTTCCATTTTACTTTGAAGCTACCAAGTCTACAGAGAGTGGTTCAGTGACCTCCTCTGCACTCCCAAATGGTGAGAGCATCCAGTCAGCTCATGTCCAAGTGTCACCCCCACAACCCTGGTGTGGTTATAACACAGCCTTCATGCATCAAGGCGGACCTGTATTTCTCAGGATTTGCCCATCCTGAGAAAAGTCCAAGGGAAGGCAAAACAAAGAAAGAAGGAAAGAAAGAAAGAAAGAAAGAAAGAAAGAAAGAAAGAAAGAAAGAAAGAAAGAAAGACAGTCTTGGGAAAGCAAAAAAGTCAAATTCTTCCAAGCCCAATGTAGTATTTGGCTAATTTGACCTTCTAAAATGATATCAAATTTCACTGTAGCATTGTTCAAACAGTATTTTTACAAAGAAATTCTGTGGTCACATTGATTCAGAATCGCGTGGATGGGGGGTAGGGGTTGTGCATTCACTCTCTGTAGAGTCTGCAAGCAATTGGCTGCATTTCCTGTGAACCCACATTTGGCTACCATGCTGAAAACCGTGCATTTCAGAGAAGCCCATTTTTTTCTGTTTTCAATCAATAACTAACTTTGATTCTTTTGCCACCGGGCTTGATGTACAATCCAAATGCCCTCAGCATAGTTCTGGCTTTTATAGAGCCACAACACAGAGGGGAGGCTCCTAAAAGCAAGAACCACCTTCTCCACTCCTAAGACCAATTGTGCACATTTGGTTTTCTTCCCATGCTAAGCAATTAAGTAGCAGTGACAATGTCTTATGGGTCCCATGCCCACCTCCCCTTTGTCTTTGTGGGGAATTCTCTTTCCAGCTGTCCCAGAGGCAACCTCTGAGTGACATCTTTATAGGATCAGATATGACAACAGTTTAATAACGAGTTCTCATTTTGGGCTCATCAGCTTTTTGGTCTGCGTATCATCAGAATGAGACCAAGCCATTTTTGCAAAATCTCATTAGTAAACAAGCCAGTACTGCTGATACAAGATGAAACATTTTTAAACACGTTAAAAAAATTTAAAGCGCACTTTAATCACCATCAAATGACTTTCATGCCACTTTTTGGGGCATCAGTACATAATTCAGAAAAGATGACAGAGCCATGCAAAGGAAATAATGTTAACAATGCCAATGTACAATATCGGAAGCCGTGACTTGCCAGTTGCCACTATTGCTTACTGATCTACTGTGACAAAATAATAACACCTTGACATGTAAACACTCACCAGAGGCAAGGGCTCTCCTAAATGATTTTTTGAGAACAACTGATTGGTAAGTTGCATGCTAATTGTGGAATGGCAGAGAAGTAGCACCTCCAATCCGCAGTCAAGGCGGTGAGTCAGGGTGTGGACAACTCACGACTGAGAATAGCTGGGAAGTCCAGTAGAATCTTTAATCATGCCTGAATGCCCTTTCCTATCTAGCCCAACATTTGTGAGCTTCCAGAGAAGAACTGGGCCATCAATCTTTGCAGCGTATGTAAAATTACCCAGGATTCTTGTTTGGGATTAAGCTAAGAGCATCTTGGTGATAGGGGTGCATCATTCTCTTTCAGAAATCATTTGTCATATCTGAAGCTCCATCTTCAACTACAGAAAGGTGGGATTTAGGAAGCAGTTGCTGTTTGTGTTTGAGGCCCTGAGATCTAAATTATCCATCCTTCTAAAACCCTTTGTTGGGATGAAAATGTTAAGTAGCCGCTTTTCATCAACAGTTATTTGATAACTGGTAGCCATCAATTTTTCGCTGTCAGCACAGAATACAAATGAATATTGACTCCTTTAAAGGAAAAAGTGCAGAGGTTTCTGATAAACAATACATGGCAAAGAAAAAAAATCCCACATATTGATATCTGTAAAGCATTGGTTAGTACTCTGACATAATACGTTCTAATAAGGACATATGTCACAGGATTAGGTGTAGTTTTCAGGTTTCTCTACTTTAATATGCATGCTTATTTAAAAGAAAGAATAGATTCCCATTTTCAAGTAGATGTAACTATGAGATGCACTTACAAATAGACACAATACCATGGCGTATCTCTATATTCAATGATTTCAAGAGCAGTAGACTTTCTAAGATTGCTTTGTTATAGACACTGCACAGCAGATACTCAATTAATCAGTTTGTGCAAAAAGTAGGCTGTGAAAGGGAACATGGTACACAGACTGTAGCCCTGAGGACCCCGAGGGCAGGAAAGGAGGGCCATCCTTTTGGAGGTGGGTAGTAACTACAGAGCTGAACTCCCAGGACAAAGAAGTGTCCCCAAGTGAGCAGGTTTGACAACAAAAGAAAAGACAGTGTCTCTCCAAACCCTTAGAGCCTTCATTGCTCCTCATCCAGGGTCTATTAAGCAAAACAAACCCTTCCCAGAGGCACTCTTGGCCACCTACTCCTGGGAGTGCAATGATAATGGACCACAGAAGAGTGGTATGTGTGAAGGGTGAGTACTAACCTTGTGTGTGCAGTAAGTGGCTGGCTTCACCCCTTCTCTGTATTTCCTTGGCTCTCAGTAACATGCACACAAGGCAGTCTGTAACTGCCCTGTCTGACAGGTGTGGCCTGGTGTTCCAGAGTTCATCTCCAGACACCTTGGTGTTCAGGATGTAGCTCTTCCTAGAAACAATTATGGTTTGAAAGACAAACAGAAGCAAGCTGTTCTAAGAGGTGATGTGCTTACTACTTACTGCCAAGGGCAACTTTTCAGTGGGCAAACTGATCCTGTATTCCTTCAGACCATGGAGTCCTGCAGTTTACACAACACTGAGGCTCACAGGCCTCTCTGACTGGAGTGGCCACAGTCCACTGTCTTCCTCCACTGTTATATATATTGCATAATTAAATTGCAATTAGTGCTAATCGGCAAGGAGGCAAACTTCCCCCAAATCTTGGGAGGCAGTAGAAGAGCACAGCGAGCCCATGGAAAGGACTCTATGCGCCAAACTGTTCGGTTTTCCAGTTGAGTTTCGGCCAGTGGGGACTTTTCAAACAGTAACAGTGACCAATATTTATCAAGATGTTACCATTTGCCAGACACCTGCAGAAAGCTTCATAAGCATTGTATTCTAACCCTTATGCTGCTCCAGAGATGGGAACCACTGGCATCTTCATGTGTGGAGAACCCAAAAACTCATCCCTGTGTATAGAAAAGCCCGCTTAGTACCAGAGATCAAAAGCAACTTGTCTGCAGACACACGAATGATCACGTAGATGGTCCACTCGTGGCTTCCTCTTACGTGTCTCCCATTTGCCTCAAGCTTCTTTATGCTGTTTTCCTTTCCCTGCCCCCCCACCCAGGACACATCTCACCACAGAGTGACACTCTGATGTGGCATGAAATTCAATGTGTGGGCTCTTAGGTGCTCACCTGAGCAATGCTCAAAGGAGATTTTCCATTGTTGATTTAGTTAGGGAGCTAAATTGAAATTATATCCATTTGGATTAACAAAAATGAAGGCTCAGCACTGCCTCGGATGATTCAACAGCAAATGACCCTTAATAAAAATGTCACCTGATCCAAAATGCCACCTCTAGGCACCAGATCTGCAGAGTTAAGGAATCCATTCTTTGGCAAAAGACTTTTTCAAAGTGTGAACACCAAAACCAGTGGAAACTAAGCCATCTCCATCTTAATAAATTCTAGGATGAGTGTGGATTTTCATAGGTGCATGCTCTGACATGCTTCTTTGGTTTGTGAGAAAACTGAACCAACCTTTTTCCTTCCCTCCCAATAAATCCCTGGAAAATTCAATTCTACAAATTCCTAACAACGGATTTCTACAAAAGCTTTGAACGATACATGCTTAGATACATGCAAATACTTCGTGTAGATATTGACATATAACTTTCTTCCCAAGCCCTTGAGAGTTCTGCTAACCCAGAGGATGTTTCTAACATTTATTGCAGAAGGGGAATGTGCTACTTTTCTCACATGGAAAGATCAGAAGAACACATATTTGCTTTCAGACTTTAAAAGTGTTGTGAGTGTGTTCTGAAGAAGACATTCAGATGACACTGAGTCTCTTTGCCCTGTGGAGGGTAACATGCCTACTTCTAACACAAGGGGCTTGCCAACATGTTCTGGGATTTACCTATTGCCACAAGGAAAGCAGGCTCACAAATGTTGCAAAAATCAGGTTCCTTTTTAGATGATTCTCCCACACAGGTTCCGTGGGCCATTCCCCATCTGACACAGAGGGTACAGTTCATGGGGAAGCTTTGATGGTAGTTGATTGAGGGAGACCTAAGCCATGAACTATGCCAATCTATCACTATAAATGCAGTTTGTTCAAGCACAGACCACCACCAATTTGCAAAGACCGCCTTGATGGAAACAAAAGAGGAGGAAAAATGTCAATTTTTAAATGCCGTATACTCAGGGAGATTTTCTGAACTGACTTGGGGTCTTCCCTGTTTGGAGGGCCAGCATCCCAAATACGTCATCCCCAAGTCTGAGACAGGTTCCTGACAAAACACATGCTATACTCGCAAGATCACTGAGGAGTTTTAAGAGGCTGCTGTGAAAGCCAGAGTAGAATAAGTTGGAAAGTCTGCAGGAGCATTGCTCCTACTCCTCAGAAACGTTTGCAAAAACAACCCTTCAGACCAGAGTTCCAGATGCAAAACTGGAAAGAATTTTTAGCAGGCAGAACAATGTAGTTGTCTTCACTAGCCTTAGAACTGAGAGAGATGTAAGCAGCCAATCCCAGCCATCCAAAGGAGTCCAAAGCCATGTTCGCTCTGGGAAGACCAGGCCAGGGAGGACTTGAACAGAGGTTACTGGAAGGATTGAGGAGCAGAATCTTGGTAAGAGAGATGCTAATCTTGGTAAGGAGGGATCTTGGTAAGCACTCAGGGTTGTGTTGTCAAGTCAATTCACTGTAGTACATTTTTCCTTGAAATAAAGGAACTCCTTTCATGCCTTCCTCATGCTCCAGAATTCTTGCTACCAATGTCCTGAGGGTTTCATGACAAATTTATGTCTGGTTTTAAAGGAATAGAGGCATAATACACACAAGTGTTTCATCTTTCTGAGACCTGCTGTTATTATGGGACCTACAGATACACTTTGGTGGGGAGTGGGGCAAGGGGTCCTTCTAATGAGGGAAGGAAAAAGGATTGACTTATGGACAACCCATGCAGCTGACTTTAAGCATCTCCGTCCACTTCCCCTTGGTACCTGTCAAAGGTGTTGTAGAACTGACCAGACCTGAGGGATTCTCAGAAATAATGGAAGGTATTATTTACTGTGTCCTATATCCATGGAAAAATTGTCCAGGTACACTCTGTGGATGCTTCCTGGAATAGCCACATTGCTCAAAGTAGTTTCGTTTTGAATAGAGCATGCTCTTGCTGGGAAGGAAAATTGCACCGGGGTATCCATTCCTCCTTGAGTTATTTTGAAATGGCCAAACAGAAGAGCCATAGACATTTTCCACTGAAATAAGCATTTTACTGAGAGGCATCATCCTCCCACATGGGACAAATCTGATGGTGTGTCAGTGGGCCACCTCAATGCCAGCGTTGAAGGACTGCTGGGTGTTCATAAGATATATAAAAAGATATTTAGCTCATGTTAATTTGAAACATATCACATTTTTGCTCTACTTCTTTACCCTTGTTATAGCTCGCTCTGTATACTGTATATAAATATATGCCTCTGTAGTCACCATATAGACTGAAATAAAACTTCAAAATCATCACCAGGCAGAATTAATGGGCTCACTTCTAATATAATGGTGCAAAGAATATCTTCGTCACATAGGTGGAACCATTTTCTTCTTCCCTTCTGCACAGAATGACTCCACCCAATCTGGCTGCCATATTAGCTCTTGAAGAGAACACAGAGGATGGCTCTGTGAGCAGGTAGGATTTCAGGGCAAAGACAAACAAGCTGTTCATGTAGATTTTAAGGGTGACAGTTCCTTTACATGCACGTCATATATATATATTCCACAACAGTACTGAAAAGACATTGGGTGTGGGGTGGAAAACAACCGGGACTCTGATGGGACCACGTCATGGGAAGAAATTAACTCTTAACTCTGTCTTCCCCAAGATGAATTAAGAGGATGTACTTTGCAATAATTCAGATCTCCCGGGCAAGCCCCAGGGTCTGGCCCCATCCTGTCAAGCCGGGCAGGTCTTGGTTGGGTATGTGCCTCTTCATAGGGAGCTCAATGGAACAGATCATTTCTCAGGCTCAAAGATGCAGGCCTTGTTAATATTTCATTTAGAACATACTGTGGAGAGTGTCTCATTTATATTACTTCCATAATTAATGGTGATAGCTTAGGCACTGCCTTTTCACGGAGAGATCTCTTCACAGTGGTCGATGGGTAATGAGAAACAATAGATATTTCATTCACCAGCAGCTTGTTGGTAGTTAGTAGGAAATGATCGTGTGTGTTGTTACTTTAATTGCCAGGGTAAATAATTCTGCCTCGGTGTTAGTGAGCATTTTAAAGCACTTGATGCACATAGACTAGAAACAAAACAAACAAAAAAAATTACCTTGATTATGCAACACCTTAGCATAGAAAGTTACAAAGGTATGTCTTTTTTAAAAATTGTATTCTATCATGCAAATATTATCTCAATATGCATGTGCTCACTACTCATCTACTATATTTTAGGAAATACAATTAGGCCACCTTTCTCTTTTTCTATGTAGACTGTAAATAACTGTAGATCTTTCTCTTGTTTCCCTATGTAAATATATGTAAATACTAATAAGCTATGCATGCTGATATTCTAGGCAATTTCAGGTACTTTTATAATCTGAGGGCATGCACTTGAACTGGTTTGTTAAAGGGGGGATCTCTCAAACTCTTTAAAGCTGAATAGAAATTAAAGATTTCTTCCTAGATTGTCATGGATTCTTTTGTTTGTCTTTTCTTCCCCTAATGGACCCTCATTCCATCATCTTCTCACAGGGAAAAGGTGCTGAGTATATCCTGAACCCAGGAACACTAGCGGAGCTGTTTGGTTTGGGTTTTTCCATGGGTTTTAAAAACAGAAACTCTAATGGAGTTTTCAGAAAACCTTCTAGAATCATAAATAAGGTTTCTTTGGATTTTTCTAGAAATAGATTCTTATGTGAAAATAATTCTTCTTGTTTCCTCCCTGTGTGCCGAACTCAGTGCAAAAAAAAAGTTTATGAAAAAGTCCTATCATTCCCATTTTAAAGATGTAAAACTTCACACTCAAGACTAGGTACTCTTCTGAAGTCACAAAATTATCAGATTCCTCCAAACCTTTCCTGCATACAAAGTATCAATAAATCTTCTCTGCCAAGGGCTGAAGATTAAATAATTTAAACTCTGTGGGTGTTCTACTTTCTGTTGCAACTACTCAACTCTGCTTTATCTGGTGCCAAAGTGGCCATGGCCAACAGGCACACAAATGATCATGGCTGTGTCTCAATAAAGCTTTATTCACAAAAGCAGACAGGCAGGCAAATCTGGTGCACAAGCCATAATTTGCCAACCTCTGCTTCATATATCATCAAAACTCAGTTCTTTTCAGCAGGTCATTAACACTTCTCCTTTTGAGAATGTGCATGTGTTTGAAGGACTGAGAAATAGTTCAGTCAGCTGAAAATGCTCCACCCTGTTCCTGCAAGCACCACCTCTCTTTGTAGAAATCAGGAAATAATAAGGAGATTGGCAACGGTGAAATCACCTGAGCTTATAAATCCAGGTGTCTTTCCCAGCTGAATTGCTTTGTCAGGTTTCAATTTGGTTATCTTTTGTTTTCATAAATGGAGATGGGAGAAAACAGTAAAAGAGACAGAAGTTTAAAAAAAATAAAGAAGAAAGGAAAAACAAAAGACACCCAACAACTCTCACTTTTCAATGAGAGGAAGGCCATTACCTCCGGTATCTATGGAAACCAAGCAGTGCACACACTTTTTAATGGCTGGAAAACAGTGTTTGTGTTTGAAGATGTTTTGCCCAAGTATGATGCTCCAGTGTAAATGCGTTAATTGACAGTTTCCTTCGGGACTTTTTTATTGAAGTTTCCAAACTTAATTTGATGGCACAAGGAACTCCCTGGAGCCCTTGAAGAATGCTGCAAAGTTAGGTCTTTAGAAAATGGAGCCAGCTTGGGCACTGTGTATAAATCCAAACTGACTCTCCTGCCGAGTAAGTGAAGACGCAGTCCTCATTTCCTGTAGTTTTCCATTAACCAAGCCTCTTCGCTCACCTGGAGAAGGGAGAGGCCCCTTCTGACCTCTCCCGAGCAAGAATTGAACCTGGCTCTCTAGTCCAGGAGGGAGTTGGAAAGGCAGAAGGAGCTGGGTGTTGGGGTTGGCTGGATGGCAGTATGGCACGGTAGAAAGAGCCCAGGAGCCAGAATCTTTCCTTTATCACCAGTAGCTCTATAACAAACCACTGGGCCTCAGTCTCATCATGTGTGAGGTGGGCAGAACAACATCCCCTTCATCGGGATCTTGTAAGCACTAGTAATAACATTTGGTCATTTTCTGGGTATACAACAAAAACCAGTTCAGATAGCTACAATTCTGTGTAAGGTTAAAGAAGGAGGCAACACAGATCAAAGAATCTTGTGTTTCCTTCATTCAAGGGACTTAAACGTAGGGGGAATTTCTGCCCTCTAGGCTAGAAGTTCAAGTAGCCGTCGCCCTTCTCTAAGCCCACTCAGCTTCTCTGGGTACCACTGTGGCGGCTGTGAATCTCACTGTGCCTCTGGCCACAGGGGGCCAGAACCAAGTTCATATCCGTGTCCTGGAGATACCAGCACTGGAACAACTACTATGGTCCTTTGTGAAGCTGCCGTAACATTCCAACTCCCCCCGCCCCCAGGGGCCCTTTATATGACATCTCCCCTCTCCAAATATCTGTGTGCAACGATAGCTAGGAATAGAGTACACACACAGTATCACAGCTGAATGAGCAAGTGTGGTTTTTAAAACAGTGCACTGACAGTGTACAATCTGGATGGGGTGGAAGGGCAGTGACTACAACTTTTTTTTCAAATGTTTTATTTGAAAAATTTTCAAATAAAAATTTGGGGAAATATATCTATCCATCCCCAGGGAGCATTCATTCTGCTTTACAGATGAGAAGTCTAGGGTAGAGAATTCGTATTGGCTGGATTAATATCCTCCACCTAGGAACTGGCCCAGTCCTTTGTGAAATCCATGCCTAGGTGGTTCCAGTGTCCCCCCCACAGTGGGTTCGTAGTACATATCTGTTATGACTTGTAGGGGTCTTTAATGCTACCTCTCTTATTCTGCCATTGAATGTTGCCTCAAAACAGGAAAACTAGTTTTCCTATATTATCTCTAGCCAACAGGCAGCACTTGAGGCCCCTGATGCGCAGTCCACAGCTAGCAGAAGATTAATATGACCCGTGTACAAGGTGGTAAGGTGGGCAGGCTGCCTGGGGACGAGCACAGAGGAAAGGATCCATCAGCTGAGGGCATCAGGAGGGAGCAGATGCAAAGGGTGGGGGCTGCTGGGGTCTGTGTTGCACATGGAGCAGGAGGTAGTTGGGGGGAACCCTCCAGTCTGGTCTGTTGTCCCATACGTGCTCCCCATCTGACTATGAGCAACGCCAGGGTTCAGAAGGTAAAAGACAAGTTCGAGCTGCTCAGTATGATCATGGAGGGGCTGCCTGGGAGCCCGTGCCACCACCATGCCCTATTTAAACTTGCCTCTGGGTCAGGGATCTCTTCCTAGCTGACCCACCTCTCTGCTTTTCCCTCCCGGCACTGGGAGAGCTGCAGCATGCACATCCACCTTCTGGCCCTCCTGCAGGACCCCTGTCACTGCTCCACTTGCTGCCCTTAGGTCGGATCACCCACCCAGGAGCAATCTCATTGCAGCAGTCACATGGCAGGCCTTAGCCCGCTCTGGATATCATTTCTGAACACATCCTGAGTTCTCCACCTCTTGTCCAGGCACAATGTGAGGCCTATGGTGGCCTCAGTGGGGTCCGTGTCATACAGACTGCAATGTCAATAGCAGTGGTAGTCACATGGTGGGAAGGGCCAAGACCTATTATTACTCTCAATGCTCACTTCCCCTCCCCAGGTGCGTGTTAAGGTAAAGAGGACGGCGACAGAGACAAACTGATAAAGTAAAGGAATATCCCCAGCACGGGGAGAACTAAGATCCAAACCCAGTTCATCCCAGTTCAAAGGCCACAGGCACATCTGTGACTAATGTCCTCTGACTCCATGCTCCACACACTCCATGGCGCCCTGGAGTCAGCCATGAGTTTAAACAGCTCATGTGTGAAACGGTCACCTGTGCTCTGTCTGGGACACTGATCCCTCCCGTGGCTGTGTCCACTCCAGTGAGCCTCAGAGAACTTTCTCCTTCTTTCTGAGCTCCATCTCTTGGTCCTCACAGCTCTGCCTTCCAGCCTGGTGTCCTCAGGCTCTGGGGGCACCACGTTTGCCTGCATGTGGTTGGGGACACCTGGCAGTGCTCCCCTAGTAGCGGTCCTCTTCTGCAAGCTGCTTCTCACACAAGGGAGTCTGGCAGGCTGGCCAGACTGGGGTTAAAGGTTTGGCAGGTGTGGATCACCTGGTACACCCTCTGGGATGGTGTTTTGCTGAGCCAACTCTAGCTGGAGCTGTCCTGCCCTCACAGTTAAAAAAAATGCTGAACTCATTATTATGGTGTACACCAAAAAAGTCTTACTCTGCCCCACCCCAGCTGCCGCACCTGATAGGATTCATCCTCCCACAAATGCCGAGCTTGTAAAAAGGAAGTCACATAAATACACCTTGCGACTAAGCCAGGTGCCAGTGAGGATTCTAGCCAGGAGTGTAGCTGGCTTCCAGACAGTCAAGGTGGTTGAAAATCTGTCCACTGCTGGCTGTGCCATTTATAAGTCCTATACAGGTCCCAGATGCCTTCTATGCCAGTTTCTAGGTGCCCAGATGTAGATGTTTTGATGAATTCTTGCAAGAGCCCTGTGGGGGCTTTTATGATAGAGAAATGGCGCTCAGGCAAGTTAACCTAGTTAATAACAAATAAGTTGCATTCATTGAATACTAGTTATGTGCTAGCTGTCTGATGTATGTTAAAGGATTTGTGTGCCTTTAATGTTTCCTGTAAGGGTCCACTGCAAGGATGTTAGATCCTTTTTGAGGAATTTTGTACCAGTCATCGCCAAAGAAAGGCAGGGTTCTAGAGGAAGCCAGCATGGTAAAACCCTTTGTCCAGGTCAAGGAGCAAGTGACAGAATCAAAGAATCCAGTCTTTTGGCTCCAGACTCCCATCATAAATAGGAACAATTCCATAACTGCAGCTGAAACTGTGGCATCGTATACCTACAGGACCAGGTTCTCAACCTTTCAGTAACAGAAGCAACAGACACTTTTGAGGGTCTCAGCTCTGCACTGATTCATAGGCATTATCTTATTTATGTGGTGCCCATCTGATAGATGTGGAGCAAAAGTCCACAAAGGTTAAGCAAATTGCCCAGGGTCACACAGCCACCAAGTAGTGGTGATGGCATTTGAATGTGGGTCATCCATGTTCTTGACCCCGTTGCTACACAGCATCTTGACCCCCTAAGTCTGGCTCACGTGATGATGCCTGTCACTTATCCAGTGGTGGCAAATGTCTCCAGTTAGCTCGCTTTGGGAATACCTCTTACTCCTGCTGTGGTGCTAATTCTGCAATGGAAGCCAAGGATTCACCTGCTCATGCCAGAACAAGCAGGTGATTCCAGATGTTCATTACCCTAAGCCAGTACAATCGTCATCCCAAACCAGGGAGAAGGGGATGGAGAAATTTCTATGAAGGAGGGGAAAAAAAAGCAAGAGAAGAAAGATTTCTTTTACTTTCTTCTCTTATTTACTATTTTCTAAAGTTTCTCTTGTTCTCTAGATTTTAGTAAGAGAGCAGTGGATCTAAATTGTTCTAAGGGCAGATCCATGACTGTTTCAGATTTCAGCTCTACTTCATCCTCAGAGGCTGAGAAATGTAGCTTCCTGCTGATTGAAAAGCCAGAGCCTCGTCTTCAAGACCACAGAATCTTTGGGGCCTATCCTTGAAGTGAGATGCACCCCAACCTTCGCCTTCAGTGCCCTTGTTTTTGCCACAAGAATGAGAAGAAGCATCAGGGAGAGAAAAATAGATTGCCCGGATGTGTGTTCTGTCTGATGTTGCAGAACTATCTTTTTAAGACAATCTCAAAGCCCAGATCAACAACTCATCAGTGAAGGTGAGGGATATGATAAAAAAGTCTGATAATTAAAAAGTACTATTCACACATTGCTTTTATTTTTGTTTAAATCATTCATGTGTGAAAAGCAAGATGGGTGACAGCGGTGTTTTGGTAAATGTTAAACAATGGGCTCATGAGAACAGGTGAAGACTTGGTTTGGAGTGCTGGCCAATTCCCGTGGTGTAAATATTCTCACTGTGAGTGATTTTAGGGAATCAGAGAATGCAGAGTTGGGAAGAGAGATACATACCCAGCTCTGGGGAGCTGGGGAGCTCTACTTGAGCACTCCATTGGTAAGGACCTCTGGAATTCAGCAGTAGGAATTGTTTGAGGAAGAATAAGAGATGTGACAAAACAGGCCAGGGTGTCAGAGCCCTAAAGCCATTGGGGAAGTCAGGCACTGTTGGAAAGCATAAACCTAAACCAAGTTTAGTGAGACACACTTGTGAATTTAGATTTTCTTTTTTTCTTTTTGAGACAGGGTCTCGCTGTGCAGTTCAGGTTGACCTTGAGCTCACTTTGTAGCCCAGGCTGGCCTTGAATGCACAATGATCCTCCTGCCTCAGCCTCCTGAGTGCTGGGATTACAGGCATGCACCACCATGCCCAGCTAGATATATTTAAACTCAGTTCCATAACTTAAAATCAGATACCATTCAAGTATCTCTTTCAGCCCAGGGTAACCATAGTTTCCATCATATATTGAGTTGGTAATGAGTCCTATGCATCTCTGTCAAAGCTTGACACATGGTTTCATGAAATCCTCCAACAACTCTGCAGGATGGGTAATGAGCCCATTTGAAAATGGGAAGACTGATGTTCAAGAAGTCCTTCAAGATCACACAGAGCTCTTGGAAAGTGGCCCCAAACTTGGAATTTCAAATCCCAAATCTGTCTGCTCCAGACCTCACGATTTCTCTAATTCCCCAGGGACTGTGCTCTCTGACTTCAGCATCCGTGAGATCAGAATAAATTTGTCTACCCCTAGAAGTCTCTCACTGAGGGAGATAAAGTCTGAAACCCTCTGGAGGGGGTGGGGAGGCAAGGGTAGAGGAGGAAGTGGAGACCAGGCAGGTGGGTGTCAGGGAGAGTAGAGGGGAAGGGTGCAGGCCAGGTGGGAAGTCCTGGGACTGTGAATTACTTTTCAGGGGATAATGGAAGGCTCTGAACGTATTCCTTTGCCTAACATCATAGGCCTGCTGAGCAGAGATGACCTTCTGCTATCCAGAAGTTTCCAACACACAAAGCACATGTTCTAAGCTGCGGGTGCCCTAGTCTGTGTGCTCCCCAGTTGGCAAGGACACTGAGAAGAGCATGGTGTTCACTCACACTGCACATCTGTGGCATCATCCCACGTGCCAAACCTCTGATTTGCTTCAGATTTCAGGACTTCCTGAAATGAAGGGGCAAACAGGTCCCTACTCACAAAATCTCATGAGAAGAGAGGTGCACCTTATTGATGCTACTGGCCACACTGTCAAGAAGAGTGTTTCCAACAGAGATGTCTTTACTACCTGAGTTAATCATGCCTTTCCCATATGGAAAGACTAGCACTTTCAAATAATAAACAGAAAACAATGATGCAAGAAAGGAAAACAAGTGAAATTTTCTTCCTCTCCACAACTAAAATCCCTGACACATTTGAATGTAGAATTTCAGACTCATCCAGCCACTGATTTTGCTCCAGATTGCTTGCATGGCCACCTAGATTGTTTCTCCCAAATGCAGCCCTTCTCTCATCAGACACAACCTGCACCCTCTCAGGACCAGCCTCTTTGCAGGGAGCAAGCTCCTTGTCTAGACCATCTGGTCTACCCTTCTGGCGACGCGGCACTGTGGTGGGTGGAGGGATGTGCCGCAGGCATCCCCTATTCTGGACCAGGAGGCACTTGTTTCCCCAGCTGCTGTTTGCTAAAGACTGAATTGTCCTCAAGAACTTCCCCCTGCCAGATTAGCAGCTCTACCCAAGTCACACCTTCTGCAGGAGGAAGTCCCAGCAAGAGCTCTCTGGCCTCCTGGCCCCAATCAAAACAGCTTCACAGTGCGCTTAGGACCGGGTAATGCCTCTGCTACTCCTATCACAGTTCAGTCCTCCCATACATTGTCCTGCAGGTGAGCACATGCTCTAAATCCTTCTGCATGCCAATCTCAGTTGCAGAGTCTGCTTCCTGAGGTACTCAACCTGCAGCACACAGTAGCTGGGTGCCTTTGAGAAATACATCAAAGCTCTCTGAGCCTCTGTCTCCTCTTGCGGGAATAGGACATATGAGTATATGTACATTTTAATCATTCTCACGGCAGAATTGGTCCATGCATACAATGCCCTCATATGCAGCTGGCACCTGGGCCACATGCAACGGGTGATGGCCATGGCAGTGACATCCACCCTCTGCCTACCTAATCCTTCCTCATTCCTTTAGCTTGAGATATAAAGCCTGGGGCAAAAAGCTCTAGGGTGATTCTGGGAAGACATGGTGGATTCAATTCAAATGGTTTTGTCTGCCCCAGAAATTCTATTAAAAGTATAATACATGGGGAAAAAAATGTCTCACTTGGTGACAAAGCAACATCAACAAAAATTTGCAAAGATAGGAAGCAGACGAAAAGGTGGCCGCTCCTGACTTAGCTGAGCCAGTCCCAAAAGAGAAGACTCCAGAAATGAACCAATTCACACAGCAGAGCCTTGGGGTGGAAAAGAGTGTATGGGTGGGAAGGAGGGGACAGACAAGGCCCCACGGCACCACAGGTAATATCCGAGCAGGCTCTCACATGGGCCAGGCAACTTCTTAAGCAGCAACTGGTGATGTTACAAAGTTCAGCCAACACCTCCCTCTGAACTCACAACAGAACCTCTCCTGGCCTGGCCTTCACAGCCCACCTGTCTGTTGGAGTTGGGTGTGTGCCCTTCGTGCTTGACCTTGCTGAGAGGGTGCTGAGAACCTGACCCAATTGTGGTGCATAGTTGGTGCTTAGGGAATATTTCAAAACAGAAGGTGAGATGAATGAATGGATTTCCTTTGGTGATCAAAGGAATGAATACATCAAACTCAGTTGCTACATACACAAAATGACTGCTCAAATGGTTTCCTTCCCAAATTATTGTTGGTATTTTTGTTTGTGGTACTGGGGACTAAGATGAGCTACATCTCCGGTCCTTTGTGCTGAGTTCCTTTCCCAGTTCCTTCCACAATGTTTTGAAGCAGGGACTCACTAAGTCACTAAGGTACCCAGGTATTGTTGATGGTTTTTTTTTTTTTTTTTGGTCTTTTTGAGACAGGGTCTTGCTATGCAGTTCAGGCTGGCCTTGAGCTCACTTTTGTAGCCCAGATTGGCCTCGAACTCGCAACGATCCTCCTGCCTCAGCCTCCTGAGTGCTGGGATTACAGGGGTGCGCCACCACGCCCAGCTGTTGTTGATGTTTTGACATAATTGTCCTCCACAATTCATGACTCACAGTAGAGCTGCACTTACAGTGTTTAGTATACAACAGACACTGGGCCAAGTGTTCACATACACACTCACTACTTTGGTCTCTACACAAATCCGTGCATACATATACAAATACGAGTTCTTGTGTGTGCATAGTCATCTCAACAGTGTTCTGGAATATTTTTCCTGTTATTCCAAGTTTATAGAAAACCAAGCTGCAGAACGACCTGCCATTTCTATACAAGTCCTAAGTGTAGAGGTCACAACCCTTACCCCAGCTCACAATCTGTTACTCCAAACTCCACATTGTCGAGAAGGCAAAGAGCCAAAGGATGCTTCTGTAGGGTCCTGGGGGCTTTTGCTAGTCCTGGAATTTGATTCTTATGGGTTGGCTCTGGCCTTCCAGCTACTGCAGAGTGAAGGGCAGGTGGGCTCCGGGCTGCCTTCCCCAGCCCTTCCCCTCTGCGATGGAGGGTGGGATGGAGTCTGATTGCATGAGATGGTGCGATCTCAAGAAAGTCCTTGCCATTTGGATGTCTCCTCTCATCCCTGAAAGATCTGTGATACTGATGTACTGCATCCTCCACCGAGCAGAGAACACGACCCAGCTTGGGGAAATTGGCAGCAGCCCGGTTACAGAGGAGCATGGATCCTTCACCATCATCGGTCCATAAGTGACATTGGAAACCATGATCCTGTGCACGTACTGGCTCTGCATCTCTCCATAGTTCACCCCTCTAAGCAAAGCTGGCCTTGTAATCTGAGTAACCCACATTGTCTTAACCCAAAGGGTTTTCTGCTTCCTTTTTTTCCAAAAGAGTGAGGTCTATCTGGCTCTTTGGTAGCTAGGGGGCCTGCAGCAAGAACAGCGGGTGGGCACTGCTTGCTATATTTTTAAGTTTCATAAAAATTATACTTTATCCACAGAGAAGACACATGGACTCATATTTCCTCAGTCTATTTTGTTGGGTAAATGGTGCCTCTTATAGCTTGAAGTCTCATAGCAGAAGAGAACAGAGCATGTGTCTGGGAAGACAAAGTTCAGAAGCAGAGCCCAGGAGCCAAGCTCTTGCACCGAGCCTCTTCTCCATTGAAGTTTCAGCAGAGAGAACATAAACAGTGACAGCATGGCAGAGTCAAGGCCACAGGCTGCCGGCCAGAGACCCCTCACTCTCTAGTCCAGACTTAGAGCTGAGGGCTCCCACGGATACAGCTGTGCACCCTTCCCACAGCCCTCTGAAGTTCTTCTCTCCCTTATTTCATGGGAGGGTAAGGGAAGCCGCCATAGGAAGCAGGAATAGACCCGGGACGTGAAATTTGGTCAAACTGATTCCAGAGCTGCTGCTTTATACTCTGCGCTGTAGTTCCAGCAGAAAGCACTCAAAAGAATGTGGGGTAACAGGAATGGAATGCGGGCACCTTCACTGGAATCACAGGCTGAACATTGGTGACTCCTGGCTGTTCCACAGCCACGGAGACAACTTGTCTCCACTTTGTGAGCCAAAGTAGTCTCAGACCGCTGTGGGGGTCAAGTCGCAAAAGGAGGCTCTCCCTTCATTCACCTTCTCTCAGCCCCTGAGACAGTAGTGGCAGGTCCTTATGCTCAGTCCTGCAGCCACATGCAGAAACTGGAGCTCAGAGAGGTTAAGTGACTTTGGCAAGGACACAAAGCCAGGAAATGTCAGTCCAGGTTCAAAAGGGATGGTGGGCTCCAGAGTTCATGTTCTGCTCACTGGACTGCTTTGCCTGTACTGGGAATGAGAACCGGGTGGGCCCCCATTGGACACAAAAAATGAGAGGCAAAAAGAAATAAAAAAAAAATAAACATAAATGAAAAGAAGGCTACCTTTGTAAGCACAGAACTCCCCTAGTCAGCACCCTACACACTGGTTGGGGTGTATCTGGATAACTTGTCACCTCAAGAGGAACCTTTCCACACTAAAGGAGGGAAGCCTCCACCAGCAGAGACCTCACTGGGCATGACCTCATGTCTCTTCTTTTCAAATCATTTCCTGCATCATAGAGATGAAACCACAATGTCCAACAAGCAGTAAGCTTCTTGAAAAGGAGACTTCGTCCACACCTGCCTCCCCGGGAGCCCCCTTGGCTCTGGCACACAGAGGCACTCAGGAACCACAAGGTGAGTGAATGAATGAACGGATCGGTGGGTGGCTGGCCGAATGCATGCATGAGAAACAGAAAGGAATAAACAGCTGAGCAGTGGTGTGGGGACACTTCTTGTCCCCATGTCACACCAAAGGGAGACATGTCCTGGCAATGATTTGCTCACTAGTGGTTACCCAGACTTGACGCGTACACCTACGCCTTATTAGAGCTGGCAGGAGCAATGCTGGTCCCAAGAGCAGAGCTCCCTGCCCACCTAATATCACATGAGGTGTTAACTGCATTATCTGGAAATACTCTATGACTAATTCCCCATCCCTTATCTTCAGGAAAAGAAAATTGTCTCTAGCGTGAATGCCCCAGATTCCTGGTCAGTTTATGTAAGGCATTTCAAGTGATTGCAGTATTTTAAGCCATTTTTAGCTTAAATCACCTGATGTGTGGTGAGCCCAGAAAACCCGATCTCTTTCTCCCTTAAACTCCCTGTTTTTTCCACTAATATTGCTTAAACTACTTACTGCCCCCTAAGTACTTCTCCATTGAAAAGCAGGCTTATAAGCACACATCCCCCAGATGGTATAATTTTTTAAATGGGCATCTGTTCAGTGGATTTTGCCACAGCCTTTACTGGGCTTGGGGATCCATTACTTTTGGGTGATCCCACTTATACCAGGTCGGGGGCTGGTGGTTTTATTCTTTGTAGTGGTCTATTGGGTGGTTCTGTAGACTGAACACTTTTCTGCTCAGCCCAAATAGGATTTGATAGAAACTTTCTCCAAATTATGTCTCAAATGGTCCTGAGAGATTGAGTAAGAAGTGAACTTGCACAAGGTCTCTGAGTAGCTAGAAGTAAAAATCAGGCTCTTATTAAGTCCTGAAGGGGAGAGGCGGGCCAAGTGGAAATAGACAAAATCCACAGAAAAGCAAAACTTAGGGTGCCAGGTAGACTTCACAGAACCCACGTCCTGGTTTCCACCTGCAACCCTGGCGCCTTCCCTTCTGTAAACAGAAGTCATACTTCGCTTATCTGCTCAGCATCTTATTACAGATGCTCGGCCTTCTGTCTACGATTTTATTTGAATAAATGGACAAGCAAGAGATTTAATCACAATTCAAAACATTTAGGTAACATCAAATGGTTCATCTTCTTATGTGAGCTTTCTCCAACTTCTTTGTAAGAAGGTAGATAGTAAATACTTTAGAAAGTGTAGGAGGTAGCATTCCAACAATCGAATTCTGCTATTCTACTGCAAAAATAGCCAGTAATAAATGCATAAATAGTGCATAAATAAATGTGGTTGGCTATGTCTCAATAATATTTTATTTACAAAAACAGATGGCTGGCAGGTTTTGGCCCACGCACTGCAGTTTGCAGATCTCCATTCTACCAAAACCGGCTACTTAATCATTTAAGTAACACCAACTAACACCCTTGCCCCACTTAACAAAATGGACTTGACATTTGGCTGAACTTTCCTGCCAGTTTAATCCTAGTTGGAAACCTGGTAAGAATTCCATGGAGTGGAGGGTATGAAGATCCCTCTGTGGGCCTCTGCATAGAGAGAATGTCCCAGTTGTGTGTCTGAATGTTCAGAGGCACATCAATATTTCCTGTGATCTTCAGAACCCGCACCCAGACTTCAGGCAATAGCCATGCCTAATGCCTCCACATTAATCCTTGCAAAATTTCTGCCATAAAAAAACCAATTTGTTAGAAAAACATTTCCACGAGAAGATAAAACACTGAAGTCCTCAAATGCTTCCAAATTAATGCCTTTATCTCCCTTTCTTACCCCCTGTATCCTAAAACTAGGCAGAGTATGAAACCACTGGAAATATTTAAGGAGTTAAATTACCTAGAAAAATCACTCAGCTCATATCAATTGCAAGACGGTAAATATTCATCCCACACCCTCTCTTAGGGAGCAGGCAACAATTTCACGTGCCTAAAATTTCAGTGCAGCCAAGCAAATCAGGATGGCAGGATGACAACCCCTCCCTGACTCACACTCTCCATCTCTCCCAGTTAACATCTGTTATCAAGAGAGAATCTCAGGCCCCTTTGATTGGCACAGGAGTTACGATGAATAATTAGTCTTTAAGAAATACGCTTTCCTATAGATGCCTGGGCAGGATGCTCCGTTAGTTTTCCAGAAAATGAATGTTGTTTTGGAAATCAGCACACCATGCCAGCAAGGAAGTCCTGCATTCCGGTGGCACAAATGTGTCTCTCCCTAGGTTTACAGAGAGAAACTCTCCTCTCTCTCTCTCTCCCTCTTTCTCTCTCTCTCTCTCTCTGTCTCTGTCTCTGTCTCTCTCTCTCTCTCTCTCTTCCTCTCTCTCTCTCTCCCTCTCTCTCTCTCTCTCTCTCCCTGTGTGCAGTGGGTTTTTTTTCTTTTCTCTTTCACCTGCTAGTCCCTGTCAGCTCTTCCATGTAGAATCCAAAAGCTTTCCACGATGTGTCACAATACAGACTTGGAAGTCATAAAGGCTGTAATTATTGAGCATTTATGAGAAGTAATATTTCCCCTCTGGTGCACGTTGGCCCGGCTGTTCATGCACAAGTGTGAATACTGATACTGAATGCAATAATGCCTCCTGCTTACCTGGCACCGGCAGCATCCAGCCAGAATAGAAGCCAAAGGAGAGAGCTGCTGAGCAGGCCCAGGAGAGCCAGGCTGATTCTCCGTCAGCGCCCCTGGAGAACAATGTGGATTCGGAGGAGACTTTGAAAGTAAAAGTGGCAGTCTGCTCACAGGATTTAGACATCAGACTTCGGTGCTAAGAGATTTGGAAGACCCAGCCCAGCACATGCGGCCATGCGTCCTGCAGATCCTACTTAGTAACAGATGTCTTGCAAGGGCTGAATTGCTATATAAACATTGAACTGAAAGTTTGATTTCCTAAGCGTAGAAATTAGGCAAAACAAAAGGAAAATGATTCATAGAGGCACTTCAATTTGTAATTTGTAATTTCTCTGACAATGTGCGCTTCGCTCCAGACCCGTCCAAATACTCTCTGAGAAGGGAATTCTTTGAAAAGAAATTCAAAGTGTCTAAAAGATCTTACATGGTTACCAAACAAGACAGCACATTTGCAAGGGAAATATGCTTTTGCCACAGCAGTCATGACTCGAAGCTGTGTCAGAAACCACAGGCAGCAGGTGGCCCCAAGGCTTGCCCCAGTACATTTCCTCTTGGGCACTTCCATCTTTGTGCCACTCAGCTCCACCGCACAGCCCTTCCCCTCTCCTGGCTCTATCTCATCTATGTTGGCACTTGTGTACGTTCATCCATCTATGGCTCATCCTGCACAAGGGAAGAGGAAAAGAAGTGACTCCGCTTTGGCACGGTCAACAATTAGCAGCTTGGAGAGGCAAGGACACAACTACACAGGAAGTGGGAGAAGGGACTTCCTGGGCACGGAGAGCATAGCTCATCTCCCCCAGTGGAAAGTTGAGGGGCAATTAGAGATAACAGGGGACATTATTCAAGCTGGATGAGGTGGCTCACTCCTGTGATCCCAGCACTCTGTGAAGCTGAGGGAAAGAATCACAAATTCAGTGTGGATCACCTAAGGGACTTAATGAGTCCCTGTCTCAAAATGAAAAAGGAAAAAATGGGCTGTGGACATAGCTCAGTGTGAGGTTCTTGGGTTCAATCCTCAGTACCACCCCCCCAAAAAAGGCATTATCAGCTGCATCTGCTTAGGTACGGCTTCTGTGCCCGAAGCACAGGAAGGGGTCATACTTGGATGAACTGTGATAATTATATTTTTTTTCTGTGATCAGAAATATAAGAAAAAGAGTTTTGAGTACTTTACCCATAGGAGGTAATTGATAAACACTTGTGAAATCCATGTTTGGGGCATTATATTCTCATTTCTGGTAATAAGTAGTAACTACTAGAGGAGGCACCCTTTGTTGCACACACACTCTGTGGTTGCCCTGGTATTAACCCACTTTACAGAGCAGGAAACTGAAGCATTTGCTCTCTGAGGAACTTGCCCAAAGTCATCCAGTTGGTAAGTGGCCAAGCTGGGATTTGAACCCAGAAAGCGGGTCGGTGGGTCTGTAACCCGTGTAACACGCAGAGTTGTTCTAGTCCCCATTCTGAACACTTAGGGTGTTGTTTTGTACTGTGCAGCTTATATTTTCTGGAGCAGTTCTGCTTTTCAAAATTCTGTCCTTTTGTCACACTGTGAGCCCTGTCAGAGCACACGTCTCCCATGGGTGTGGGAACAGCCACTGTCCACAGCCAGCATCGGGCGGGAAGTGAGGATGCTGAGAACCTAGTGCGGGGACCGGAGGAGAGGGCGGCAGGTGACAACATGGACTGAGCTTCTCTGATTCTTGGTTTCCTTGTGTGTAGGATGGTTGGCGCCAGCACTAAAGGAACAGTTCCTACTCTAATGTCCAGGACAGTAGATGGTCTAGGAGCAGCCGCTGTGCTGTTAATATTAGTGACCTTATTACCATTATTACTTATTGTAGGTTGATTTGTGCCTCTAGAATTTATAATAAAGTTCTGACCCCCAATGCCTCAGAATGTGACCTTACTTAGAAGTGGACATGTAACTGTATCAGGTTACAGATATAGTTAATCAAGGTGGGCTCACACTAGGGTACGGGGGGCTCTTGATCCTCTGTGTCCACTGTCCTTGTGGGAAACACAGAAGAAACACAGGGACATTGTGTGAGCACAGCAAGGGCATGTGTGACCACAGGGCAGGGATCGGAGAGCCACAGCTGTAAGCCAGAGTGCACTGAGAGTTGCCAGCGAAGCCGCAGAAGCTGGAGGAGTCCAGAAAGGCTCCCCTAGGGCCCTCAGTCCGAGCCCCAGGGTTTCAGGCTTCTGGCTCTGAGATTGCGAGGCAGCATGTTTCCTGCTTAGCCCATCCAGGTGGTGCCCTTTGGGACAGCAGCCTAGGAAACCAGCCCTTTTACCATTGTCCATTACCGTCTGCTCAGGTCCCTGAGGATCAACCCCAAACAAGTCAGCACAGTCCTGAGCGTATTGGAGAATGATGCCCAGAGCCACAACATAGAGAACCCCCAAACTCAGTTCTGACACCAGGGGCCATGTAAGAAAGAATGCAAACGCTGTCTGAATAGCTTCCCAAAGCCGGTAACCACATAACACACACACACACACACACACACACACACACACACACACACACACACACACGGGCCTAGTGTAAGAGCAGCCCTACTGTGTTTTTCCTGATTGTCTAAACACCCAATTCATCTTCCTGCTGTTGCTCCTCATATAAGGTAGTGTCCATGAGCCTTGCACAGCGTCAGCCTCCCTGTCCTCATGGCCCTCCGGATCCCTTCCACTTGCCACCTCTTCTGCTCCCAATAAGAGAAGGGAATCTGTGACGCACCAGCGTGGACTCTGCCAAATGCTCACCAGCAGGCAGGCAAGTGACAAGAGGCCTCCCTGCCCCTGGCAACCTGATTTGTGAGAGATAAACACACACACATCCCCAACTCCAATCTTTCAATCCATTCTGAGGCAACCGAGTGACAAACAGGTTGTGGCCAGAGGCTTGAGGGTGTCACACCTCCTTTGACTAACAAATAACAGGTATCAAAGGAATTTTTCAAGGGGAAATGGCCCCAGAGGAGACGATACGGTCAAATACACTTTCCAGTATCACCTATTTTTCTTCAAACCATAAATAAGTAGGGGTGGGAAGGCAAAGAGCTCGCCACTAAACCCAGGCGAGGTTGGAGGTTTGTTGCCCATTGAGATTTTCTCTGCTCTGACTAGATGGGCTAGTTTCCTATTTGGCTCAGTGGCTTGACCAGAGAGTGCTGCTATTTAGGGCTCAAACTCTGAGTGCAGATATTATGAATCTATGAAGAAGAAAACAAACTTTCCCTAAGATTCTCAAATAGGAAGGGCTGCCTCCTTTTGAGCTATGCCAACAAGTCAATAGTTCAATAAAATACATCTGTGGTTTTTCTTATCTCCAGGTCTGCGGGACCAGAAGGTGGGAGTTCACCAAGTTATTTTTGTATTCCCTGATTTTTATAAACAACACACATGTTTATTATCAGTAAAAGGGACAGATCTAACCTCATAAACTTTTAAATGTTTAAAGTTTAAAACTTAAAGGAAGTCTCCTACAGCCAACAATTATCCAAAAACACAATGATTTCTTCATTCTTTCTTGACTGATAAATTTTCATCACCTTCTTCTAGAGCCAACTGTACCATTGCCAGGAGCACAGGGAAATCAGAATGAAATTAGTTGGAGGAATTATCAACCCAGTTGCCACTGGTGCCTCCTCTTCTGACTCCTATCTTTGTCTTCTAAGACTCCCACTCTTCTGGGAAAGGTAGGATGTTCTCAGGGTCAAGTATGAATCACAAGGTCCTGGGAGGTTTACCACAGCTAGGCGCCATCTTGACTTCTATGGCTAGGCGCCATCTTGGCTCCCAGGAGAGGCAGGTACAGACTGGTATTGTGAGGCTGGGGTTGTAAAATAGAGGGAAGAACGCCAGAATGCAAGAGGGCAAGAGATTAGCCAGTGTTCTCTAGTTGGTCTGTGGCAAAGACAATAGAAATATTGGGGTGTTCAAACTAGTGGGCTAGGTAATTATTACAAATGTTCACTTTAGGTCTTTGTGGACTGTACATGTATTACCTGTCTGTCTCCCTCAGTAAGGATGATTCAGTCAAAGACCAGTGCTGTGCACTGGGGGAGGGCTGAGTTTACCAGTCTGTTCTGTAGATTCTTCAGTGACTGTGCTGGCAGTCACCGCCCCATTCCCCCACTTCCTGGAGTCCCCCTTGACAATGTCCATACTTGCCTCCTGTAGCAAAATCAATGACAGACGAGTGTTAGAAAGACACAATCGCAGAGATGAGGAGGGCCGAGAAACAGACAGGGCAATTCCCACCAGAGCATGTTTGGTTCTGGAAATGACCCAGTGGGAGGTCTCAAAGTTCTGGAATAGAAAGCAGAGCAAGGAGAGGAGGATTGAGTAATTGAGTTAGTGTCATGTGGATGACGGAATCCAGACTTGGGAGGCAGAGACCTTGGATTCTGTCCCAGCTCTGTCTCTCATCAGCTGCAGGATGTAGAGTAGGCTACCTAACCTCTGTGCCTCAGTTTCCTCAGCAGTGGAGTGGGTACAACGACAGAGTCATGAGTATTAAACTAGCTAGAACAGGCAGAGCTCACACATTGTTATTTAATGCATTTGTTATAACAATTGCTATTAATATGGTTTCCTATGTTATCAATTATACACCGCACCACTGATCTTCTCACAGGATGGGTAGTACTATAAATACCCTCAGTGACTGAAAGATAGACGCCAGTTTCAGAAATGGATGAAAAATGAAAAGTGTATCTTCACCCCCAGGAAGTGAGATGTTTGGTCTCTGAGTCTGTTTACGTCTGTTGACAAAACCCATCTTCCTCTCCATTTTCCTTCCTTCCAGTGTTCCCTTCTGGTAGGACACAGGCTAGGAGGTTAGTGGTCCTACCCAGGTCCCACAGCTCTCCTGACCTTGTGAATCCTTGAGGTTCCCAAGAAAAGGAAGGCGTGGCCACCAGGCTCCCCTGCCTCTACAGCACTGCACACCCCCTTTGCCCCACAAGCCAGGGCCTTGCAGTTCTGAGCCCATTTGTGCCTGGGCCATCAGTGGGGTGCTGTCAGTGGCTGCCAGAGAAAACCAGCCCAGCACGGAAGATGAACCTCAACAGCCCCTTCTGGAGGGCATGTGCCAGGTCCGGATGCATCTGACCTCCTTAGTGCTCCTGCCCTAAGAGTCCCCAGCCCCTTGCCCACTGTCCTTTCCAGCCCACACAGCTTTCACTGGGTGTCCCTGTGCCTAGCAGAAATGGTGGAAAACACAAACACACCCACTCACATATATTTCTGTAATACACACACACACACACACACACATACACACACACACATACGGAGTAGTTGTTCTGTGCCAGGCACGAACTATCTCAGAAACAGTGACTCATTTACTCCTCATTACAAAACTATGCAGTAAGAACTATAATTATCCCATATTTATAGTGAAATAAAGACATGAAGAGGTTAATAGCTTGGCGAAGGTCATAAGCCTGCAAGAGGAGGGGTCAGGATTTGAACCCAGGCCTTCTGGCAGCAGAGCTCAGCTTTCAAACACTCCGTTATTCTACTTTGAAACCACAAATAACCCCACCAACCCCATCATAATAGATCCTGCTAATTACTTTCCCTGCTTTCAGTCTTTTCGGATCCCAGTTGAGAATCACTGCTTCCTCTCTGAAGTCTTACAACCAAAGCCCTTACACATAGATGCTGTGTATTTACATAAAACACACAACTGGTAAAAATGTAAATTCAAATACTGACATCAAGGGGTGAAGTGTGAAAAGAGGAAGTAAAAGTTGAGAGACACGGATGGACAGGTCTTGCTAGCTGTTGCAAAGCCTGGCACATATTAGTACATAGGGTACAGCAGGGATTCTGACCCTTCAGGGTTCAGTTGTTCAACCCCAAGTAAGAACAGTGACCCTTTTGGGAAGCAAGGTACCTAAGTAGAAGATGGTGATGAAACAGAAGAGGAACAAAAGAAACTTCTTTAACTCTCAGCAGGCTGCCTGGCATGGGCAGGGGCGTTTTCTTTGGGGTGGGGCGGGCTGGGGGAGGGTTTCCCTGCGATGCCCTGCCGTTCACCATAACTGTCTGCTGCAGAATCCACAAAGTGCCCCGGGATTGTTAGAAGGTTCACTAATGAGCTGTGGTCAGGTTAGATGAAGCTTTCAAAAGAATGATGTTTGTAAAGTTATATTAATAACAATGCTCTGTCCCGGTGGGGAGGGGAATAATTCCAAAGGTTTATGCTGCGGTTTGTAAAGTGCTACAGCTGCATTTGGATGGTTCCCGAAGCCCAGACTTGCAAAAGCTGTCTGCAGCCCAGATTTAAAGGGCCTCTCCACTGGTCACCTCCGGCCCTGCAATTCCACCTTTAAGAGTCCAAAGCAAGAAGAGGACAAAGATTCCCGCAGAAAGATGTTCATCTCAGCATTATTTATAAAAGCCAAGAACTGGATGCCTCCCAAAGACTCAGTGATAAGACATTAAGTAAACTGTGGCACAACTGCGTGCTGGTGTACTGGCCGCTAACTTTAAAAAAAAGACTTTTAAAGAGGGTTTTTAATAATACGGGGAAATGCTTCTACATCATGTTAAGTAAAAACACGGGATACCAAATTACGTCACTTGATCTTTGACCCAGAAATCCCACTTTGAAAATCTGTCCTACAAAATTAAAACCAGCAGTATATTCAGATGCATCCATAAGAAGATTTATCAATGTAGCATTTATAGGACTAAAGCAACTAAAGCAACAATAACAACAGAACTGAAAAGAACCGAAACTGACCATTAGTAGGTGAATGTTTGACTTAACTAAGGCGATTCTATAGTAGAATCTATAGCAATGGTCTGCAAGCGTTAAAATTTTTTCATGTATAGGTGTTCCATGTGTAATGTTAATCAGCCAAAGCAAGTGTTTAAATAATGAGCAAAGTATTATCCTATAAACAAGCACACATGCAATCTACTTGACCCGGACAGACTCTTGAGCCTTCACATGGTCACAAAAGATTCACAGTTATTACTTAGCAAAACAGACACAGATTATCAACTTCTTTGTCTCACATTTGCATTGTTAGACTTGTTTAAGTGAGCATAGTTAAAGTAATCGTATAAAAAACCTAATGTGTGTTGGAAAACCACACTATGATCACGAGTCTCTTAAAATGCATATACTTGGGATGGAGGGAAAGACCTGAGAGAAATCTCCTTATGTGCACCACTGGCTATTGTTTAACGCTGCAATTAGGAGTGATTCATGTCTTATCAAGGATTTTGTATTTTCCAAGCTTTCTATTTTAGATATTTTTGCTAGTTTTATAAATCAGGATAAATGGATGGATGGGTGGTTGGGTGGATGGGTGGATAGATGGATGGATGGATGGGCACAACCAGAAAGAAATTAAAAGAAGGAAGGATGGGAAAGAAGGAAGAAAGGAAGAGGGGAAGGGAGGGAAGAGAAGAAGAAAGCAAGCAGGCAGAGAAGAAAGAAAAAGAGGAGAAAAGGAAAGAGAAGAAATCAATCAATCACGTGAACAACTCGATGGCCTCCGTATTTCTTCTCACTTCTCTCACTGCCCTGGGCTCCCACTCACCCAATCCCCCCAGCCCAATCTGCTCTCCCACTTGAGGGCCCCTTGGAGGCACCAGCAGACACAGAAGAACCTGATCCCAGAGGCGGCCACATCTGCACCGTGTGGTTTATGTGCATTCTCTCCTGGGCGAAACCCTCTGGAATTAATATCTGATGAAGAAATAAACCTGTTAACAGGACAGATTTATAGTATTCAAATTACTATTGATCCATTCAGTACACAACTAATAAAAACACTCCTTGCGTGACCTCCACCCTGTACACGCTTAAGCAAATTATCTCTAATAAACAAGTATTATGAGGACCTGAGGAAAAGGTTAGCCAGTAAATTACTGCTCTCTCTCTGCCTCTGTCTCTGTTTTTGTCTCTCTGTCTCTGTCTCTCTCTGTCTCTCTCTCTCTCCGAAGCTGTCTCCAACATCTATTTTTATGTACCCTGTAAAAAAGCCTTTAGTTTGCCAAAGATTCCTCTACCATAGGACAGAGTCTTCCTCATTGAGTTGGGTAAAACCGCATAACAGAATCATGTTTCTCAATAAGCAACTCAGTGAAAACCACAAAAGAACAACACTCTTCTAAAGAGTAATGGGGAAAAAATAACCCTGGTCTAGGATCCCAGAAACACAGACTCTTCCTTGGGATCTGAAGTTCATCACCTATGTGACCTTGGACAAGTCACTTCAAAACTGTGTCGCATTTCAAACCCAAATCTAGACAGGTTGAGAGGAGCCTTAGCCTCATGTGGTTAAGTTCCACAGTGCTTGCTCAAATGTTTGAGAACAGCCTGCAGTTCCTACTACGGAGCTCCAGGAATCCGTGGGCCCAGGGTTGGGCTCTTCCAGTCCCTTCCCATTCAAGTCCCTACTGATTTCACTGAGCTGGGCCAAACCCAATCCCCCATATGCTAAAGGAGGACCAGGAGATAGATCTACAAGGGATGATCAAAAATATGGTGAATATTTGTAAAATATGGTAAATATTTAAATTTAAGAAATTACTACAAGCTGGGCTTAATGGTGCATGCCTGTAATCCCAGCACTAGGGAGGCTGAGGAGGACTACTGCAAGTTGGAGGTCAGCCTGGGCTACACAGTGAGTTCAAGGCTAGCCTAAACTGTGTAGTGAGACCCTGTCTCAAAAAACCAAAAAGAAAAGAAGAAGAAAAGAAATTACTACAGTAAATGACACATTGCCATTAATGAATATCTTTAGGTGTGCTGTTGGGGCTACCTTGAGGTTCCTAATTCATTCAAAACACTCACCTGTCATGGTCATTTTCACTTTGGGAAAGAGTCAGAAGTCACACGGTGACAGATCTTGTGAATAAGGTGAATGAGGACACACTGTACTGTTTTTGTGAGCCTGATTTTCTGTTGCACTACACTTGGCTGCACCATTCACTGTATATTTGTTTGCACCTTGTAAAAACACTCATGAGAGAGGACTTCCAGAACTGCTTCAGAAAGTGACAAGCACAACGGGATAAGTGGGTGCAAAGTGAGAGGGAGTATTTTGAGAGCACTTAATAACAATATGTTTTACTATAATTATTATTTTTTATTTAACCACACATTGTATTTTTCTTTCATATTTCATATAAAGGCTCAAATGTATTATACTCAGCACCACACACCCATTCTTAGAACCTGACAAGCCAAGGCTTTGAGGTCCCCAACATATAGATTCTAAGATCACCTGGAGGGACATCTTCCTTCCAGCCAGGCCAAAAAGGAAAAAACAAATATGGCGGTTTGTGCATCAGGAGGTTTCCCCCTAGTGCAGGCTGGGACCAGTGCTTCGCACACATTATATTAGGGTTGTGCTCGGATTCCTACCCTGGTCAGGTGTCACTGCTAGGGAGTAAGAGAAGGATCCATGAAAGGTGCACCCAGGAATGGGAGGCGATTTGCTACTGTTATCTGTCACACTTGGCTTCAGTGTAAACACGAAGGTGGAGAAATGCTGTAGTGGATTATTAGAATTAGTATTTATCACGCTGGTCCAGCGCCTTTGGACAAGTCATTGTATATTTCTGAGTTTAACTTTGTACTTTTGGGATATTCTGTTCTTAATGTGTTCCTCATAGGTTCCTTTCAGATGACATTGTGAATTCAGAGTGATCTCCACATATGTGCTGAACAGGGTGTCAGATCCATTTTCCCTCTACCCCCTGATTCAGAGGACACTGGTAAGAAAGTGGCATGTTGAAGGCTGCAGACCAATCCTTGTCACCTCTGCCTCTCCAGGACATGGTCCATGTACATTTTGGTAGAAGCTCCTGCATAATAAATGGAAATTACAATATTCAAGATGCCAAAAAGCCCTGTATGTGAAGCCATGAAATTATGTTCTTAATGAAGTGCTTCAAAAATATAGCCAACAAAAATATTTAAATTTCTATTATTCAAAAGAAAAAATATTTAAATTTTTAAATATTAAAATATCAAATAAAACTAATTACTAAAGAGAAAGAATATGGTTGGAAACTGAAAGCTAGCTGACCCATTTTTTTTTTTTTTTTTTTTTTTTGGTGATAATACGGGATATGCATAATCCGTATGTTTGGAAGGCTAAAGTTACTTAAGAGTAGACAGGAACTCACAGAACATAGATAAAGTTCTTAATATCTAAAGTGGGTAAGCAAAGGACAGCTGATGGGCCAAATACTATCCACTTCTTGTTTTAAAACAATTTTTTTTTTTGGGAAACAGATGTACTCATTCATTTTAAATCACGTGATTGTTTTGTGCTCTAATGGTTGCTAGGGTGTAAACGTTGATGTCCTTCCTAAAGTCATTCATTGACGACTAATCACCCATATGGTAATATTAGGGGGTAGGGCTTTGGGCAGTGGTTAGATTATGAGGATGGTGCCCTCCTGAATGGGATTAGTGCCCTTATAAGACAGGCCCCAGTGAACATTTTCACCACAGTGAAAAGGTGCCTTCTACGACTCAGGAATGGGCCCTCACTAGCCACTAAACCTGCCAGGACCCTCATAATGGGTTTCCCAGCTTCCACAACTATAAGACATAAATTTCTGTTGTTTATAAGCTGCCTAATTTATAGTATTTTCTTATAGTAGCCAAAAGAGGGTAAGGCAAATGGCAGAATTGCGCATTTTGACACAGGCCCTACAGCCTGCAAAGCCTGTGATATTCACCATCTCTACCCTTCACAGCAAAAGCTTGCTGAACCCTTTTGCACAATAACAATGTAGGCTGAGACCTCTCATTGTGACTCAAATTTCAGTGCCTAGGCTAAGCCACAACCTACCTGATTTGAGGAGCCCTGATCCCAGGGAAAGGGGGCTAGAGCTGCCTGGATCTCTTCTTTCCTAGTCCATCACTGCCCACTTTCAGACAGCAGAGCTGGTGAATTGATTACAGGCAGCAAAATGATTGGGGGCTGGAAGGAGAGGGATTTAAAGGAGCTGTAATGACACCATAAAAGCTTTGTTGGGCTGCTTTTATGAGCCCGAATCAGCTCAGAGGAGCCTGACCCTAAGAGGTGAGCGGAAGTGTGTAAAAGGCTTGCCTCTGGGATAAATGCATATCAAAACCCGCCCATGGAGAGAAAGCGGAAAAGGGGGAAATAAATGACAAGTACGGTACTTTAACAGGGAAAACTTCCTCCAAAAGGAAGCAAGCAATGAGGCCAGGCGAGGAATAAATGGTGTAGAAATGACAGTCGCTCTTCAGTGAGGCCACAACTGCACTTGCAACTGATAAGATCCACCGTGTGTCAGTTGCCACGTCTCCCTTTTCACACTTCAATGTGAACTTTACAGCGAAAGGGGGACAGAAGGCAGCGAAGGGGAAAACGGTGGCTCCGAAGGACTTGTGCACAGAGTGTGAAGCCATTTCAATTTTATATTCGAAAGGACTTCGTAGGTGATCCCATGAATGCAATTATGCCCACCTAATAAAAGCAACATATGCTAAGACAATTAAAAGATTTTATTATGCATCTATTCATTGTATTTCCATTCCATGGGAGGAATGGAAACCGGTGAGAGGGAAAGGATGCCATTAATAGGAAAGGGAGCCAAAGTCGGTCTGGAGGATTCCAGGGGGGAAATGAATAGACGGTGATATATTTTTAACATAAAGATGAATCACTAGATTACTCTTTATCAGGGATCTTGTTCACCTTGCAAAATGCCAAGGCTCTGGTTTCATGACTCTGTATTAAGAGGAGGTGTAGCTGAAGACATCAGTATGCCTTCTGAAAGCCCTGGATGTTTTGGTTTGCAATCATAAAATTAAGAGCTCCACACCATGCCAGAAAGAAAAAGGTCGGTCACTTGATTCGAAGATGAATGCCAAGGTGCCACGTGGATATCAAGCTAATGATCCCCTACCTGGTCATCCCACATATATTTATTGGGGACCAGACAGGGGATCCAGTCTACTCCAGAGGATGGAGATACTAAGATGGAAGAAGCAGTCTGTGTAATCAAGAAGCTCACAGTGACCATCTGCCGGCTCCTCACAAAGAGCCATTTGCTCTTTTGTGGGCGAAAAGCTAGATTACACTCACCAGTCTTATAGTTAGAGGTGATCACATGACTGGTTATTACTACTGGAATGTGTATAAGTGGATGCTGATACCAACTCTGAGAATGAAGCCACTCGAATACAGCGATACCTTGGTTCATACGCGCTTCTGTTTGCAAGCAATTTGGTTCTCAAACCAAAGCATTTGACAAAATTTTGCTTCCATTCGCAAACTCCACATCCTGTGACAAACACAACCGTGGCCATCTTCCTCATACAAACGCAAATGCAGTCATCTTCCTCAAAATCATAAAACAAATTAAGTTCGTGAACCAAAGTACCACTGTACAGCCTTTGGGGCTTGATCAGTGCTGCATTGAGGGGGCTACTTGCTACTGTAGCTTAGTCTACCCTAATACAGTCACAACGCAGATGTGCAAGCAAACCATACAGGGGTCATGTTGAGAGTGTACTAGGGCCATAACCTGGGGTTATGGAAACGCAGGGAGACCCTATAACTATACTAAGGGGCCTATAACAGTTTCACAGAGAAGGTGATATTTCCACTCTAACTCAAAGGCATGAAATATAAGGAACGTGACAAGCCAGGGACGCAGCAGGAACAGAACTCAGGTAGAGGTTACGCAACAGCCAAAGACCCAGGGTGTGAAAGGATGTGGCCACTTAGTGGAATGGTGAGTAATTAGTGGAGTAAGGAACAGGATGTGTGGGAGGATGGGCTGAATCGAAAGGGCCACACCAGGAGCCGGCAGGGCAGAGGCTCACATGGGCATGGGGGCCTCACACAACTAACTGTGGAAGGATCTTTTTGGTTAAATATCAGTACTAGGAAACATGACCAGCTATTGCACCGGCCTTGGAAGCTGTCTTTTCTTTAATTAAAAAAAAAATTGTTTGTTAGTACATGTCTGCATAATGATTACATTCATGGAGGGGAGTTGGTCCACCGTGCACATCACGATGTGTTAGTTATGTCTAAAGTTGTCTTTGATCAAAGGAGCACATTTTCATCAGCCAGGGGCCACAGCTGTGGCAGATGCAGTCCGTGCATGGTCACGACCCTGAAAATTAAGGTCTCCACTCCCTGAGATGCCCCCTCCCCCGTAAAGAAGGTCAAATCAAGGGCAAGTGAGTGGTTTATTGGGTCACATCAATGGAGCTCATAATAGAGGCAGTTGTCACATGACTCATGTTAAAAGGAATCGGCTTGAGCAGAATCGCAGTTCTGTGGCTGACCTGGTGCCACATGGAGACAGACAAAGCCCATCCCAAACACACTGAAAATTCACATGCGGGAGGGACTCTTGAATCCCACACAATGAGGGAAAATGTCTGTCTCCAGGCTGCTGGGGAGGTGAGGTTTTGTTATATTCCACAGAAGTGAATTTCAAGCGGAGTGGTAACAGCTAATCACTGAGAAGCACTTTAGCGAATTTTAAACAACTTTTTATTTGAGCAACTATAGAGAGCCATATTAAAAAATTACAGCCATTCAGTCAGAGCGGACCAGTCTTGACGGGACTATGTTTTGGGTTCAGTAGGGCGTTCTAAATCCCCAAGGGAGAGCAGGGTTAACCTGTAGGCATTGTCAGGGACAGGGAGATAGAGAGAGCGCCGGGGAGAAGTGAGTGAGAAACAGTATACTGAGGGAGGAGAAGCATGCATGTCAGTATGAGAAAATCCTGCTAGACACACAAGCTCTTCAAGGTTACTGCTAATCCTCAACGGGATGAATTACGTACAGTGAAAAGTATTCATACAAAATGGCATATGGCATGGACTAAAGGCTCAGGAAGTGAAAGCTACGTTACTCAGACTCCTCTTTTTGTTCATTCTCATTAGGGCTAACTTTCCAGCTAAAGTTACTAAATAGATGACTTCTTAGCTTCTAAAATGAATCCAGCAATGTTCACAAATTCTCCAAAAGAACCCAACCGTGCTTCATTCCACCTCAGCGCTGTGGCTATAAGTAGATGTTCGGGGGACACTTGATCTGTCTTCATCCTGAAGGATCTGTCCTGGTCCAGACATTAATTCTTCTACTGGGTGGGAAGGACAACCACCTGGCAGTTAAGGCCACAGAGAAAGGTACACAGGATTGACAACCCAGAGACGCTGGACATTGAGTGCTTGTGAAAGAACACTCGCTTCTACTGGGGACTTCGAGACCTGTGTGGGCACCACTACCACCTTCCCTCACAACCTTCCACTCTCACAGGCTGGGATCTGAGAGCTCACGAGACCAAGTTCACATAAACACCCCGGCAAGACGTAAGCACTACCGATGGTGGCATATCTTGAAAATATGATACCCTGCCTGTTTATAAGTTGCCTCAAGATTTTCCTGGTGAGGCATTTAAAACCAATTCTAAGAGCAATACACTCCCTTGAACACTTGGAAAAGTGGAAAAAGAAAACTAAGCTGGACCTGGGGCTTATGCTTGTAATCGCAGCACTCTGGGAAACTGATGTAGGAGGATTGCAAGTTCAAGCTTGCTCACAAATCTCAGTCATCACCTTCTCTCCTTACTCATCTTTATTTTAATAGATTTCTTGTTGGGTGATGTATTCCAATTTAAACCTCACCTTTGTCATTAAACTTTTTTTTTATTTTAAAGAGGGTAGTAAAAAAAAAAGAACAATAGCAAAATACCAACATCACAGATATTAACCAAACAAAGCAAGAACATTAAACATGATACAGGGTTTCAAAACAAAATGATAGGAATTAACAGCGGTTGTTGTCATTAAACTTTTACTATGTCTTTTTCCCAATTGTCATCCTATTTTTGCAGCTGCCCGATACAGTATCACGTGGGTCTGCCATGGCTTATGGATTCAACTCCTGCTATTGAAACTTTCAGTTGATTGTAAGGTTTCACTGGATTTTTCTTTTTTAATTTTTAAAGAGGATTTTATTTTGTAGGAAATATGCAGCTTTGTCCCCTGGATTTGCTGGTGTCTCGACCTGCAGGCTCTTTCTGTGTCTGGAAGTCTAAACGAGGGAACCTGCTTTCGTGAGGCTTTGGGAAGCTGCCCGATCAGCTCCTTGCTCAGAGCTGTGCTGAGCTTTCTCTCTAACCTCTTCCTCATCTCTCCTTGTTCCAGCAGGGCTGGTGAGAGAAGAGACCACGTGGGCCATGCTGACTATCACACATCTCCACATCAGGTTACTCCTTTGTGCCCCAAATGTGCCAAGCGTGTTTATGCTCCCGATAGTTAGTGCATCTGGAATGTACCACTCCCGTGGCCCTTGGGAGGTCCAGGAGGGAAGCAGATGGCAGCAACCGATAGGGTTCCTTCTTAGCGAAGTAGACACATATGGGCACGGGCCTGGGGACATGGGCACACATGTGTCTCAGATGTGATTAACAATGATTTTTATGCCAGAAAACATTTTTCTGGGGAGAAACCTGGATGTCTTCTCAGGGTAAAGAGATGGATTTAGCAAAGCATTTAAGTTACAATTGTATATTTCCATGATTATTACGCTTGCGCGCGCGCGCTCACACACACACACGCAGAGGCAAAACGACCTCTCACAGCCTGTCTTTGGTACAGGGAGACACTACCCCATGAAAGAAAGGCAAGGATACACTCCGGGAGAAATCCCATAGGTTGCACCCCAGCGCAGATACATGGGGACCATGCACAGTGTGGTCTCTGCGAGAAGCACCTGCCTGATTCTGATCCAAGCACTGAGATTGAAGCTTTGGAGACAAAGATTATGAGGGTGAGGATGGGTGACTCCTGCCCTCAGTGAGCTGGCAGCCCAGGGCCGAAAGAAAGGTTAAAGGATCGCAGACATTGGATCTTCCAGAGTCACGCGTCTCTGACCAGATCTGAATGCCCTGCATTCTTCACTCGAGCAGACATAGCGATGATGCCCCCATTCTGGCTACGTACCAGGCAGAGCTCCGGCAGGGCACACCAGTTTCTGCTCCGTGCAGGCTCCAACGTCAAGTGGGGAAAGAGCAAAATAAGGACATCATTAAGGCAATGACAGAAGTCTGCGGAGTGCTCAGCTAGCCACGGGGGCAGCTTCTGGCGTCCACCTGCTAGGTGGTGACAGAGCACAGTCACGCGCTGGTGCAGGGGAGGGTCCAGGCTTGCCCTCCCTTCTTCTGCAGGAGCTCTATGTTCCTGAGCGCTGGGATGACCTGCCTGACTCGTGGCACAATGCCAACTGCACTTGAAACCCAAGCCTATATGTATATGAAAATGCAGGAAGCCATCTTAAAAGGATACACTAATTAGCTTCCTGGGATTTCAGATTTTAAAAGCTTCTGTGATCGAATTTGTTCCAGTCATTTAAAAATAAAAATAAAAAGGATTCTGAAGATTGCTTCTGCTGCTGTCAAGACAGCTGAACACAAAACAAAACTAAAAAGTGAGAAAACAAACTTACTGGTTTCCACAGCGGAATGCTTTCAATGTGAATGGAGAGGAGGAAAAATATCCTCTGCTGATTGGTTGATAAAAAGCAATATGACATTTAGAGGTGAAGAAGCCATCTCCCTAGGGTGACTCGGTCAACACTAAGCTGCTCTTAGAGCCCCCAAACGCCCACTTTTCGAATGAGCACCCAGCATCTGGGCATCTCATGGCACTCCTGACATTTAGATAAAGGATTAGGGAAAACACAGGTAAAACCCAAAACAAAACCAAAAACGTTGAATGCTGGGTGGGAAAATGATGTGAAAAATCACAGAAGACTGTTTCTTATTAACCATCAACTCATTGCTTTTGTTAGGAATAGAGACAGCTAATAATGGAAAGAATGCAGGTAATAATTATACTTGCTCAGTGTGGGGGAATAAATAATAACTAGAGCGCTATACTATTACATAAGTATATAATCATATTATTAGAGGTGTCCTATACTTGAGAGCCATTATGGAAATACTTCCCTGTAGAGTTGATCCGTCCCCCTGAACAGCCCCTGAACTTTGTCTGTGCTTCCCCAGTGTACACACCCAATGTTGTAATTACCTGTTGGCACATTTGTCTTCTAATTTAAGTCCGTGACCTTGAAAGAAGCTACTTTATGTACTTTATCCATCTTACTCTACGTACCTAGCACCGGGACAGCAAATAATTACTGTTGAATTGAACATATTCCATCTCCTCTTAAAGTTGATTTCTCTAGGCTGGCTAATCCTTCAGGCTATTCTTGGAAACATTTCCCAACATCTCACATTTTTCTCAAATTGGGGAAGGTATGTATGTGTGTGTGTGCGTGGGGGAATATTGCTATAAGTCAATGCATTTAAAATTTGCAGGCAGGACACTAATAATCATCAAGCCACAGGAATCTGTAAAAACTTGGCCTGAGTCAATTAAAAACTATGAGCTATCACCCCCAAACCTGGAAAGGCCTCATCTCCTGCTTACATTTCTTTAAAAAAAGGATGACCTTGCAAATTACAACCTTGTAAATTTAACTTCTAAATTTGGAAAGATGCTGAAAGGGGGAAAAATCATGAAATGAGCTTGCAAAATCTTAAAGAGGGCATTTACTATAAAAGAAGAAGTAATTTTTGATTGTGAAAAGTGAGTTCTGTTTTGTTTTGTTTTTGTTTTTTAAATAAAGATGTTTTATTTCCTACAAAGGAATTAGGCAATCATTTACTCCTAGGGAAATGATTCATCCTCAGATTGAATTTTCTTAATCTGACATTATTTAGAGACTGAGTAAAACTCATTGGCTTATGACACTGGTACCATTTTTATCCGAGGATAAAATTAAGTGGTCATATCAGTTTGAATGTAAGACACTTCCCCTAAAAAAATGTAGTAGGAGGAAGGGAGGAGAGCTTGTTTGGAGTAAGACTTGGGTCAAATTCCATCTTTTTTACTTGCCAGCTGGATGACCTTGGACAAGTCAAGTAATCTCCCTGGTCCCTTATTTCCTTAAGCATAAATGGAGATGATGATAACATCGTCAATATGGTGGTTAAGGGCATACTCAGACAATACCGTGAAAAGAAGCACACTGAAGAATCACAGGGCATTTGCCAAGGAACCATCACCTCTGGGAGATGACGGTTAGGTTGAGCTTTTGAAAACTCCACTGTGACTGCTCTAGGACAAGTGGAAAACACAGGAGATCCTGCCTTGTCTGAGCCGGTTGGACTTACAGTAACATCTCCACTTAGAACAGTGGATATGTCCTTAAAATCACCACGCCCCGCAAGTGAGTACCAGAGTGCTGGTCCACAGGGCTGCTTCTATTGAGTTATGGTGCACGGGACAGATGGATGTTCTTTCCCATCTTTATTTGTAGGCCTGAGCAATCCTTGCCAGGCCTGCCATGAAAACTTCCCTGGAAGAGCGACGTTGTCTAAACCCCTCTCATCGTGTATAACCAGGAAAAGGGTCAGAGAGGAAAAGGGAAGTCCCCAGAATGACAGGGAGTCTAAGCTAAGACAGGACCCAGGCCAGGCCTCCTTCCCAGACCTGGTTCTTCTCAGCCACGCTGCCTACACATTTGCTTGGTGGGCCCACTCTAACTGTTCCGGGTCTATTTATTTATGTATTCATTACTGGGGATTAAAGCCACATTCTTTGCACTGAGCTACATGCTTAGCCCTTTTTTATTTTGAGACAGGGTCTCACCAAATCACTAAGTTGTCCAAGCTGGGCTTGAACTTGGTATCCTCCTGCCTCAGCCTACCAGAGTAAAGTCTACTCTCTAGGTAGTTGGTTAAGCCATGTGCAGTTGATTCTGGGCTTTGGCTATTTGTATGAAGCAGGAAGGACACATTCAGGATTTCTCATCCATATTCAATTCTGGGCTGTGGGGTCCCTCTCAGACCTCAAAAGGACAGCCAGGAGGAGGTAAGAGGAAATGCAAAGGAGGCTTGCAGCTAGGGCGGTGTTAAGTGAGGCCCCCTGCAGCCACAGGAAGGTACTGCACTTCTACCCCATCCCACAACCCCACTTTCAGAGGGAGGGCAAAGCGTCACCACTGGTCCAGACGTGGCAGTTTATGCAGTGATGGGTTTTTGCGGCTTGGTCATGTGCCCTCTGACACACAGCAAGCCTCAGACATTTGATGTGCTGGAAACAAGCCACAGTCTACTGACACACGAAACCCGTCCCCGGCTTCCAAGTGGAAGACTTTGCACGTGTTGTAACGACATTGAGTGGTAGTTCCCACACCTCCACCATGGGAGTTTTGACTTTGCAGAGTTGCAAGGTGGAGGATAAATGGGATCTGGTTTCTAAAACTGCAAGCACATGCCTTGCCCATATGAACTTCTACTTAACACATCCTCCGTAACTTTCTGTCTCTAGGTGTTCAAAGTTTTTCAAAGAAGGTCTGGGATCCCAGCTTTTACGGTAGGCCGGTTTTCTAAGTTGGATAGTTTATATAATGAAAAAAAAAATCACTTCTTACAGGGATTTCTCACATCCATGAGGTTTTTAATATTCCAAAATGTGAAGGAATTGGAGGCCAGAGCTGATGGCAGGATGGGGAGAGGAAATTCTGTGCTCAGCCGGGACACAAAGAAGCCAGAGTTACTGGGCAAGCTGGATGGGGCTGGGACTCAGTATTCTCCTCCACCCAGCCTGGCTGCCTCCCTTTCCCTGAGGGCTGCTCCAAGAATGAGGCAAGGGTCTGGAGGGGCTGAAGGAAATGCCCCCTGGAATTCTATTCCACACCTGTAGGGTCGTAATTGTCACTCCTCGCCGCCCTCCACTTTTCTAGGCCACCCATCCCCCATTCCTGGGTGATCCGGAGCCCGTATGGGGCGGGGAGAGACTGAAATAACGGGGATGAGATGCCTGCTGGCTATTTCAGTTGCACACTTGCAGGTTGAATCCCTAGGGGTTGATTATAGTTACCTGAAAAGACTCCTTAACTCTTTCTGCAGAAATGAACTTAAGGGAATGTCTGGTGCCTTCCACCACACAGGGAAGTGTTAAGAACAGGATTTTACATAAAATGGTGCAGCCACTGTGGAAAAGGGTTTGAAGGTTCCTTAAAAAGTTGAACATGGAGTTAATGTGTGACCCAGCATTTCCACTTCTGGGGATATGGGGAGCTAGATGATAAGGATACACGTACAGGTACAGGTACAGATATAGACAGATATCCAAGAGAAAGGGAAGCATAAGCACACACAGGCTTGTCTGCAAATGTTTATAACAACATTATTCATAAAAACTAAAAGTAGAAAAAACCGATTTGTTCATCAATGGGAAAGTACATAAACAAATATATAATCAACGCAGTGGAACATTATTCAGCACCAAAAAAGAACGAAGTGCTCACACTTGATACTCAGATAAGCCTTGAAAACATCACGCTAAGCAAATGAAATGAGATACAGTCACGTATTGTATACTCCTTCTATGCATCATCCCCAGAGTAGCCGAATCTATGCAGACCAAAACCACTAAGCTGAGAGGAGACGAGGGAGTGGATATGGAGTGGTTGTTTTCTGGAATGATGAAAATGTTTTGAAACCTGAAAGAGGTGATGGGTGTACAACTTGTGAATTCACTAAATGCAATTGAGCTGCACACCTTATTGTTTGTTATGTGAAATCTACTCAATTAAAAAATGCTCATGGAAAAAAATGGGGGGAAAAAACAGGATGTGTGTGTGTGTGTGTGTGTGTGTGTGTATTAACTGGTATTGAATCCAGAGCCTTAGCACTGAGCTACATCTCCAACCCGTTTTTTCTTTAGAGACAGGCTCTTCCTAAGTTGCCCAGGTGGGACTAGAACTTATGATCCTCCTGCCTCAGGCTCCCCGTACACCACTGTTCTCGGCTAACTCAGCAGGTTTTAAAATCATTGTCACTTTGATTTGTTACACTCCTGCTGCCCTGGACTTGTGTGACCTTGGACAAGTGACTTAGGTCCCTTGGTTTCAGTTTTACCATCTTTAAGATGGTGGAACTATTACATGCAGAGTCCAGGAAGTGTTCTGCAAGACACGGGAAGCTGAACTGCCATAGGAGGAATGGGTGACCTGTGCCCTGGGAGAGCAGCTCCACCCTCACTATCTGCCTCCGTGGTGGGGGCCACCATAGTCCACCATGTTACTAAGGAAATGTTCTGAAGAGGAAAAGTACTGATTATAGAAAATGTATTATAAGACAGTCACATGTACCACTCAGAATTGGAATGATGGACATCTTATAATAGTTGCTTCACTGCTTCCTTTTTTTAAAAAACGGAGTCAAACATCTCGATGAAGTTGAAATTTATTGTGTCCTCTGCACTTATACCCATCCCTCTTTTAAGCAAATAAGACCATTAAAAAAATTTATATATGGGGAAGTAATTTATGCATCCCGTTGGTCTTTATGAAGACCCTACTGAGGGATGTGGGCACAGTGTTATAGAGATTTTTTTAAATAACAATTTGAGCATGCGTGGGAGGTGGTAGTTGAGAGATACTAAAAGACAGCCACTATCATGGGACTTGGTTAGCTCACTGCATTAGATAAAAGGGGAGTTTGTGTTCTAAACTTGGATTGTATTTAATGAGCACAGCTCAGGAAACAAATCTATCTGACACCTTCAAGGCACCAGATCCCTCGCAATTGTGCTTAGAAAATTTTGACAATATGAATTGTAGCCCATAGTTTCCCCACTCTGAGTCTGAACTCTTAAAGAAATGTAGAATAGGAATGAATGCACACAACTGCTCTATAACAAAGGAAGGAGGACTTGCAATTGAGGTGGGGTGGAGCGGGGGCAAAAGATCTGCACTCTAATAAAGTTGGAAGAGATAGGCACTGGGGTGAAATCATGAAATTCCACCTCCTTGTCCAGGAATCCAGGCCCAGAAGGCCCCCGGCTGGGAGCTTCCACCACCCTGAGGGGGGCGTGGGGTGGGGAGGGGACTCTGCACTCTGCTTCCGGAAGAGAATACTGTCAATTTCTTTGTAATTTCCAATTTTCCTAAGCACAATATGATTTGTTTACATCATAGGAAAAAATCAAGATGAGATTCTTGAAATTCTGCGGCTCGTCTGGACACACCGCAGGCCAGTAAAGCTAGTTGATGCCGCTGGAGATGCAGTCCTTACAAAGGAGCTCATTGTACCTGAAACGCAGATAGTTATAAAAATGGCATTAATTTGCTTAGACCCAGAGATTTTCACAGGAGAGCAACTAGCAGAAAACATTATGAAAATGTCCGAGAGGGCTGGTAATTGAGTTGATTAGTACGACCTTGGTTATGAAGGTAATAGAAGGGGGACTGGTGCTTAGACTGAGTTATAACCCTGTTCCCGGTTCGGTGATGGAGTGAGAGATGTAATTTGTTCAGCCTGACTCGAGCTAGCCAAGCCTGCCTCGACAAAGTAATACACTGACTAGCCGAGCTTGGCCTGTGCTTTTTACCCTGACAAAGTAAACAGGACAGGGTCAAATAAGAAATGATGGACGGGGCTCTGGCGCCGGTTCCCTGTGTAGATGTGCTGTGGGCAGAAACTTCTGGACAAAGAGCCCCCCAAAAACATTAACTCATTGCCTCTGAACTACCAAAGAGGGAAAAGAATACAACTGCTCCCTAGCCAAAACAAAACAGAGCAAAACACCAACATAAACAAAGAATAAACATCCCGAGAAGGTCTATGCTGAATTCGCTCTGGCTCTGGTTTTCGTATTTTTTATAGACATTTATGAAGCAATATGCTACAAGCTGCGGTGGGAAATTTCGCTGTGTTAATCATAAGAAAGGATCCAATGTTTGGCTCCGAAGGCCATGTTGTTTACACTACATCTGCTTTACAGAGGCAAGTTGCTGTCAATAAGGCACATGTGCGTGTGGAAACATGAAGTCAACCTTGGCAACGATCCATTCCACTGCTTCTTATCAGGTAGGGCCAAAGGAGACCTAAGGCCCTCACGCTGAGTGTGTGAGGCCATTAGCACTGCAGTTACCTGTGCAAAAGTTCATATCCAGGGAGCTGCAGCCAGTTTCTTATCTATGATGACCTTCAACTTCTCCCTGGAAAGAGATCTTGGAGCCTTCGATGCCTGATGGTTCAGAAACAGCTATCAAATGTAGAAATTCTCAAATACAGATAAAAGCCGGTGCACACGACTATGTGCTATTTACTCTTCAGTATGCTGGACTGAACTAGAGAGCTATGTGGGGTGGGTAACTGTGAAGTGTCTCCGCACACATCCTGTTTCCTCTCCAGGGTATGTGTGTGTTTGCATGTGTGCACATGTGTGCATGTATGTGAGAATCCAGGGTCCTGGCCCCTGGGGGCCAGGGCTCTGTAAATGACAAAGAGCCAGAATCTCATGTCTCCTTCCCTCTGTCACAGTGCCTGCTGACCCTCCAGTGAAAGGGATCTGACCACTACATGCGAGTAGAATAAATTATCGCTGACACTCCAATATTTAATTATGCAGCTGTCAGAGTGGCCCTTTTGAAATTCATTTTAATAAAGTGGGAACTTTCCTTTCAAGGTGAGAGTGAGGGGAGTCACCTTTGGTGTCAGCCGGAGGTCTCCACCGTGAGCTCTGCATTCTCGCTCCGGACGCCTGTCACTTGGCCTGATAGGAGAACCTGATAACAGCTCTGGTGCCTAGTGGCCTCCCCCATCCCTGCCTGAATGAACATCCTTCATTTAAACCACAATAACGAGGACCTCAAAGTCAGAGAGGCAGGTCCAAGGGCAGACTGTCATGGGTGATGGGGGGATGGCTTCTTATCACAAAGCTCACTCCACGCGGAAGGGGCAATCCCAAAGTGATCATGTCCATCTCCTTGTTTTAACTGGTTAGCCAGAAATATTTAACACGATGGGAAAAAATAATTAACAAAACAAAGCACAAAACAAAATACTCTGGGGTAGGAGGAAGGTGGGAGGTGCCACGACCTCGATTTTCCTAGTTGGCCCTGGCTTCCAAACTCCTGAAAGAGATATAAAGTATTGATTTATATTTTTCTATAAAATAAAAAACGGTACTGTAGTTTTTGTAGTCTGGTTTCTGGGCCATAAAGTTGCACACCGAGGAACGCCTTTATATGGCAAACACAGGGTGGGAATGCATCGGCGCCTGCCTTTTGTGTGCTGGTCTAAAGCATGTGTTCAGCGGCTTCTGCTCACTGTTCCCATGGAAACCGCGCCTCGGAGTGCCTAGAAGGTGTCGCCGGGCAGCAGCGGCGGAACCAGCTCCGCACACGCACTCCATCTCCTTCCTCTCTTCTCCTCTCCGAGTCTCCTCTCTTCCCCGGTCCTTTATTTTCCACTGCACATTCTCTCGCTTCACTCTCATTTCCCTCGCTATTTGCCCCCTCTCCTACTTTTCCTGTCTGCATCAGCATGACGGGTATGTCCCCGTCAGTGGTTGTTTGCAAGACACTGCCCAAATGTCCCTGTCTCAGCAGCTCTGGCCGCACTCGGAGCAACTCTGGCAGTCAGGTGCATGAACGATTGTTCCCGTTTTGACAAATGAGGAAAGTGAGGCTGTGGGAAGCTTATGGTCTTACCCAAGACCACCCAGCTCCAAACAGCACCACAGAAGTAAGGTAGCTCTGGGGCTGTGCTTATTTATTTTCATTCTCCGGCCTCTCTCCCTCTAGCTCTTCGGCTCAAGCTTGCACGTACCGTGTTTTGCTGGGATACTCAGCTTCAAGCAAACCATCCTGGGATGTGTCTCAGGCACAAAGGCTGGACCTGGTGTCCACAGACTCCGGATTTGGAGGAACGCCTGGTCCTGTACCAGTGTGTGCTTGCATGCTTGAAAGAGTATATGCATGTGATGGCAGCAAGGTGCTTTCTCGAAACTGTAAGTAACAACCATGTCTGTTTCTAAGCACTCTTGCTGGGGACATCTGCCTGGGATGAGGGTGGTAGGGACAGGAGCCAGGAAGTGACCCTGGATTTGCAAATGGCTGGGGGGATCTCCAGACCCACCAAGGCCGCACTAGTTCCCCTACACAGCCTGGAGCCCAGCAGGTTTGCAGGTTGTCCTTGGACTTGATTCTTGAGTCCTCATGGGGACTCCTGACAGGTGAGGACATGTCGAAGCCCCCAGAATATTCACAGGTGATGTCACAGACCAGGGGCAAGCTGGCCATTCCTCCTAGGCCTGGCCATTCTAGGGCTTCAGTCCCATAGCAAAAGCTATTTCTTGAGGACCAGGGATAGCTGAGGCCACCACGGGCCCCACGTTTGTCCTCGTTGTTGTCCGGTAGTTAGGGGGCGGTGGTGGTATCAGGACCACTAAGTATACTAAGGCCTGGGTTTCTCCCGGAGGGGACAGTTGCCAGACTGAAAAATCTAGAACTAAGTTTTCAGACACTTTTACCTCTCTCCCTGTCCCTCTCTCTCTCTGTTTCTCCCCACCCTACGCCTCCTCCGCCCTCTTCTGCCAGTGTTCACTGAGGTGTTTATTTTATGTGCCAAGCTTATGTTATGGCTTTTTGTTTAATCCTTACAATAAACTTAAGTGGGAGAGAGGCACTTACGATGACCTCTGTTGTAGAGATAAAGAAACTGAAGCTTAGAAAGGTCAATAACTACTTCAAGATCATTTAGCTCATAAAGGGCAGAGAGAGGATTTGAGGCCAGGTCTGCCTGACCCCAAAATCGGTGCTCTTAAATAGCGGGCCATGGGCCATGTGTATGCCAAAGACGTCAGCACCTCTCTCTTCGATCGGCCGCGAAAGTGAGTGCAGGGTTGTCATTCTCTAACAGCTTAGGGCAAACTGTCTAGTGGTGTCCGTCTCAGGCCACACACGGAAGCTTCTGAGGGGAGACGCAGTCAGCATCCCCACTGAGGACGGTGATGTCATCACAGTGACGGAAGCAGCAGCAGCAGTGGCTCCCAGCAAAGAGCCAGGCGAGGTGCCAAGGGATGTGCTAAACTGCACATATGCACAAATGTATTGCGTGCATGCACATATAAGCGTACACATGGATGTACATATACATACTTATACATAGGTTTGCAGACATGTACACCTATGTGCATGTGCACAAAGGGATGTGCACACACATAATTTTTTCCACTCTACACCAATGCTATTATCCCTATCTCATCACTAAGTAAACTCAGGCTTACCTAAATACCTTGCTCAAGAACTTTGAGAGGTAGATCTATATAGATTGTGTAGGCGGCCTACATGTCCATCAACAGATTAACAGGCAATGAAAATATGGTGTTTATATAGTGGAGTACTACTATGCCATAAAAAAGGATAAACTTGAGTCAATGGTAGAAAAATAGATGTACCTTGAGACCATAATGTTAAGTAAAATAAAGCAGAAACACACGCTTAATATGATATATAGCTCTTACATGAGAAACTCATAAATACAGACATAAATAAAAGACAACAGGAAAAGGGGAGATAGATCTTTTCCAAAAAGGCAGGGGGCCAGACATGGTGGAATGGAGGGAGAAGAGAGGAAGAGCATTAAAAAGAGTTAATATGCGTCTTGTTCACGCACCAATTCCCCCGAGGAATGTAACCGTTAGGTGCCGCAAAAAATGTACAAATAAAACTTCAAAGTGAAAAAGAGAACGGAAACAAAGCAAAGAACAAAGCCCCAAATGAAACCCTTCCGCAGTGCCTCTGTATCACTTTTCAATTTCTGTAACGCCTGCGCAGTACATCACGTCCCTGAGTCCTATAGCAATCTTGTGATCAGCTCCTGCAACACTGGTGCTGAGTGTTTGCGCTGAATGATCTCTGTTTCACAGACAATGACACTGACGGTCCAGGGTGTCTGTGACTGCAGCGGATGGCAGTGACGCCCCGACAGGACACCGGTGCTCAGCCTCCCACCCAGGGCTGAATTCACGCTGTGCCGTGGAGTCTCCCTTCTTGACTCAGAGCAGTTCGCCTCTGCTCGGTGGCTCCGTGAACCAGAGACCTCTATGGCTCAGAACGCTGCTCTCCTTGCAGTTCTTACACCTAACGGCTTCCACGCGGAGCGCCCAGACTAGTGTGCCCTTGGGTGTCGCCGCCTCGCCCACCCTCCCCTTCCCGACACCTCTTTGCCTAGTGGATTTAGACAAGGTGCTTGATGCCAGCTCTCTCTTTGCCAGTGGGAACAGATTCACAAAGCACCTGGCAGCAGCCACTTGTCACGGGTTTTGCAGTCAAAAATAATTATGGGCGAAGTCAGTCCCGAATCCCAGAGCTCCCAGGTATGCATCCCGACGCCATGCTGTGGAGCCGGCTGGGAGTCAGACACCCCTCTGTGCAAAAGTCTCTCTTCCAAGAGCGAGTGTGGTGTTCGCCCCGAGATGAGAGCAAAGACTAGAAGGCTGCAAGAAGAAATAAATCCTGACTCAACCAGAAGGATTAAAAAGTCACCTAGCATGAGGAGAATTCGTACTCCACAAATTTTTCTCGACTGAGTAAATTTAAAGAAATAAAACTAGATTGAGCATGCGTTTAATACTGGCTGCTATCTTTTGCTCTCCTCTGCTCAGTGGCTTGTTAAATATGAAAATATTTGCCCTGCAAGGAGACAGGGGGAGAGGTAATCTCCGGGGGACTCATCAGCTACCTTACCCACCTTGCCCATAACCCCCGTGATGAAGGGAGCTTTATTTTAGTCCGACACTTGCGTAGCCTGGTGTTGTGTACCAGTCTCAAATACCACCCTGGTATCACGAACGTCTCTTAATAGAAGGTGCGATATAAAAAGCTCATTCGAGATGCCAGGAGCTTCCCTCTCTGACCCTGGCTGCCTGAGAGGCAAATTGCATTAGAAAATGACACGCCATTCATCTCGCGAGTACTTGCAGGAACATTTAGCTAATTAAATGATTAATAAATTTAACACTGCTTTATAATTTCATTTAGCTGTGTTGGAAATCACACGGTGGGCTGCGTATGCACCGAATGAGATTAGGTGGGAGTGAGGTTTCAGAGGCTGCCCTGGTAATTGAGATTAGTCTATTACTACAGTGACCTTTTTAACTTTTATATTCTCTTGTTAAAGCGAAATAAAATTTTATTCACTTTTAAGGAATATTTACTTAGAGAAATTTACATGAAATTAAAGAAACACCAAGCCTGGAAATCTTCTGGGGCTGGAAGCTATGTGCTGCTTCCTTTGTAATAGTCAGAGTCTCCTTAGGAATTTGTTCTTGAGGTGGCTGCAGACAGAATGATGGACGCTATGTTTTTAGACAGTTCATTCAGTCATTCAAGAAATGCCAAGTCCCTGCCATGTCTTGGGTCTGCCATGGTACGTGAGACTGTACCAGTGACCAGGGCCCAGGTCCTTGTTTTTTGTAAAGTTTAATTATAATGGGAAAATATGGAAGAGAAGAAAATGAATAAATCAAAAAATAACTGAGAGCAAAAAGCACAGGGCAGGGAACTGCAATGGGAGGCTGATTCAGACTAGGTAATTAGGGAAAATCTCTCTTGTTTTGTGTTTGTTTTGTATAGCACTGGGGATTGAACCCAGGCCTGCATCCCCAGTCCTTTTTTATTTTTTATTTTGAGACAGGTTCTTGATGAATTGCTAGGTTGGCTGGGCTAAGCTTGAACTTGCATTCCTCCTGCCTCAGCCTCCCACAGTGCTGAGATTACAAGCACGCATCACCACCGCACCTAACCCTCGAGAACCAGGGACCAGCTAGTGAGTAACAGCTCTTGTGCCCCAGGACTATCTGAAACAATCAAAGTAGCCACACCTAAACCTGCACAGCGCACATCTTCTTGTCCCTCTGCGAGTCACATAGATTGCGACTATCACAGACACCATCTTTCCAGGGACAGTGGTCTCCTGATCTATGGTCTTGCCACCCCTAAATACTAATAAGCCCTGCATTCTGAGGCATCTTCAGATTTCCCGTCTCATTGCCCACCGAGTCATACCCATCACTTATTGTGGCCCTACTGCGTATGTGCCAGCTGCTTTGGAGACACGACCCATCCTCCCTCACACAATCTTACAAAAAATGTAAGGTTTTGGGGGTTTTTTGGCCATTTTACAGATGAAGAAACTGAGACAGAGTTTAGGAATCTTGACCAAAGCTTCCTGGTTCTAAGTTTGGAGATAAATCCAAAATAGAGAAGATGTACTTCATGAGATCAGCAAAGGTTTTCTTTTTTTTTTTTTTTTTTTTGGTTTTTCCCCGGTACCGGGAACCGAACTCACGACCTTGTGCTTGCCAGGCAGGCGCTTTTGCTGCTGAGCTAAATTCCCAGCCCCCAGCAAAGGTTTTCTTCCTACTGAAGTGAACGGAAGGCCACTTCTTGACAGACCGCTGAATAGACTTGATATTTATTTTTGGCTCATTCAGCTGAACTGGTTTGGGATTCAGGTCTTCATTTCTTGCTCAATCACTTTTTTCTTTTCACCTCACTTTGCCTGTTGACTTATCCAAGTATATTTATTTAGAATTCCTCTGTTTTCCTAATACTTTCTCTTGAATTAATGTAAATGCAAAGAAAATGCTTAAAGAAATGTCCAGGGCCTTTTTACCAGTGCCCTGTGCCAGCCGCCCAGCAAGAGGGCTGAGCCCTCAGGCATGAGCAATGATCATCAAAGAATGTCACTCTTCTGATGACAGTTCACATCTCACAATTTACATAGTCAACAGTGAAAGATTTCCAGTGGTTGGCCCATCCCCTGACTAGAGAGCAGATAAAATACAAGGGCTTCTTTTCAGCAAGTGTTCACACAGGGGAGCTTTAATTCCAGGTAATTACGCACACATCCCTTGGATATTCTGCAGAATTTGAGCCCAGCCCTTCCTCACCCCTTAAATGTGAAATCCTGTGATACCTCCTGTAAACCTTAAAATTTGTAAGCAATTACTTTAGTAAGCAGTGTGCCTGGGAAATAACATCTGTGTGTGATTCACACTATTTTTTTTTGGTTAACTTGTTAATTGTCTGGTTGTTAACTCTGACTGCGAATTTTCTGATGGTTACGAATTTTTAATTTTCCTCCCAACACCTTTGACTTGGTGTGCAAAATCTGAACATACCTGTGTAATTTCAGTATTTTCTGCTTTTAAAAAACTCCAATGAGGGGTTGGGGAGATAGTTCAGTGGTGCAGCTCCTGCCTGGCAAGTGCAAGGTTCTGAGTTCAATTCCTGGTAATAAAAAAAAAAACCAAAACCTTAAAAACAAAAAAAGCACTCAAATGGTTAGACTCATGAACCATCACAGTACTGCCTAATGGAAGTAACAGATGAAGTGGACCAGCAAAATGTGCACATTTCAATTGCTGAAGCGGTGACCTGCCCGATTTCCTAGAAATTGTTAATTCAGTATTTTTCTGTTCTAATATGGATATGGCTGGGTCAATTATGAGTTCTTTTAAGATGAATTTCCATCATCTTTACTAGGTATTTTAAAAACCATCAGAGAGACTTATATCTAGTTATTTTTTTAAGCTGCAATTCTTCACACTAACTTCCTTTGCTCCCCTCTCTGTGTTTTCTTTCTCTTCCATGTATTAGTCTGCTATGAACTTGACACCATACAAGATCCCAATGATACTAGACAAAGAAAAGAAGGTATAGCTTCCTGTATGATGCTCTCCATTCAAAAATGTGTGGTCCACAGACAATTCACATTAGTGTCCCTTGGGAACTTTTTAGGAATGTAGACCTCAGACCTCCTGTATTCAAATCTGCACTTTTAAGAGGATCCCTAAGAGATTCACTGACCCATCACAGTTTGGAAACCACTCCTGGAGGTGGAGGGTCCGCCTTCTGTGGCAAGTAGGACAAACCCTTCCAGCTGCCTGGCTTTTGTCCTTACAGCCTATTTGCTTGTTTCCACGGTTCATGATCTAGTAACGACGTCTACATTTTAAATGGTTACATTTTCTGTGATTATATGAATAACTACATAATGGTCTCAAGTTTTTCTCTTAGACTGCAAAGTCTCAAATATTTTCGATCCGGATTTTTAAGACATTATTTGCCAGTCCAGCTCTAGAGCTTAAATGAACGCAGAACCCAAAGTCTGCACTAAGGCACGGTTGAAGGTTAGTTTTTGAAATAAGCCTGACACCCTGACACTAGGTCCACTGAAAATATTTGCCAGAAGAACAATTATGTCTTTTTCTCTTCTGTCACAAAAAAACATGCCAAACATGCAACAGGAAAGTTGGCACTGACTACCTTAGTGCTGGATCAAGCTTTCAAGAGATGCAAGTGTAATATAATTTTCATATCTCATGCACAGAGACACATTAGGACCTCCAAGACAGTTATCCTCAGACCTAGAAAATTCCAGAAAATATGAACACTGGTCAAGGGGTTCTGGCCAAGTTCACCATGAAAATCTTTAGTAGAAACCTGAAGGTTATCATTTTATAGAAAAAATTCACCAACCTGCAAAAGGACCTTTTTTTTTTTTTTTTCATGTTGCAACATTTTACCTTTTACATTAAGAAAACGCTGGCTGGGTGTAGTGGTGCATGCCTATAATCCCAGCACTTGGGAGGCTGAGGCAGGAGGATCACTGCAAGTTCAAGACCAGCCTGGGCTCCAGAGTGAGTTTAAGGCCCGCCTGAACTATGTAGTGAGACCCTGTCTCAAAAAAAAAAAAAAAATGTCCCACTCAGAGAACAGAGAGGCAGTAGATCAGTTCACCTTAAGAAGAGAAATCTGGAATGGGACAAGAAGCAGGGTCCCTCCAGTGTCCAGCAGATACTTACATACTTGTTGTACTAGAATCAATTAAGAGAATTGAGTCGGTGTTAACTTGAGGCAAAAAGACCTAAGTTGCCTATTTTTCATAGCATTTAGAGCTCTAACACTGAACAAATAGGAATTTGTTACCGAAAGCTTGTGTGATTCATCAGCTCAGCTGGTTAGAACGGGGCCCAAGGGAACCAAAGTTGCTCTGGAATAGAACAGTATGCTTTGCTTTTTTCTCCCAAACTCTAAGATTTGTGGAATGTAGCCACGGTGAGCATCCAGGGAGGTGGGATGTGAGAGTGTGGACTGTCCAGCCTGGTCCATCAATGGGCCTGGAAAATCTTTCAAAGCATATGGGCTGCAACTGGTCCAGCACATCTCTTGTGAGTGTAGCGTACAACCTGTTCTTTGTTTGAATGGATCTCCCTAAAAAAGCAGGGGCTTCCATGTCCGCAAACAAACAAACTGAAGACAACATTAAAAAGCAGATGATATTAAAGCTGGCTTTAAAATAACTTCTACAAGACTTAGGGAAAAATTTTAAAAGTATGCATGGTGAGATTAAGCATTCTATGATCCCCAATTTATGGTTGGGGATTTGGGATAGGTGACTATGTACTGGTACTATTAGTATTGTTGCTCAGGCTAGCACACAATCTGAAGTTCCACAGATGCATTACTGTGAGCTGCTCCCTAGCTAGGGATATACAACATATAAAAACAAAAGCTCGTCTGACATTCCCCAAATGACCCGGGGTGCTTCCTCACACCCCAAGTAGCTACTTGAGGACATCTGTGAAAACCCCTAAATAAATGCTCACAAACAGGTGACTGGAGGAGGGGACTGTACTTGGCTTCCTTCTCAATGGGAGGGCTACTTAGGGTGATAAGGTGACTCTGGACCCTCCAGCAAAGTTTTACAGGAGCCTCTGAAATTGGAGGGGGGCTGGGTTCAAATCTCAGCACCGGCACTTCTTAGCTGGTCTCCTTGGGGCCTCAAGTGGGATTCATATGCCTGCCCGGAAGGCTTTTCAGGAGACTAAACTGAGAAATACAGCAAGCACCTGACACGGTGCGTACTTGGAGCACTCCAGGTCCCCTTGCATTGTGCTCCGCAGACGCCAGGCCTTTGCTCCTTCCGCCTTCCTGGCCACCATGCAGGGATGCACAGAGCTAGCTTGGTTCTCCAGCCTCAGTGCCTCCTCCTCCAGCAAGCCTCTCCTGCCCCTCCAGGACGGGAACAGCCTTTCCTTTGCGTGGTGCTATGACCCTAGCACCCACTTCCATTCCTGAATTACCCGCACAGACCACAACCAGGTCCTTTTAGTCCCTAGGAGTGAGCTCCTGAGAACCTCTTCCTGGGACCATAGCACTCAGGGCTGGCCCACCTGACACATGGAAAGAGCTAGAAGTCAGCCTGAAGAGGGGACAGATCCCTGGACTCCACATGTCACAAGCTGGCAGGGGACAGCTCTCTTGGGGCCTGGCTGAGCTGTTGTTGTTTGCGTGAAGCTTGACTTTTTGCCTCTTAGTTTCACCCCAGACCCCTCTTGATCTTGTTTCACATGGAAAGGGGCTGCAGCCTGCTCAGCTCAGACTTGCATTTGGTGCAGCCAGTGAGGCCTCATCCTTCCCATCCATCACCCCTCTATCAGTTTGGTTCAGCGAATCCCATGCCTTGGGGCCTTTGGCCTGACACAGTGAGGGATGCAAACAGAAGTTCCGAGGCACTGCTGAGAAAAATGAAATTGTTAACCACCTTGTATTCTACAGGAAGTAGGAGAGGACAGATTTCTGACTGGAGGATGGTAAAGGAGAGATAAGTTTGAGGCTTTGTATGTTTCCCAAGCTTTGTGATTAATAGAGTGACAACAAAATCTACTCCCCTCTCCATAACAGAGGCTCTTTGTCACCTGTTCAAGACTCACGTTCTAGATAACCTCCGCTTTTGGATGTGATATTTCATGGCTAAGAAAACCAAAAGGATAAACCAAGGGCCAGTCACAGAGAAGAGCATTATAATCATATTTGAGTTGAATCTTCAATATTGACACCAGGGTTTTTCTGCTAGTTATCAGATCTGTGGGATCAATATGTCCCTTTGGTGGCTCAGAGACCCCAGTGGGGTGGGTTTCCCAAGACCAGTAAGCAAGCCTGTGCCACCAAGTACATGGCCATTTCTTCTCACCTGTCTTCTGGCATCCTTGGCCCCCTTGGTACGGCCTCCAAGTTCTGTGTTATTTTTATGAAAACCTCTCGGAGCTTGTAGCAGACAATGTGCAACCAGCCCGTTTGCCTTGTAAGCCCCAAAATGCTTACAGAGTTGTTACTCATCATGGACCTAATGGCAGCCCTTAGATGCATACACTGGCCACACGCAACCTCCAGTGTGTGGATCCTAATCTTGCAGATCCAGTTGGCTGCTTCCCCTTCCCACCCCCACCTCCTGCCATTGCTGTGGAATGTCTGGCCAAAGAGGGTCCACACACTCTTTTCTCTGGGATAAGTGAGAAATCAAAGATTTGGGGGCTTCCAAATCTGGACCTGCGCAGTTAGTGACTCCAGCTCACTGCAGATGGCAGGACCTTCCGTCAGAAGAAACTTCATAGGTGGTGTCAAACCAACAATCCCAGGGCAGAATGTCCCAGCTTTAGAATGCCCGAGGAACTGTGTACTTACATACAGGAAAAGCAGGGGTTACACTTTCTGGGGAAATCAGTGTTTTCTCTTCAGCATGGCAAACATAGATTTACATATGTAAGAGCTGTGCCCCTAGCAGGGTTGACTTTCATAAAATTACTGACTATAAAAATGGAAAAAATTACTGTGGAGCGTCAGAAAAACTCTCATGTCAGGGAGAAATGGAAAAGACTCGGAAACTAGGTTGAACATCTCTTCCACTCCCATGATACCAAAACGGGGCCCTGCAGGCTGAGTCTGGGCTGTGGATATATTTATACGGTCTCACTCCCATTTGGCCTAGCCAATGATTTCATGCCATTACTTAAAAAGTGTATGATTTTATATTTGAAAAATATATAAATAATCTAATTTTTTTAGAAAACAATGGTAGGTTTTAGCAAAATTGGGTTTTATTTCTGTATGGCACCATTCATGTGGATGTTAATAATGGATGCCTGTTACAGATGAGGTATGGATATTTTGACATTTTTTATTGATTTCCCTATGTTGGGGACATAAGTCAAGCGCCATGTATCATTTTACACACAAACAATTTCATTCATTCATTTTACCTGCCTGGCACCCAGAGGCATTAGCAATTATCCTAGCCTATACTATGTAATTATTAATAGGTTTTAATCTCCAAATTCCTGATGGATGAGTCAGAGAGCAGTCATACTTAGCATGAACCCCATCACCAGGAAAGATAGAGATATGGAAGGACAAAGATCAAACTTGTTCTTCATCTGCCCATGAGTCTGCAAAATGGGAAAAGATCTGTTACCAGTAACAAAAAGAATTTCATTTTTAATCTCCAACCATAGGTTGGCTGGGTAGAGTTACTCTTGGTGATAGGATCATCCTCAGTGAGTCACATCTGTGAGTCTCCTCAATGGTCTTAAAATGAGAGGCCTAATCAGAAAACAAAGTCCTTGACCATGAAATTATTTCCTTCTTATGTTCCCATAACAAACAGAAAGAACATTAGTTTTTCCTCGTAGACGTGCTGTTACCGGTCACTGGCATGTGGAGGCCTCTTTTTCAGTGATGCGTCTGGATGCACGGGTGGATAGACGGATGTGAGCCCTCCTCTCTGAACGGCCATGTGTGCCACAATACCCATTGTGCAAGATGGCTGGCCGAGCGTGGATGCGGCTTTCATGCCGACAGAACTGAGTGATGCCTACTAAGCAAAGTGAGGCCAGGACCTGGACTCTGGCCTTCTGCCCTCACCCATTGGCTGTGAGCCTAAATGCAGTCTGTGGCTGAGTGCCAGCAGAGAGAGAAGTACAAACCAAAATATAGGCAGGCAGATTATTTATGAGGCATGAAACTAAATGCTCATTGTTTTTTATGCAATTCAAGCTGAGCTCCACGGTGGCTGATGGGCCTCAATCGAGAGGAGTCCACAGGCAGGGAGCTGTGTTCTTCTCTCCCCTCCTCCTAACCACAAGAATGGAATCCACCCAACAAATATTTACAAAGCATCTTCTCCTTGTTAGGCACTCCACTGAGATGCAAGTTTGCTGAATAAAAGTCAATGGACTATGAACAAAATATTAGCAAAGCGAATCCAACAATGTGTAAAACCACATGGCTACCATGACCGAGTGGAATATGTTTCAAGTATTCCAGACTGGGTCGATATTTGAAAATCAATCAATCTACAGTATTCCACCATAGCAACTAGGTAAAGAAGAGAAATCTTATGATAGTATTAGCTGGGATAGGAAAATGCAGTTGATAAAATGGAATACCCATGTATGATTTTCAGAAAGCTTTCAGCAAATTAGAAACAAAAGAGAATCACTTGATAAATAGTAGTGTATTTATAAAATCCTCACTGCTGCCATCATGTTTAGTGGTAAAATGTGAGTGACTGACTTCTTCCCAAAGATCAGTACCAAGGCAGGAATACCACCCTTACTCAATATAGTGCAGAAAGTTATAACCACTCTAATAAAGCAAGAAAGAATTCACATTGGAAAGGAAGAAATTATGATCTATTTGCATATGACATGACAGGCTACACAGAAAGTTCCAAGGAATCTCAATCCAACAAAAAACTCTTAGAACTAATAAGTGAATTCAATAAGGTAACAGGATCAAGATCAATACATCAAACTCAGTCACATTTTTATATACACATGGAAAGTGAAATTAAAAACACAATAACAATTACTATCACTCCAAACAACATGAAATGGGTATATATTTAAGATATACATTAAATTAATGGGGTGACATACCATGTCCATGGACTGGAAGGTTCAACATAGTAAAGATGTCAGTTCTTCCCAACTGCATGTAGACCTAATGTTAAACTGATACATTTAAATCATTTTGAAGCTACAGCAAGATTTTTGATAAATGTATACAACTTTATTCTTAGATTTATAGGAAAACCGCAGGCTTTAGAAAGCCAAAATAATTTCAATAAAATAGAGTAAAGTAAGAAGAATTCCTTGGCTTGATATCAAGTCTTATTACACTGCTACAGTAATCAAGACAGTGTATATAACTGTCAGAGGGACAAAGACATAGATGAGAGAACCAAATGTGACCTGCAGAAACTCAAAAGTAGATCCACACAAATATGATCAGCTGAGTTTTTATAGAGGTGGAAAAGAAATTGAAGAGAAGGAGAGTAACTTTCAATATATGGAGTCGAAGCCATTGTTCTGCTTTATTTAGAGGTATTTTTTTTTTTTGTTGCCTGCTTGCTTTTACAGTGACTGCTGAACTTGAGCAAATGCCTTTCTGGCATCATTGATAGAACCATAAAGTTGTTCTTTAATTTGTTGCTGCAATAAATTACATTGATAGAGAATAAAAACAATAAGTAAATAAAGAAATGACATGAAAATTTAATTAGTTCTAATAAATAATGCATTAATACCCTTTCAACAAGCTTCAACCCATAGTAAGTGGTAACTTTCAGCAAAATCTCATGAAGCTTGCACTTCTAGGCCAATAGCTATATAGAAGTTTATTATACAAGTCAATAAGACTTATATAAGAATCTAGAAGAGATGTGATGCATGAACTTAATATTATAAAAATAAAAGTATTTTCCCCCTAAGGAATATCTCTTTTCCATTCAGAATTCTTTTTAATGCATTTGAAAATTGAGTAGCCTGGTGCTCACACCATGCTACAAAGAAGAAGCTGAGATAGACCAGGAAAGGAATTAGCACTGGTCTTCCTCCAAGAGGCAAGCAGGATGCCGGACCCTTTTATGTCCATTCTTTCCTTTGATGCTCAGCTCCTCTAGCTTCCTCTTGACACAGCAATGAGCAGCAGCCACTGAGAAGTGACGGGCTTGCATAATTCTTGGGGTCCCCAGCAGTCTATTAATTTCCTCGCTTTACCAGTTGAGGGTACTGAGCTTGAGAGAAGTGAAACACATTGTCCAAGCCCACCCAACTGGTAATCGGTACAGCCACATTGGCTGGGCTTCGTACCAGCAGACAGAGACCTGAATATTGGCTGAGGCTCCTGGCAGCTGTGTGCTCTTGTGCCAGCTACTTAACCCCCCTGTGCTCCGGTTTTTCATGGGAAGATACGATTAAGACAACCTATCAGAGGCTACTAGGAGTTTCAAATAAGCTATCATGCACAAAGCCTAAGGTGTGGACATAGTAAGGCATTCAACACATATTGGCTAATATTCTGTCTATTGTCATTAAATTATCATCATTTTTATCATCAAACTATTTTTCCCAGTGGCACTGGTGAGTTAATCGTCACTGGTATCAAGAATAAAACTCCAACAGAAGCCACTCAAATGACTCTCCCTAGCTAATAAACCTATTAAGAGTCCAGGCATGCACGCAGCCCAGCCGCAGAGCGTACCCCTGTTCAGGTAAGTCGTAAAGTCTTCCCTGCAGCTGTTACAGTGATTGATCCTCAGGCACAATTAAAATGCAAGAAATACACTGACATTTTAATAGAACAAATAATTTAAATACGCTTAATGTGTTAGGCGGTAACAGTTTTTGTAATATACACCAGCAGATTTGGGAACTTCCTCCAAAACAGCGTGGAGAAAAGATTCATTTAGGAAGGTGATGTGGCCAGCAAGCCAGGGTTGACATTCTTTGAGAGAAGCCGTAAAACTGGCCACTGCCTGGAATGGGGCACTTAATTTTGAAGACTAGGCCTGATGAAAAGCAGTCTTTAAGTCTACAAATGTTCTCTTGTCTTTATTTTTTTCTGTTGTCTCAAACATCCTATTAAAAATAACTGATTAAAGCCTTTCTTAAAAAAAAAAAAACCTTTAAAATGGTGATAAAGTGATTCAATGAGCACTTAGAAATAAGCCTCTGATTGTCATGCTGGAACTCAGAATGACAATTCTCTCTGATGAAGAGTAATATCAGTGATGTGACCACTTAGACACATTTGAGGAAGCTCTAACATGAGCCTCACAGTCGGTTCCAGTGGGGAAGAGTGAGTGACCTTGATGGGCAGTGCTTGCCAATTTCCATAGTGTCAATACTCCAGTGTGTCTGAATTCCAGCTAACAGTATGATGTCACTGAACTCGGAGACAGTTCAATCAGCTCTAGCTGCTGTGAGCAGTTCCAGCACGCCATGGAAGGGCTCTCTCCCCTAGTTTTCTATTGCATGAGCCTGTGCATGTGCTCAGAGGCACCATCACAACCAGAAATGGTCTTACAGATTGTGATTTCCTTGCCCATTATGTCCCCACCGAATGGCAGCCCCCCAGCTAGGATGCAAACAGTGCCTGTGTATAGTACCCGAACCATCCCCTTAGATCGTGGCCTGACCTGGAACAACTGCTCATTAAATATCCACAGAATGAATAAGTGATGCGGAGGTGGAAGAGGAGAGAAGAGGCGGAGAAGAAGTAACAGAAGAGAAATGGAGAAGACCAGACGCACGTTTGCCAGGGGCCCAAACCCTGCCCTTGCTGCTCTCTTCTCCGGCAGTTGGGATGACGTGTGGCCATCTCGCTTCACAAGGTAGCCTTAGCAGAACGTCAAGTCACTCAAGGGGGCGCTTTTCCTTCCATCCATATATAGATAAGAAATTGTCCTGTGTTTCTTTTTACCCCAAACTTTCTGGGAAAACATTCCTTTGTCTTTGAAATTTGGAGACTTTGACCTTCTTGAATGCGAAAAATCTGCTAAAAGTTTACACCGATTAAAATAAATTATTCAAAATGGTATTACCATTTGGTGGTCTGTGGTCCATATGGTGGTCCATATATGGTGGTCTGCGGGCGCCCACTGCTCACTCCCTGAACGCAGTCACAGCGAGGAGAGATTTGTGATGTTCATGACAAACCAAGAAGAGTTTGCATTGTTTTCTGCTGATTTCCCAGACAGCAAACCTGCACTAAACCTCCATGCATGAGGGTCTGTTAGAAGTGGTGTGTGTGTGTGTGTGTGTGTGTGTGTGTGTGTGTGTGCGCGTTATTCTTTTCTTTTAATTTAATTTTCTACCATTGAAAGTCAGAAGTCCAACCATCTCTATTCCAAATCCCAGACACAAGCATCCTTCTAATGGAGACATACAGAACAGCTGCATAAACTGATACGTGGAAGACACTGCGTGCCTAGGAGGCTCTCTGGCTAATGACTGCTCATTTTCAGACTGAAGTAGCAAGGAGAGCGTCCCCTTTGCCATATAGGTGTCAGCTGACTGTCACTGCCAGATGTCACTGCCTCTGTGCAACTCACCTTGAAAGCTAGTATTTAACAGGTAAAAGATCACGGGCTACTTCCTGGGCATGAGATGTTCTGAGGCCCACTGGCCTGTAAATCTAGATGTGACGGAATTTGTGAGGGATCCCTTAATCACGACGTGGTGGTCTGTCGGCTCCCACTGCTCACTCCCTGAATGCAGTCACAGTGAGGAGAGATTTGTGATGCTCATGACAAACCAAGAAGAGTTTGCATTGTTTTCTGCTGATTTCCCAGACAGCAAGGATCTGCTGAGCCCAAAGGATTGTACAGCTCAGGTGCCAGGGCCGCAGGGCATAGAATGTAGCTAAACACTTGCCATCACCAAAGAGCAAGTGATGGAGAGAGAGGCCGAGGGCCTCTACATAGTCATGTCACTGCTCCAGCAACACAGCAGGTCTGGGAGAGCATGGACCGCCCCACTGTGTTGGATGGGCTAATTTGCAGTGTGCATTTTGGGGAGGAGTCCACAAGACCACATTGGTACAGTCACCAAGTTGGGGTGCAGCTGAGCAACATCGACACCCTCTGTCAGTTTCTGAGTTGTGCAGATAAAGTCCCTTGAAAGCGGGGGGAAAGCAGGTAAGGAGCTTCATGTTTCCAGCAGAGTTGAGATCATGGGGCACGGTGAATATACAAAACCCAGAACTGCTTTATCAGGGCCCATGTGCTGACCGTGCAGCAAAGCTCAGCTGGAACTGTGGTCGGTTGCCAGACTCTGAATCAATGTTGGTGCTAAAACAATCAGAAATGTACAAGTCCCTATTTGGGGAATTACAATTTCATTTCTTTCAAATTGTTTATGGGGAGGGCCTTGGGCATGTGTTGTAATGTGTGACAAAATTAATATCAGTTTTAAAGACTGTCTTTAAAGTCATCTAGGCAAATCCCCAGGGATATTTTTCATGGGCCATTTCTAACTTTTTTACTTTACTACCCCTTCCCCAAAATGAGTATAAATCATTTTAGTGGAAAGACATTTCTCATAAGTGAACACTATAAACCATTTTTTTTTTTTGTGGTACTAGGAATTAAACACAAGGCCTTCATGCTGAGCTAAATCCTTGGCTCCTTTTCATATTTTATATCGAGGCAGGGTCTTGCTAAATTGCCAAAGTTAGGCTAGAACTTGTAAACCTCCTGCCTCAGCCTCTCAGAGTACCGGGATTACAGGTGTGTGTCACCGTGCCTAGCTCAGATACCAATTCTATTATTTGGAAAATTTTAAAACATTTCAATAAGAGCGTCAGGATGCTCTGATTTTGTGATTCTTTAAAAGAAAAGAAAAGAAAAGAAAAGAGCCCAGGTGATTTTCACAATTCAATTCCAAAGAAGTAAAAGGGACCAGTGTTCCAACATCAGTAAAAATGATGGACAAATCCTTTTGCAAAAATTCCAGCCCGGTTTGTCCTGAAAAATAGAAAGCAGCTCTCTGGCACTGGATGTCACATTAATTGCAGACAAAGTGTGTTACAGTAATTCTCTTGGCAGTTTAAGCAAAACCAAGAGAACAGCACTAAAGCTGAGCCCCATATGCCAAGGAGGCATGGTGCTTTGCTTCTGTAGATGGAATTTGACTGTAAATCTTCCCTGCCTTAACTTGATCACAGCAGCACAAAGAAGATCTGTCCTTCTCTCTGCATTGTGTAAAATGGTTTATTTGCCCTCTTAGGAGGCACGCTGATATATAAATCCCAGGTATGATTATTATTATTTTGAACTATTATTATGAGTTACTATTATTACTTTCCTGAGACAGAGGAATGGGGCATGGGAAGCTGGTGGATGAGACGGAACCGCATGTGAACGCTGAGGCGGGACCATCTGTCTTCGTTCAGGGCAGTTTCTGTAATATTTCAGGAGAGAAAGGTCATCAATACTAAAGGGAGTTAAGTGTGTAGGTGGGGGAAGACTTGGCTGTGAATGGATTGCCTGTAAGCCTTACCCTGGTTGAATTATCCTTGGCATCCAGCCTGCTTTGCTTTCGACTCCTATGACTTGAATACATTTAAGACCTGTATGGAAAATACTGTATGGTGCTATATTCTCTGAGTACCTACTGTGTGCTAGAGCCCCTGCTGTGACTGCAGAATTACAGAGCAATAAGACGTGAATTCACCCTCTAGAGCCCACAGTCTAATTAAGGGGAGAATAGAGACACCTAAGTGAGAAAGAGGGCTGTGGATGATGGCTAGACTTGGCCAATGCTTCAAAGTGCCAGGAGAAAAGAGATACCCACTAGACTAGATACCCACTAGACAGGCTCTCAGGTTGCCCTACTAAGGATTCTCAGCTGGGTGTAACTGTAGGGCCTGGGTTCTGTAACCTGACTTCTGCTTAGTGGAACCACAGGTGTAGAGAGGTGATTGGTCCTACAGGAAGGACAGAAGGAAAGTTAGACAAGGCTCCCCAGAGGAAATGATGTTTAATCTGTGCCAGGAAAGTCTGGTCAGATGGGGAATGGCCCTTGGGGACATGAGAAGGTGCTGGGCAAAGTACCAGGGGGACCCCTTGTAATTCACTAAGAGGCCCCAGGCTGAGACCCGTGAATGTCACCCTGGCCAAACTGAAAGATCGTGACTAATTACACATTTCCTACGAGTACAGCACCTTGCCCTGAAAACATAAAACCTTCCCAAACTTTCATGACTCCCTGAGAGTGTTTCTGGCCTTTGGAAAGTGGGGCATCCAAGAAAAACAGTGGAGCACCATGTGAAGGAACACACCGCCTTCTGGAGGAATTATTTCTGGCCGTGGCCCCTGCCCTGGATCACAGGACTTGGGCCCTCAGTCACGAGGTGGAAAGGTATCAACAAGAGCCCACTCCAGCCAGGGAAACAGTTTTTGGAAAACCTTCTCCTTTCTTGGAATGTAAATGGGTCTGTCCTCATCTGGAATTATTTCTACTAATTTCACCCTTACAACTTCAAAGTTTCTTTTTTTTTCTTCCCTGATGTTGTACGTATGCCCATTCACCCCCAGTTTGGGTAGTGTGTTTGCCGAGGCAGCGAACCAGCACCCCAGGATGGGGCCAGGAGTGCCATCCAGCAGGCACACCAGGGAGTCCTTAAGAACTCAGGAGGAGGAAGGAGCAAAAGGGAAGAGGAAGAGGAGGAGAAGGAAGGGAGTGGAGAGAAGAGAAAGGGAGAGGAGACGAGGGGAGAGGAGACCAGGGGAGAAGAGGGGAGGGGAGAGAAGAGGAGAGGAGGGGAGGGGAGAGAAGAGGAGAGGAGGGGAGGGGAGAGGAGGGGAGGGGAGAGAAGAAGAGGGGAGGGGAGAGGAGGGAAAGGGAGAGGAGGGTAGAGGGAAAGGAGTGGCAGAACGCTCTCTCTCTCTCTCTCAGTACATCCACACTCTTTTTCCATTACGACAAGCCTGAGGCAAAGGTGAAATGTTCTAAACAGTGAACAGACAAACACTTTCTAAAAATTCTGTGATGTTGCCTCTGGATAACTCCAGGGGTCCAACCAGCCACTCTCAGTGAAAGAAAGAAAGGGACCTGAAGACCGGCCGAAATTTTCTAGTATTCTAGAACATTCTTAAGTGATTTATATCTGTAAATGTTCATTTACCTCAACGTTCCCAAGTTATGAGCAGTGAAGAAAATGAATTCAAATCAAACCTGTGTTGATTTAAGGCTAACCCATATGAATTTCTTCTTGATGAACCCTGCCAAGATTGTTGAGCTCCTTAGCCTGCGCTAAATTTGATATCCTCCTTCCCTTCTAAAAGGAAGTGCAGAGATTTTTATTAGGCCTATCGAGGAAATATAGGATGCAGGTATTAATGCGATGAGATGAGGAATAAAAGTGCCACATTACTAGAAGGGAAGCATTAGAGTTGCATGTGCCTGCCACAGAGATCCATAAAATTCGAGGAATTTCCTTCCTGAAGCTTGAGGATATTCATATTAATGAAACTGGCATTAGCCAGTAGATGGGGAACTGCAAGGGACCCCTGGCAGTTTATGGTAATAAAATATCACAATAGCCTCCACTTAGTCCCCTCCCTTCCTATTTTCTTTCATATAGTGGAAGGATTAATTTAATTTAATTGATTTATTTGATGTATCTTCCAGTTTGGACAGTTTATGTATATATTATTTCATATTACAAATGACAAACATGATTACATATTTTGCAGATATGCTGAGAAGTTCCTCCCATGTGGAACCGTGTGCTTGCAGGGACGGCATTTCTCCTGTCACATATTTGGAAGTTGAGTCAGCCACATCAGGTCAGAGCCCTGGGAAGGGCACTGTGAGGAACTGTCTCTGGCCTTTGTCTGGAGTTCATGCTCTGCCCACCAGTCCAGGCACAGCAGATCAGCTTCCCACTGCTGGCCCTGTGTTCCTGTTACCTTCTCTCTCAGTGAGAACTTCACAGAAACGTTAGTGGCACAGGTGTGATAGTACCTGCATAGCTTTTCTCAGTCTCACCCAGATACTTTCAGGTGCACACGCTCCTAATCAGCAATGTCAGCGGCCAGCTCTTCACCTGCTTCTGAATATACAAGATCAAATGGTATCCCCTCAAACTCACTGTGTAGTCAAACTGTTCTTGATGATGTACAGGTGCTGGGTGGGAAAAAGGTAAACCTAAACAAATGAGAAACAGAAAATACTCACGGCAGTTGGCAAGGGGCTGGTTTCCTTAAGTTACACAGCATTCTCCTCAGTAACTAAAAACAATCTAATAGAAAGCTGGACCAAGAATTTGAAGGGATAGAAGAAATGCAAATAGCCAGTAAAAATCTAAAAATCTACTCAACCACACTCAAAACAACAAAATGAAACCAAGAAATGTTGGTGACTGTTTTTTTCTGTGACTGGTTGCTATATTTTTAAATAGTAATACCCCAAATTAGCATGTGTACTGGATAAAGATACTTAAATTTGGTAAGATGTAGAAGCATTTTGGGAGGTCAGTTTTGACATATCTATCAAAAATTTAAAGAACATCTCATTGACCCAGAAATTAGAGTACTAGGAATTTACTCTAGCTACTGATGTTCATGCCAAAATAGGCCAAGGTAAATGATGAAGGATATTTATTGAAAGTCCAACTTACAGAAGACAAAATTAGACATAAGTTAACTATCCTCTAATTGATGGTTAGATATATAAATGATGATACAGACAATGGGATACTAAGTAGTCTTTTAAAAGACTGGTTATATTCAGAAACTTAATTTTTAAAGTTAAGAGAAAATGAAAAGAATAGCACAATGTATATTAACAAACCACATGTGTAAATTTAAAAATAGTTACATATATAGAAATGTAAATGTTTTCTGTCAAAGTTACCAGTGTACTATCAATTATCTTGCATGCATTAAGAAAAAACTTTCAGAAAAGGAATTTTTTTTTGGTGGCTTGGACTTTCTGAACATGTTTGTGTATTAATTGGATGTGATTTTCATTTATAAGAGAGAAAAATAAATCTAATAAGCAATGTAAGTCTGCATTTCTCTTTCAGATGTGTGTAGCTTGTGTAGATGTGTGTAGTCTACACAAGCAGACACTATTTTGAACTCAGCTTTGGGGCATGCGATGCATTTGCTAACCTGACTTCCGGTAGGAATGCAATCACTTTCCACTATCCGTGCTGCCCCCTATAGAGATCCATTAGAACCCCGTGTGTCAGGTGAAAGAAGCAGTAAGGACAGCCAGTCCTGGGTTGCAGTCCTGTGTCCCAGCTGGGTACCAAGTGAGTTTAGCTAAGTTAATTCACTTCTCTGAGCCCATACGATTGTGAGGAAATCCTAACATATATGTGTAGGTGACGGTATGTCTATATAAGGATACAACACTCAGCGTGTGTTTGGAATAAGTTGGATTCCTTCTCTTTTGCCCTTTAAGAAACAAACACACATAAAATAACTGTAAGATAATTCCAGCTCTTTCCCCTCTGGAGAATGGCATGTGGGTTTGCTCACAGCAACTTTTATGAACACAGGTCTTTCCCGGTGACAACCAGATCTCTGTGACAGTGGCAGGACAGCCATGGGGGGACAGATGCTTCCTATAGGTTTACATAGACAAACTGCAGTAAGACCCTGGTTTGTATATCTGCTCCTAAAATTTTTGTTCTTGAAGACCTGCCTCAATTCATCAAGTTTTATAATAATGTCTTTCCTGGCAAATGCCAAAAGAACGCTACCCCTGTGATTTTGCATAATTTCTTGGCGGCAAGGCTTTGGAAAGAGACATTTGTTGAAGACTGACCAATGTCATTTCATTATTTTCTGTACTTCACCCCAATTCTACACGTCTATTTAAATGGTGTGTTTGACCAGCTACTGTTACAAAACCATCATGAGCCAGTAGAATACTTTCGGGCCTTTAAAATTACTGATATAATATATAGCTCCCTAGTGCGGGCCACCGCCAAGGACGGTAGAAATATATAGTGGTGCTTAGCTTTATAAGCCCACGTTCCACACCATCAAAAAGACAGCACCTCTCACTCCATTAAAATAATAAAAAATAGAATGTAGGGAAAAGAAATGCACATTTAAGGAGCTAGAGTTTAAATACTACTCAAATGAGAACCACCTGTCTTGGCCTTCTGGTTAGAAACTGTACCCCTTCTTTGCAAGGATTTCTTCTCCCTCCCACAGTGTGATCCGGGGTCATGGTTCAGTATCAACAGCACCCTTTGCTCCCTTTGAAGAAGTAGATGTTGGGGTTCCCTGTGAATCTCAAGGGAAAAGACAAACGGGAAAGGGAGAAAGTTGCTCCCTAGGCTTCCAGCTCTGCAAAAGCAAAGGACAAAGTGAAAAGATGAAGGACAGTGGAAACCATGAAATGTGTTTCATTAGATCAATAAAATGTATGACTCCACACACTTAATTATATAAATAAAGTTATTAGAAAGAAAATAAACTTGGGCACACGCGATGCTAAACTAGCAGGGGCATTATGTAAGAGCAAGAAACGAGAAACAAGTTAGAAAGGTCACTTGCATATATGTGGTTTCTTTGTAAAAGCTTCATGCAGAGCCAGAAGAAAAATCTTGTGGAGGTTTGAGCTTGCCAGGACGGTTAGATCCCAGCGGAGAACAGATCCAGGCCATACCGAGGAGGTCGAAACGCGGGATCAGCCAAGAGGGCCCACCACTATTCCAGTCCTCCGGCCATCTGGTTCAAATCGTGGGGCGAAGCATATTTATGCGATAAAGAATTAAAGCTGTTTCTTTTGGCCACCTAAATAATTGGGACACTCTCTTTTGGAAAGCCATTGACTCCAGGACAATGAGCATATTCAAAACTGAATTTAGAATGAAAGCGGCTGAGTGTGCTTAATGTTTTTAAAGCATGCCAGAACCTCCTTCCAAAGCGTGTGTGTTTTTACGACAGTGTAAGTAATAAGTTAGCAAGGTCGTAAAGGATTTATTCTTTTTTTTTTTTTAAGAGAAAGAAGAAAGTTTGAGGCAGAAAGAGACAGGGACACTACCGAGAGATCAAATAAGAAGGGTGTTTGAATAAGACACAATTCAGAATATTTCCCCCATACACCCCACCTTATCTGCAAATCACGTGAAAAGCAGCAAGAAACTGTCCTGAATGAATACTGCTATTTCGATACAGTATACCATTTGTTTAACACCTACCATGACTTTATTTAGATTGTCCACAGTAAACGGTTCTGCGAGGAGGGAATTATTGTTGAGTGGAATCTGTCAAGTAGAAGTTCCAACGCTGGGAGCTAATGTAACCCCGCTGGAAATAAAAGCTGATATATATTCTTGCAGCTCTGCCTTGCTGCCTTTTTAACACAAAAAGTGTAATTTATAAAGCCAACTGAAGCTCCATTCGCAAAGAATTAAAGTATGACTACTTTCCAGATGCAGGAGTGTTGATGTATATGAGCGTGCGTATGTGCATGCATGTGTGTGCGTGCATGTGTTCATGCGTGTGTGTGTTTCTGTAAGTGCTGGGGTAGGGGAGCAAAAGGCGACACAGTAGCATGATCACTCATGCCCAGTTTTTGAAAAGTTAAGGCTCTCTGAGCTAATTCATGGATGCTGAGATTGCAGAAGGAACAAAGGCCTTAATATATCCTTCCAGTGCGACTTTAAATATGACAAGGTTATCACTGACTACACCATCACTCAGGAGCTAATTTATAGGCTTCTGGGTGTCCACCCTCATACTCAACTTGGGACATTCCTGGGATTAAGACATTTGGGAATGTTCCCTAAAATTTCATAAATTACTTAAAAGTATTCTGGGGATCTGATGTGAGCAAACCTACATAAATGACATTTTAAGTCCCCACCCCAATGATATTCTGAATCATCTCAGAGTTTCCCATGTTTGAGGCTCTTTTTTTGTGCTTATTTACAAGCGACTTTTACACATATCATTCAAAGATCTACTTCTCTTGCAAAGACAGCTTTTTTTCTACTGATACTGGGTCTCCTACTAGCAAGCAGACCTTGACAAAGGGAGAGACCAACAGGTGTGCAGAACCCCTTCCTTGTTATTTGCAGAGAGAGTGCTCCCTTTTGAAAGGAAGACCTGGCAGGCAGGAATGGGATGGAGTCTGTCCAACGCTCATTTTTCAGGAGTGAAATCAAACAGAAGGATAAGCCTGCTGGCCATTGTATGCTCTGATTGGGCCATAACTTCATCCAGAAAAAGATTATGCAAATGTCCCTTTATCCGAACCATCTCAGTGGTTCCACCGACAGCCAAGAATGTGGTGGTCTCTTTGTTTGGCACGCAGCCCTCTCCCCATTTCTGTTGCAAAAGCAACAGGTCTTCTGAGACAACATACCAGCAGTAGCTCATCACCGTGCCGAGAACATGGAAATCCACCAGAGCTGCCAGGGAGCATATGGACTGGATCCCAGCCCCTACACTGCTGCAATTACAAGTCCAATTGTGAAGAACTTGAGCCTCGGAGCACTTCATTAGGGTCTCACTAGCCACCTTTTCCTGTTGCTCTGGGTTTATTTGTTCTTGGCTTCCTAAATGACCAGCCCTGAAACTGTATCCTTTGCATTTTCTGACTGTGGTTAGAGTGCTGGACTATGACAAGCACACGTTCTGCAGTCTTTTCTGATCTCCTGAGCCTCACGACTCAGCCTGTTGCCTTGGAAGCCTCAAATGACCCTGCCTGTCCCGAAGAACTGACCCCATTTTCTACAGGGCCCTGTTCAATACCTATCAGCTAACATACTTGTTTATTACTCCTAATGCTACTCCTAATGCTACATAATGTTTAATATTTCATTATCCAATGAAAATAATATCTTCCAAGGGCTGAGCAGCAATCACTGTGCCTGGCAATGAATGACTTACCCTGGGCAGCCTGACCCCAGCTCTGTGTCTGCTCCACTTGGACCCATGTGTCCTTCCCCTTCAGCAGGACCATGAGCTCTCTGGCAGCTACCTGTGAGTTCTGGGGGACCGGCTGTGAACAAGCTTGAGGCCCAGTACATGAGGAGCTACATCACTGAATTCACTGGTTGAATAATTACTTCTGAGTGGCAGAGACTGTCAGGACACAATTGATGAAATGAATTTCATTTAAGAATTTCACTTTAAGGAAAGTTCTGACGTGTCCCCCAAAATTTCCAAGGTGAAAATCACCCTCATTTCTTAAGCATCGATAGACAGTCTTTAAAAATATTTTCTGCAGTCCAAACTTAATGCATATAGCTTTTAATACACAATCATGTTTTAGCTCACTTTAAGAAATTTTCTTCTCTATTTTTGCCATAGGGAGACTTTTCCATACAGGACAGACTGTACAAAGTAGAATTCTGCGGCACTGAGAGGTATATGCCATTGTGCCTACCACACAGGGCAGGAGCGTGCACCTGCATTACCTAACTCTGAAACTGAATCTCAGCTTTTCATGGAAAATTTTGCAAGCCCAAGGCCTGCTCTTGTCTGCCCACTTTCTCTTAGACTTGTCTTGATACTTTTGAAGGGCAAATCCTCAAACATTCTCTGTTGAGATAAAGCGGGCAACATTTTATAATTCCTTGTTCGTGAAATATTCCTATCTAAATCCAAACTGGCAAGGTCACAGCATAAAAGGAGAAATAGAGTTCTTTGTCAAGACAATGCACTTGTGCTACTCTTTACCAGCACATGGAAAATATTTATAACCCGGAGAAGGGCCACCTGGCCACCTTTGGTGATACCTTAAGTCCTGTCACACTGGGTAACAGTGGTGTTTTTGTGGAGGTTGTAAGATTTTGACACCAATCAGCCGTTCCTCCCTGGACAAGTGCATCACCACCTTCATACTTGGGGGTTTTCCCCACTCGTGTTGTGAACTAAAGTATGCAGCGAGCCTTGGCCTCCATGGTCCCTCACTTCAAATCGAATCCAACTGGCTCACAAATGCATTTTGCAAAATTAGACAAATTCACCCCAATACTTAACATATAAGTAAGGTGTTATTAAAAGATTACAATTCCCAGTCAAGTGAAATCAACTCTTGGAAATAAATGCCCAGATCCTTCTGTCCCACTGTATTTTCTGTGGAAGTCATCCAGATACAAAGCTCAGGAATTTAAGTTAACCTGGACCCAGTCTTCACACAGTTGCAAAATCGCTGTGTGACCTCCCTGTGCTTGTTTTCTTACCTGTGACAGAGGAATGATAATGACTTCATGGAGTTGCCAGGAGTATTTAAAAGACACACCTAGGATTTTTTTTAAGCCTATTTTTTTTTTTAAATAAACTTTTGTTGTTAGAAGATTTTAGACTAACAAAATTAAGTGCTTGTCCAAACTACACAAATTGGAGGGATAGGAGAGAATTCTGCACAGGATGAAGAAAAGTGAAGTTGCCACTACTAACTGAGTTTCTGTTCAAATGATTCTTGTGGGCGTTACCATCATCATCAAGCCAAAACCAATGTCTTCTTCCTAAATCTGCTTCCCACCCTGGGTTCCTATTGGATAACAGGGGTAGGGGGTACCACAAATTCATCTGGATCACCCACCTCATTCTTCACACCCATTCCCTCATCCCAGATGAGTCTCTCTAATGCTTTTGCCTCTCTTGTTCTTCTATCAGCCCAGGGCCTGCATAGTTGAACTACTGCATGTTACACTTGTGTGGCCCTGAATCCAGTGCAGTCTTCCTGCAGCCCACCAAAATCTCTGTGGTCCACCAAAATCTTTCTCCCTAAATCTCACTTGTGAGATATTCACTTGCATCCCATGCTTACTCACAAAGTCCACCCAAACCCCCCAGCTGCAAAGCAGGAAGTCAGAAGTGCCACCCTAACCTTCTTGAATTGCTCAGGGAGAAAGGAAATCAGAATAACCTCCATGGAGGTTGATTTGGCAATCGCTATGAAAATGGCCATTGTGTGTTTTCTGTAAGACAACTGCAGCAACTTCTAGGACTCAATCCTGCAAATACACTCCTGCACCCAGGAAACGATATGGACCCAAGGTTACATGCTACAGCACAATTTGCAATGGCAAAACACTGGGAACAACCCAAATGTCTATCAACAGGGAATTGGTTCAATGAATTATGAAACATCCATACAACCCCACACTCGGTAGTTGTTAAAAAATGGAGAAATCATTTATATGCTGATTTGGAACCATCTCTAAGATATATTGTCAAGTGAAAAGAGCAGGGTATGTGTATTGCATAGTGAGGGGGAGGTGAAGGGATATAAAAGCACAGTACCTTGTAAATGCATAAAATGTCTACAAGGAGACACAAGGAAATGATTACATTGGCTCAGGAGAAGAATGAGGTGCTAAGGGAAAGGCGTAAAGGGAAAATTTAAAACACCACAGTATGTGTGTATACAAGGATTATATATTCTATTTTCTGCTGCCTAATTTTTGATTTAGAACTGGTGTAAGGGTATTACCTATTCAAATGTAAATATTTTAAGTATGTATAGTAACATCTTAAATATAAAACAAAGTTTTAGAGAAATAATATGACACATAGCCCGACACCTATTATGTGTCTTCTCTAGACAATGGTGAGACACAAAAGGCTTCTCCACCCCAGCCTCTTCTTCATTTTATACATAGAGGACTTATTTGCCCCCTTGGAATACAGTTGAAGTGCAATTTCCTGTTCCAAAGTTCCCCATGGTTTTATATATCCTATAGGAGAGAGTCCAAATTCCTTATATGATGACCAGGATTCATCACTGACTCCTCAGCTCAGACTTACCACCTGCCTGATCCTCCCTCCTTCCTAGGCCTGTCTAGAAAATCTCAGTTATGTATACAAGAGGTGATAAAAAATATGGTGAATATTGAAAACTACTCTAAAACAATTACTATAGTAAAAGTCACGTTGCCATTCATCTCCCTAAAACATACTCCTCCTTGCCTTAAATACACTTGTACCTTCATTCTTGCCACTTTCTGAAGCACTTCTGGAATTGCTCTTTCGTGGGTGTCTTTGAAGGTTATGTTAAAAAAATATGGTAAATGCTGCTGCTAAATGTCACCCAACAGGAAGGTGGGCTAGTAAAGACATTATAGTGTGTGCTCATCTACCTTATTCACTGGTTCTGGCACCAAGCAACTTCTGGCTCTTCCTCAAAGTAAATATGAACATGAAAGATAAGTATTTTGAATTAATTCAGGACATGGAGGCAGCTATGATCGCTCAACTAAGGATACTCTTGAAAGAGGACTTCCAGAAGTGCTTCAGAAGGTGGCAAGAAAGACGGGATAAGCGTATTTTAGGCATGGAGTATTTTTGAGGGAGATGAATGGCAATGTGTCTTTTACTATAATATATTTCAAAAATTTAAATATATACAGTATTTTTTGATCATACATCATTGCACATGCTGGTTATTCTTGCTCCTGCTGCTGTCTTCTGTTCTACTCTTGTGATCCTCACCTCCTCCAAGCCAAGTTCCACAGGATTCCAAAGCTAAGCTTAAATATTCCCTGTCTAGTTACCAGAACTGTGGCCTACCTCCAACCCCTTACCTGGAAGAAGTCCCTTCTCCGAATTCCAGGGGCACATGTGTTTTACCTCTTTACAATACTTATCACCTTTCAAGAGATCATAGTTCATTGTAAATACTTTCATCCACCCATTCAGTAAACATTTACTGCACACCTACTCTACTCCAGGAACCAAAAACCACACAGAAGGATTCCTACCCTCATGGAGATGAGTCTCATGGGCAGGAAATAAAGAACTAAACCTTTCAATGATAATTTTCCACAGTGTCAACATGGAGAAGGGAAGAATGCATCCAAATGTTCTTGTTCGCCCAAAGACATCACTGTAATGTTGTAGTTAAGAACTGGAGGCTCTGAAGAAAAAAGATCCATGTTTGAATCCCAACACTGCCTCAAAGCCATGCAACTCTAACTCAGCTGTTTTCAGCTTCAGCTCTGTTGATATTTGCAGTCAGCTAGTTCTCTGGGGTGGAGGCTGTCCTCTGCACTGTCCTATGCTTTGTCCACTGCACTGTCCTTAGCAGTGTCCCTGGCTTCTACTCACTGGATCCCAGGAGCACCCTCTGCTCATTTCCAAATATCCCTTGGGGAGGGCAGCAATAGCTCCCTCTTTGGAGAATCTCTTCTCTAGGCAAACTTCTTCATGTTTCTGACCATCAATTTATTTGCACAGGTTATTGGTTGGAAAACTCAGTAAGTATTTCAAAAATGAGAAAGAAATCCACGTAATGAAGCATATAACATCTATCCAAGAAGATCAGGGCAAGAATTAAACACAAAACTCTGCTTAAAACCCTTAATAGTGCTCGTGTCCTAAGAATAAGATAAGGTTGGTTGATCCTCACCACCACCACCCTGGAAGGAGGGACAAGATAGTTGCTCAGGATCTTTCACTTGAAATTAATGTCAAGTCCACGAAGTGCCGGAAAGGTAGACATCAGTTCTGCCTGTATCCAAGAGAGGAACTCTAAAGTTATTGCCCTGAACTTGTCTTCTTGGAGGAAACAGGGTAGGTCAACTGGCCCAGGGCTGAACCACGTTTGCCACACAAATGTACTGAACTCCAGCCGGAGCTGTGCTCCCTGCACTTGGATGTAGGTTGAAACGGATGTCATCTGAGGCGGAGTGTCCTGGATCCCACACAAATGCCCCTGAAAGATGGCAGGGTCTCCTAGCTGTTATAATGTCAGGCTTTACATTGCACTCTCTTCAAAAGCTTCGTTTGCACATTCCAAATCATCCTTGTAAACCATTTATTTTCCCACACTACTGGATGCAGTGAGCATTTAGGAAGTGTTCTCAGGGTGTTTGAAATCAACAAGGCAATTAGGGAGGTTTTAAAGGAATCAAAAATACAATCAACAGTACTTGGAAAATGTCAATAGAAGTTTCATCCTGCAAGACCACAGCTGTAATATACAATTTATAAGGAAAGTTTAAGACGAATTTAAGCGTATCGTTCTGAATTCCAGAATTTACTTTCAAACTGAGAAACAGACTGCGTGGTAGGAAGTCTCTAGACGGATCCTCATACACTTGGGTGAATTCTTCCCCTGAAAACAATGTGCTGTGTGTGTGTGTCGGGGGGTGGGGGGGGGAGAAGAGTGTGTCAGGCATGGATTATACTCCAAGCTGTGTGACCAAAAACTGGGTAATTTGGGAAAAGTCATTCATTCTCAGAGTTTGAATTCACCAGCGTTAGAATGTGGAGAGTAACGCTACTCAAAAATAAAATATGTAGGTGTCCGCAAAGCGTCTGAAAGCCTTCGCTCTCATCCCCTGCAGGGAACAGAGGACACACTCACTGTTTTATATTTTTATAACACCTACAAAATTGCACACTTTCTAACCAAGTTAGTTCTCTCGACCAAAACGCTTTAAAACACAAATGTTTCCCATCTGTTTTGTTCCATTGAATAACACAAATCCAGCCGTCACCCCTCCCTTTCTTGCCATGAGAGCCCTGTTAACTTTTCCCCATTGCACAAAAAGTGCCGCTTGCCCTGAAAGCCTTTCTTTCTGAGCTGGAGGAGGCCGGGACCGTGCTGGGGTACGGTAGGAGGGACGGGTGAGAATGCACGGCATCTCTCAAGTGGCGGCTCACACAGAGACATCTTTGTGCGACACCCCTTCGTGCCCTCATCTTACTCGCCTTTAACATAGCAAGATGAGGCAACTCAGTTGTGTCTTTAAAAGCACAATAATTACTTATATTTCTCATGGTGTCCAGTAGTTCTGTGATTTTTTTTTCTAAAAGTCCATGAATAAAACAAACCCCGTCACCATTGGAGATGCATTTCCATGCCAGTGCGGATGCTTTTAAGACCATTTGCCGAGCGCTCTGCACCGTTTGACCAGTTCTGGGGCAGGGGGCACGCTCTAATTACTGATTGTAGAGTTTGGTATCTATAGCAACAGGCAGAATTGACAACAGGAAGCTTCGCCCTCTGGGGCACCATCCGAAGTTTATAAAATCAACTTGAGGCCAAGGCTATAGTTAATCAGGAGGGCTTTCAGAGCGGGAGAGCTCCAAGTCCACACTTAAGAGGCAAAGAAATTATTTAATAAGACAATCACAGGGCTTGGGAAGGCAGAGTTTATTTAGCTTAGCTTTACAGTGCCTCTTGTAGTAATTTATCCTAATGGTACCAATTCACTCGTAATCTGATACAGCAGGAGACCCAGGATTCCGGTTTCATCAAACCTCCGTGAGTGCTGTGTGTTTCTGAGCTATTGCTGCTGTAGATCAATCAGTTTCATTTGATTCACTGATCGGACGATGCAGGGATATGAATTTTCCCAGGACTCGGAAATCAGTCTGACATAACTCTTTATAATGTGCCTACTTTTTAATGACATTATTTCTCCCCATTCACATTTCATTTACTTGTAGCTGACAGGTAAGGGGGCAAGATTCTAGTTGGCTGCTAGTGCAGGTATGGTAGGACATCCGGGTCAAAGTATTTTGATTGCTGGCTCTATGACCTATTAGATGCTACCATGGACAAGTTACTGAACCCCTCTGGGTACCTGGGTTCTTAATAATTACACTGGGAGAAGAATTTCCTCTGTCACGGAGATATTATAAGGATTAATAAACTAGTATGAGTGAGCCTAGCACAGTGCCTTGCAGTTAGGAGACATAACCTCAACCAATGTTAGATTCATTCCTCACTTGGCTCCATTTACATCCCATAGGAGGAGAAGTGGGTGGAGGATGAATCTGAGTCATTTTAAAAAATTTCTTTATTAGTACATGATTAAGATATGTAATGATTACAGTCTTTGTGCATTGCTGGTACATATACGTGACACATAACGTGAGATGCTAAACTTTATAGTGTTCTGTGCACTGCCCTTCATATTCCCAGAGCATCTATACTGGGATCCTCATTCAGCCCAAGGCCAGAAGTGGAAATTCCTACTGCACTTCGTAGTCTTGGTGCCAGCTTGGCTGTTGGGCTGCTGGGCGACAGACTAACAGAGCACCCTTCACTCAGGGACGTGCTGCTGTTTTCCCAGACCTATGCCCTACTTTCTTGCACACCAGGATGTCTGATTTAGGACAATGGCCAGGCACAGACAAGAAAGTACAATATCAGACCCTCCCACTGGGAAGGCAGCAACTTTAACACGAAAAGAATGGCCATCTTCGTTGTTTTGATCATACTGTTCGAGAGAGGGGGAACAGGACCACTTGAACCCCAAAGTTTTAAGCACTGACCAAGTGAACAGCAAGTCCGCAGACAGTAAGGGCTCACCTGCTGCTCTGCCATCTAAGAGTCCAGGATGGCCGCCTGGAACCTCAGTTGCCAATTTTGTGAATGGGTTGGTGGAGACTTACCACATGGGGTTGTCATGGCAACAAAACAAGCTACTCCACCCACCTTCACCCTGTATGCAGCAGTGATGCTAGCTCACTTTCCAAGGCGAATTGGATGAGGAGTTCTGATGCCCTAGGTTTTATCATATTTATGCTCACCATGGACTTCCCTGCAGATGGCCTTGACAAGCTACTGAGAAAAACAAAGGGAGAAGAACACAGGGGAGGGGGAGAGAAAAAATGAGAAGAAGAATGTAGGAAAATGGGAGGAAGGGAATGAAGGAAAGAGGAAATAAGGAAGGATGTGAGGAAGGAAGGAAGAAAGGAAGGAAAGGAGGGAGGGAGGAAGGAGGCAGTAAAAGAAAATTTAAAAAAGGAAGAAGAGAAAAAGGAAGGAGAGAAGACCAGCCCCGCTCCGTTGCACGGTTCCCACACTCTGTCCCTCTGTTCTTCCTTCTGGGGGCTTTGCGTGGCGTTTACAAGCTTTATGGCTGCAATAGCCAGGGTAAGGAGGTTAATGCTGCCCTAACAAGGGAGCCGTTTTTCCCTCCCTCCCACCTTCTCCCTTTTCTGTTTTGGCTCAGCCTAAATTTCTAACACTACCCGATGAAATGTAGTATACAGCTTTTAATTGTACCCAGAGGCAGTACAACTTCATAGAGGTTTCGAAGCAAGTGGCGGAGGATTTGAGAAACAGCTGTGTTCCTGGCTCCTGCGCTCCGAGGTGGAACAGCCCCGTCAGCACCTGGGCCGCTGAGCGCACACCCTCACACCCTACCTGCGTGTGCACAGCTGGGACCCATCAGGGCTGCAAGGAATTAATACTCTTAACTTGGTATTTTATTGTACCTGGAGGAGCCCGGTGCTATATTAAATTCGTAGCATATAAGTAGGATTTTGTTCAATCTTAAGAGTTACTGGGGTGGGGCTCAGTGGGCTGGGCGAGATATTAAACATACACACTCACACACACACATGACCTCTTTTCTGATGCTGAGAACAAATTGTTTTAATATCCCAATGTTTGGTTTATTTATTATTAGAGATGAGTAGCCGCTTTTGAAGAGTAATGGACTTTTTTCAGCACTAACCTAGTTTTCCATTTGAATCTCCCTGGGAATCTCAGTAGCTGTGGGAAGAGGAATCTTATTTCTGATTAAGTCTTACCCATGACCAGCTTCTCTGGGCACATGCCCCCAAAACACACCTCTCATTGTTTGGACTCTGATGCGATCCTTGAATGATCACAATTCCATCCTCACAATGCCTGTCTTGTGTTCTTTCCTTGGATGCCCTCAGAATCTCTGGAAATTTAACAAGGTGAGTGTCTGTGTGCCCATTCTAAAGTCCTGAAAACTGAGGTTTAGAGAAGCCATTGTCCAAGTGATGGGAAAATGAACCACAAACCTTAGAATTCAGTCTACTGAGCCTAAGCCAACACCTTTGCTCTAAGCCATGTGACGTGCCCTGTTGCAAACACAGTGGGAAGTTTATTGCAGGGATCTGGTACTATCAGACTGCCTCCATGAAGTAGGCATCCTAAGAGCTTTTCCACAAAGGTTAGATTCCTATAATTAGCAATGAACTTCAGGGTGTGTGGTGGGCATAGAAATGGTCCCCAAAAGATATTCACATCAGATCCCTATAATCTGTGACCAAATTGTAAAACGAAATGTACAGATGTTAAGAAGGATTTTGAAATAAGATAGTATCAGATTTTCTAAGTGAGCCCTGAATTTCAGGACAAGTATCCTTTAAAAAAAAAGGTAAAGAGAGATTTGATTCAGACAGAAGAGAAGGAAGCATCTGACTACAGAGGCAGGGATTAGAGTGATGTGATCACAAGCCAAGGAGTACCCAGGTACCTGAAGCCAAGAGGGGCAGGCTGTACTCCCTCTTAGAGCTCAGAAAGAGTCAGTGTCAGACTTCTGGGCTCCAAAACTATGAGCAAAAAACTGCTGTTTTAGACCATCCAGTTTGTGGGAAGTTATTATAGCATCCCCAGGATGCTAACATATTGCTTTTTATTCTGGGCACCATGTTAGGTAGACTTGGCTGCTAACAGGGGCCCCTGGGCACCTGATACTCCAGGCATCATGGAGATACAGAGGGCACACTGGCTCCTGGGAAGAACAGCCACACTGCCCACTTGTTTTGTGTCCTTCCCTGCCTTCGAGGAGATCTCAGTTCAGTTCCATGCCATGGAGAAGCCAGCCACTGGGACTGAGTCACGCCAAGTAGGTGTCAGAAAAGGGGATACAGGGAAAATGTCCTCCCTGCTAGAAGGTCCAATTCTCACCCGGCTGGAGTGGTTTCTGCAAGTCACTCAAACCACAGCGCAGTTACCTTGTCAGCAAAATGAGATTCTTGATGTGAAGCACACTTTGAAAAGCTGCAAAATGCCATTTGAGTGTTGATTATTTGTTGTAACACCTACTTATAAAGCATCTAAGAAGAACTGGCCTCACGGATTGCAGGTGGTGCTCCAGTGCCAAGAAACGATACAATCTCCAGCAGGTATTATTGCCAACTTCTCCAAAATGTGCTTTCTCTCAAGTACATGCTTATCATCCATTAATACAAATGAAATTTCCTTAGAAGCCATCTAATTCAAAATGCTAGATTAATGTAGCCTGCAAATTAAATTTCTGCTGTGCTTCTTTATATTCTCCAAATTTCCCTCTTTCAAGCAATGAACAATAAAGACCCCAAACCAACAATAACATGCCGTTTGCTTGTTTATCATATTAGTAATGATTTTTTTTAATGAGCACTCAATACTAGCGTAAAGAAAGTGGCCTCTCAAATGCTGCTTTTGATCATTTCAGTTGCTGCAAACCTTTTGGAGAGCAATTTGGCAATTTGTCTCAGGAACCTTTAAAAACTGTGCTCAACCTTTGACCCAGTAATGCCATTTCTGGGAATGTATCCTAAAGACATAATGGGAACTATGGAAACTGCTTTATGCGCAAAGATGTTTATCAGAACAGTCTTTCTGAAAGCAAAAGTATTTAAGACTATCTAAATGCCCAACAACATAGAAGTGGATAAATAAACGCAATGTATCCCCTCCGTGAACTGTCAAGCAGCCACTAACAACTGCAGTTAAGGAGCCTTTGTAGTAACATGATGAAAGGTGTAACATTCAGAAAAATATGCAGTATGGGTATTTGGTAGCAATCTTGATATGGCACAGAAAAAAGGACCACAAGGTGTAAATATGTTAATTATTGTTACCTATGGCTAGTAGAGTAATGACTGTTATTTTTCTTCCTTTTAAAAATGTTGAAGATATTCTCCACTGACCTGCATTACTTTTAAATGGAGAAAAGCTCATTTAAAAATGAGAGCACCATCATTCTCTCATGGAGTAATTGGTCAGAGAAAGCTTGTATATGAGTTCTCAGTTTTTGGTGTGACATTGACAATTTGGGTCATACCATAGTCTTCTCCTTGTGATTGCAAAATTCCCCACCCAGGTCAGAACATCCCTAGCCGTGTCCTGTCTTCTATGTGCTTGGTACTCTCAGTTAAAAATGGCCAGGAAGCCCCGGACAGCCCATCAGAGATGCTGCCCAGGAACAGTCTGCACACATGCTCTGCTGTCACCGTTAATTCTTTCTGAGAAGTGCTCGGCTGTTCCTGAGTCACTGGCTTGTCTCCTATTTAGAGATACTGTAAATTGCATACCTGATGTGTTCTCCAAGTTTGTGGCAGCTGCTGGGAGGCTCAGAGATGAATGGGTGGCTTGCTTGAAACACAGCCCCTGACATTCCAGGTCCTTGCCTTGCTCTGGGCTTCCTGTTCATTTCCCAATCTCCTTTCCTTATGTTAGTCCTAATGGGCTATTTCAAATCCATGTTGGTGTGGAACAGAGAATAAACTTAAAATTTTTTTGCACAGCAGATGGGTAATGTCCAACCCTATGAATTGTGCTTCCACTGACTGCTGGAAGAGAATCTTCCAGCAGAACAGGCCCCATCAAAGACAAGGGTGCCACTTAAAGACAGGTCACAGCAACAGTCCTGGATATCTAAGACCGTGAGGAGCAAGAGGAGTTGAGTCCGTGTGTGTCTTGGTTACTTTTCTCTTCTTGCTGAGACAAAATACCTGACACCCAAAATTAAGGAAGGAAAGGTTTGTTTAGTTCACAGCTTGTGGAGGTTTTAGTCCATACTTGGCTGACTCCAACGCAGAGTGGCACAGCTGAGGGCAACAGTTCATGGCTGCAGAAGACGGCAAAGCAACAAGAGCACAGGGAGGAGAGGCAGCAAGCAGCCTGTTTCTCTATATTGTATGCAAACTATCCGCCCCAGGGCAGGTGTAGCACTCACACCTGTAATCCCAGCATCTGACTATGGATCAATTGAAAATCTAGAAGCCCGCCCCATGACTGCATGAGGATTTGGGGGGAATGCAGATACAAACAATAACAGTGTGGCAGCAGAGGGTGAGAGCCACAGGACTGGAAAGGCAGCAATGCAGACGTGGTACACATTGCACCCATCCTGTGGGTGAACTCAATGTCTAACTGAGCTTCAGATGGAGACATTCTGTCTGCTGCCCCAGCTTCTCCTTTGTATCATCACCAATGGGCCAGGAAAGAAGAACAACATTTACACCTACAAGAGGCAGTCAGCCACCTCTGTTGCAGCCCCTCTGAACGATTCAGCTGCAGTGCCCCTGCCTGGGTGGCTGATTAGTTAGGTTAAAGGGCCCATTTCCAGGTGTCCTCTGGTAAGTTGAGGAGGGATACTGTGTTCATTTCCTAGAGCTGTGTAGCAAAATACTACAAATTGAGTGGCTTAAAACTGCAGAGGTGGGGTCTCTCATACTGCAGCAGCCCAGAAGTCTGAAATCAAGGCATCTAGAGGGCTGCGCTCCCTCTGAAGGCTCGAGGGGAGAATGTGTTCTCCCTGGCATGCTTTGGCTTGTGGAAGCATCCAGCTCTACTTTCATCTTCATGTGGCTTTTCCTCGTGTGCGTGCGTGCGTGTGTGTGTGTGTGATTGGACTTAGGGGTCACTGTAATTCAGCATGACCTCACCTTTGATTACATCTGAAAAGACCTTGTAAGGTCACATTTGCAGGTACTGTGGGCTAGGACTTCAACATCTCTTTTTGAGGGATAAGATTCACCCCACAGTAGATGCATTTGACAATTAAAGGGCAATTAGAAGCATAGTCTCTGAAGTACACTGAGTTCCAGTCCTGGCTCTGCCACTTAGCTACTCTCTTACACCAACTTTTCTTCATTTGGAAAATGGGGCAGACTCCCTCTGTGGTCCACAGGGAAAAATAAATGTGATCGTGTGCCCTTTGAGCTCACTGCTAGATATATAGAAACTGCACCCAAGTATGAGCAACGGTTCTGCCTTAGGAGTGTCTTGCAGCCCTGCGGCCTCAACTCACACATCACCCCCAGTGCTGGGAGACTGGTTCAAGTTCACAGGAGGCAAAGCCAGTTTTTCTCATACACTACTCCATACTCACCTTGCCTGGAGCTTTTGTCTCTGCCTTCCTCAACTCTCTTCCTTGCCCTTGCCGGTTGTGACAAGTTGGCTCCTCCCCGGCCTCCAGCCTCTTGTTGACTGACATCTCCCCTCCAAAATCTTCCCAGTTTCCCTGCTGGGAGCAGCTTAGCACAACTCCTGCTCAGCCCCTCCTCCAGCAGGCAGGGCTGTGTGGGCTTTCTCTGGCTTTGGGTCAGCTCCCTCTAGTCAAAGTGGGGGCCTAGGGCTGTTCCATAAAATTTAGGATGCCCAGCTCGATCTGAGTTCCAGATAAATAATGAATCATTTCTTTTGTATATTCATATTGCAAATATTGCACCCAGGCATGGGTCAGACCCTGGGCGCCTTCTGCAAGCTGCGCAAAATGGGGAGAGGTGGGACGTGCCAGAGTGCCCTGGCCCTAGCGAGGGCCTGGCGTGCTGTCTTCGGAATTCCCCAGATGGATTCTTGCCCTGCGGGAACCAGTCACTAACACCCCCTGCAATGACTTGTTTGTCTGCTTCTTCTCTTTCCCACCTCCTGGGAAAACACAACTGAAGATCTCCCTGTCATACAGGGAGAATCTCACCACTATTCTCCACACTGAGCTTGTTCACCTCCCTCAGATACACATCTGGGTCCATGGCGGGGTGTTGTCTATAAACCAGAACGCATTGTTGTTTAGGTGAAACTCTAATCTGATGAGTCTAATTGCTTGTGCCACTGTGGCCTCCTGATCTTTTTCCACGTCTCTACCTGCTTACTGCAATGTGAAACTTATGTGGGTATATTTGTCTATTTGCCTAGTCTCGCCGGGGCTGTGAGTTCTATCACTGCATCTACACCATTCCTTTTTCTCCAGCACTGAGCCCTGGGCTGGCACCACATAGAAGCTTCCTGGACAATGAATAGGAAGGAGATAGGGAACAGGAATGCACTGTCTATGACAGCAAAGGGCAAGGGTAGCTTTCAGCTGCACAGAGCTATGCAGAGCTGCATTCCACAGAGGCCACCCTGTCTGGGTGTGGCTTTGGGTCTTGCTGGTGACACTGTCTCAGGATGTGACCTTGGGCAGTCTCCCAATCTCTCCCCAATTTGGTTTCCTCATCTGTAAAATGAGGACCTGAAACTGGATGATTTCTCTGGTGTCTTCTGGCTCTAAAATTCTATGACTCTATATTCTAGGTAATAAACTTTATGACTATGAATAAATTAATGGAAATGAATATTTAAATGATGTGCAAACATTCGTGCAAGTGCTTTCTTAGTATTTTATGTAGTGAGAGACTGAGAAATAAAGGCAAGACATGAAGGCTCAGAAATGTCAGCATTGGTAGAGCCTACTGTCCAGCTCCCAACTTATCCATAAAGGGTGGGTATAAAGGTGTGCATTAAACAACTCCTGGGCGGAAAGGGCCAAAGAAATGCAGGCAACTGGAGAAGCTCGAGGCTCTCTCATTTGGGTATTCCTGGTAAAGGCTAAAGGTTCCTGAGCCACGGGCACCAGCATAGGCAGTGAAAATTCACACGCTGTCCATGTCTCTGGCTCTTGGGATCTGCCATGAGCCCAACAATGCCCAGCCTAATGAGAGGGTGACTTGCCAGTTGAATGCTTCTTTTATTCATCACGGTGATCTCCTACTTTCCATCCAGTGCAGTGCCCCTCTACCGGCTGGTAGATCCAAGAATCTTAACTTTGATAAATATCAATGTCTAAGAGGAGAGATGGCCTGAATATTTAGAGGTGAGACTTTGTAATTTCTCATGGACAGGCAAACTGAGACAGAAAGAGAGAGAAGACTCTCAGTCTGAGCTTGTGCTGTGTCCAGTCCTGAGTCCTGAGATCAGGCAGGTCTGGATATCAAGGTACAGGGCAGAGGTTGGAAAGGGTTGTCCATCAGAAAGGATCGTGCTGTTGCTGAGGCCTAGCTGGGTCCTATAAGACAACATATCACCAAGAAGAGACAAGTCTGATTACCTTCTTCCACTTAGAAAGCATGAGTTGATAGATAGGATGAGAATTTGAATTCAGAACAGAGGCTGTTACATAATCTGTCCCCTGTGAGGCCCAGAGGAAAGACACTCTGGGTTCATGGGATTGTGTTACTTATAAACCTGAACCCTTTGGGTGAAATGCTAATACGATGAGCCCAAACACTTTTGCCACTGTGACCTTCTGATTGTTTTTACTCTTTGCTTGGCCATTATCCATGCTGATCTGTCCCCCTAAATACCCACTACCTTACTTTTCAGTCCATTGCAATTGCAGCTCTTTAAAAAAAATTGGCTACCCCCACCATCACATCCTCTCAAAGGTGTTCATAAAGAAGCAGGGCCAAGATGATCATTTATGACTGAACCAAAACCAATACAGGGTACCGAGTACATAACTTCAAGTAGATTGAAGTTTTCATTCCTCAGAGATGTAGAAACCAGAGTGTCGGCTTGCCAATAAGGGATTAGGGAAAAGGGATTGCCTAGATAAGGTGCTGCTGAAAAAAATTAAGCAAAACAGAAACAATGATCAAGAAAACAAGCTACAGTAAAGTAGCTTGCCTGATCTCAGGACTCTACCCTATGTCTCAACGTCTGAGCTTGAACCAAACCGCTTTCCTATCACAATGATTGCTGGGGTGATAGCTCAGCAGCACAGTGCCTGCCTGGCAAGTGCAAGGTCCTGAGTTCGATTCCCAGTACCAAAAAAACCAAAAATCTATCACATAGATGCCTGAACCAACAGATTCCTGTCCCTCCCAGCACTGGGCAGTGTTTCTATGACTTGCCCGGTCTACGTGTCACCAGGGTACCTTGGAATTCCATCTTTGAACCAAAGAATCTATGACTCTGTGGGTGTTAAAGGTACAAATGAACTCAACTGGTTATTCAGCTGACAAGTATCTGCTGAGAGCCTGTTATATCTAGATGCATCAGACAGCCTCGTAGGATTACAGGTGGGGCCTCTGGCAGGTGATTAGACTATGGGGCCTTATAACTGCCTTGCTCTTAGCAGATAGGGCCTGATAGGAACAGGTGGGTCATGGGGTTGGGGAGAGTGCTGGAGGGGTTTATTTTCTCTCCTTAGCTCCTCCTATGACCCTTTCTGCTTCCTGGATGTCAGGGCCCAAGTGGCTTTTTTCTGCCAAGTCCCTTTGCCGTGCCACCCCCAAATATGCTTCTCCTTCCCTATGTTGGGAAGGTCAGATATTTTGTCCCAGCAATGAAGGAGGTAAGTAAGACACTACCTGTCAGGTACAAAGAGTAGAGGCTGGTGAGCGAAGAATGAGCATTTCTTGAATATGAAAGCAGGTAGGATGCAACATGGGCCTCCCGATCCTAGTTCTCATAACAAGGATCCCAAGATCCTTCACAACATTGGCGGCTTGCTGATGAGAAAACTCAGAGGGAAGGTAACCCGACCAAGGCCCAGCAGGCAGGAGGCAGACCTGGGATTCCGCAGACTCCAGAGGCTCCTGTTCTTGTCACTCCAGCTTCCCACCCATAGAAAAACGCCTGCTTCTTCAGAATTTCCCGAATGCGCCTGTCTTTGTTCTGCTCAGAGCAACAGGAAGAGACACAGCCCAGGGACAGGACAGGGACAGTGTGTGTCGGGGAAGGTGGGAAACACTGCCGCTCTCCCTTCACACAGGGACCAGAACAACTCCAGGTACAAACTATGAAGTCTCTTCACCAGTCAGAACTGGGTCACATATTCTAGCAGGGAGAACAGCTTGTTCACTGCTCCAGCTGTTATCTGAGCTGCACAGCTGGGGGGAGGACTCCAACATGCTCCTTGCGCTCAGAGCTCAGGGTTTCCACAGCTCTCTGAGCTGCATTTGATGGCCTCTCCCAGCTGGGTTGAGGAGGAGCGAGGAAGAGAGAAGAGGAAGAGGAGGAGGAGAAGGGGAGAGGGAGGGGCCTTCTCCTTTCCAGCAATGGATCCAATTATGAAGTGAGTCAAAACTACCTTCCTCGCAGCCAGCAGTCAGTGAAAATTTTCTGCCAGATGTTCCTGGGTGAAAAGCTGAATTATTTAACAGACACCCCCCCCCAACAGACACTGGGAATGATAGGAAATGGGGGATCCTGGGTGCAGTGGTGTTTCTTTGCTAAAGTCCAAAAGTCTGACCATGGGATCACCTCTGATCTACCAGGCTGGGACCAGTAGGGCTTTCCCAAAGCCCGTGGGATCTACTGGGTCTGAGCTTTCCTTTGCAGGTCCATGCTTTCATTTCTGCAGAGCTGGGAAGTTAGGTTCATACACCACTTACAAGTTCTGCTTCTGAACGGTCCTGACATGTGTGATGCCAACCCTCAGCCCTCAGCCACACACCTGCATGGAAAACTTCCGCTACTGAGCAGAACACTGGGTCTCTTTTAAATGCAGTAGAAGAGAAATGACTCGGATTGCTTCCTAGTTATCTGATGCCACAGCTCCCTACTTCCGGATTGTTGGTGAAAAAGCAAGGAGTTGTTATATGAATTTCATAATTTAGAGATAAATAATGAACACCAAACTTGGAGGGAAATACCCTAGTGTTCATTTTATTTAATATTCTCCATTGGTGGAAATAAATTAAAAATGAACAAGGCTTGTTTATGCCTGCCTCACATTGCCCTCCACTTTTGAATAGCAACCGCATATTAATTTGCCAAGATCCCATAAATTATAATTAGCCCGGAGGATTAACAACATAAATCCTTGAATTTAAAACCAACCTGCCCGGCTCTCTCTTCCCTATGCCCTAAAGTAAAAAAGAGCCATAAAACCTATCACCGCTACTTGATCCATTAAACTCCGGAGACATTCTTATTTCAGCTTAGCTAGTGGAGGTAGTCTTTGTTCAATATTTTTAAAGTTACAGCGGCTCGATAGGAACTGGGAATCTAGGAGACAAGGATCTGTCTCAACACCCAGCCACAGCGCACACGACCTGGCAGACTGGATGTGGATTAGGAGGAAGGCAGAAAGGAGACAAAGGACTACATTTCAGCTTAGCACCCTTGACACTAGGTCTGAGAGCTGATCTGAGAGGAAAAGTGCCCCCTGCCAGCCCGTCGAAAGTCACTTATCGTCAAGAGCCCTGGAGTACTTGGACAGACCTACAACACACACAGAGGTCAGGATCTGAGTTTGCGTCTGCTTGATTTGTGCCAGCCTGGTTTGGGGAGATGAAGAATGATAATGTGGCTCAGATGACAAAGTATTTAACGGAAGACTACGGCAGATTTTAAGGCATGGGGAAAATGGTGAGCTGCTCTTAGGTATGAACGGTGCCAGGGTTCCCAGGTGGTGGGTGCTCTAGGGATCCCAAGACTGACCTGGACATTCCTCTGTCCAAACCACACCTGCACGCCTTGGCCATTCTCTTCAGCTTGGAACTGGCTGCTTCCCTGCCGCAGTGGCCAGTTGTGGCTAGACCTATACAGTATAGACCAAGCAAATAGGTGGTTATTGACACATCCACTTGTAACCCAGGACGCAGGAGGCATGCGTCAAGCTTGACTTGCAGGGAGAAAGATGGGCTGCTAAGGGGAACTGTTGCCTCCTTTCTTCCTTTTTTCCTCCTTTCAGGCTTACTGGGCACCTGCTTTTCCAGTCTGAAGGTGGGGCCTCCTCCAAGCCCGGTTCTGTGTTCTGCTCTCCTGGGGCTTCCTTTCCTGGCTGTTTTGGGAGAACTGCTCCATGCCACAGTGCATCCCTCCATCCCACTGCCCCAGGCTCTGAGATGGAGCTTAGAAAGGAGAGGGACGCTGTCTTCTTCTTCTTGTACACATCCCACTCAAACACTGCCCAATGCACAGCAAGTGCTCAAGTAACACTTGCGGACACCATGCAGTCATAAAAAGGAACAAAGACCTAACTACAAGTCACACATGTCTCTTGGGCCTCCAACACTGCTGAGGCTTCTTATACACAGAGAATCTTGACCATGCTAAGGATTTTGAAAAGGCCACCCTGATCTTATACAGACACAACCAAGGTTACTAATAGTTTTTCAGCTCTGGTATTTCCCAGGCATTTAGAGTGATACCTTATTAGTGTTTGTAATCACCTTTTGAGATAAGAGTTATGGTTCCATTTCACAGATGAGAACATGGAAAGTCAATGAGATGCAGCAACTTGCTCTGTATCTCAGCCCCAGATCGATGAGTCCAGGAAGAGAGATTCTCCGAGAGCTGGAGTATCCTGACCCCCTTTTATTTACACACATACAATGGATGACTTCCAAGCACTTCCAAAAGAACAGAAACTCTACTTGCAGTAACAGGAGGTGACAGGCATGCAGGAATAGTCATGATCACTGGTTAAATATCAGTCTGCTGCTCAACTGTGGGGTCAAGAGACCAGAACAGGAGTTGGTGGTTCTTTACTCTATTTCCTGAAATCCAGGTTCCCATCTAGCCCATGAAGAAATTAAATACTTATTTGTTGAATGAAAATATAAAGTGGTTAACCACTAGAGCTACAACTATGCTTCCAAAAATAGGCTGTGACTCCAAACAGAGGTGTGCTCTATGAACAAACCAGGCAGGAAATATGACATAAAATAAATGGACAGTTCCTGAATTCTCCGACAAGTTTCTAGTCGCTTTACCATGACCTGATAGATGGCAAAGAGTCCTAGAACCTGCTTGCCTCCTATGCAGAACAAATTCAAAGGGGGCTCTGCACCATGGAACATTCCAGAGCACAGAAGAGGGAGCCCGGATAAGGCAAGTCAGTGCCCTATCTGCTCCTCAGCAGCTTGTCCTCATCTCTAGAGAGCACTCTGGTACTTCTGCCATGAGCATGCTGACCTGGCCTGTACCACGAAGCCAGGGCTCTGGGTCCAGCTCCAGCGATGTGGCAGGAAGGCACTGCCTGCTCCTGATGATGCTTTTGCAGAAGAAATGGCCTCACTTGTGAAAGAGGATCTAGTTTAAACTAGTCATAGGGTGAAAATCCATTTACTACTTAGATGATAGGTGATAAGCTTCATTGCCACCAGCACCATGTCTTTTTTTTTTTTTTAAACAGTACTATGGATTGAACCTAGGGTTATATCTTTCATACTGAGCCACATCTGCACTCTTTTTTATATTTTGTATTTTGAGACTGGTTTTTGCTAAATCACTTAGTTGCCTGGGTTGGTCTCTGATTTGTGGTCCTCCTGCGTCAGTTTCCCAGCCTGCCTATAATTCCAGTACTTTGGAAGGCTGGAGCAGGAGGACTGCAAGTTAGAGTCCCACCTAGGCCACTTAGGGAGACCTCATCTAAAAATAAACAAACAAATAAAGGGCTGGGTATGTAGCTCAGTGCAAAGGCCCTAGGTTCAGCTTCTAGTACCTCAGAAAAATATATTTATTTTTAATCTATATTTTTCCTGATTATAACTGAATTAATGTTCATGGAAGAAAATCTTGATGATGGAGAAGATAATAAAGAAAAGGATAATGTTAGCTGAGTTTTTTCTATTATTGTTTTTGTTTTTTTGGTCCTGGGAATTGAACTCAGGACCTGGTGCTTGCCAGGCAGGTGTAGTTAAAATACTGACAGCCGGACCCCACTCAGGGTCCAGTAGGTCTCAACTGGGGCTTCCGAATTTCCATTTCTAACAAGTGCCTAGGCAATACTGATGTCCATAGTCCAGGAAGCTCATATTGGGTGTCAGTTCAACCTTATTACTGAAAACCATATAATGTCATAGTATGGAACTGCTGAAAATTATGTAGAAAAATGTTACTAACATAGAAAGATATTCACAATATCCTACAAATACCATTAACAAAGGCAAGCTATATAGGGTCCTGCACAACATAATTATGTTTCTGTGAGGCTGTTGGTAAAAGCAAAAATAGCTATATGTGCATTTACATACATATCTAAACTTATGGATTTAAATAAGTTTGTGGACTTAGGCATAGGTACAGATAAGAATATGGACAGGGTATAGACGTCGATATGAATGAGGTTGTGTATGCAGGGCATGGATGCGGGTATGGATATGAACTTAGAGTTAGCATCCTTTCCTTGCTTGTACTAGTTTTGCTCATCTGCATTTTCTGCCTTTACACCACTGAACATAAATTGTTTTCATTATAGGATAATAAAAGGTCCTTTTAATCGTTGAAAACAGTAGAAGACTGCCACCATTTAAGGCCCATGTGTACCCATCTCTACTCAGGAGTTGTTTGGATTTTTTTTTTTCCTGTACCGGGAACCGAACTCATAACCTTGCGCTTTCCAGGCAAGTGCTGCCCCACTGAGCTAAATCCCCAGCCCCAGTGCTTGGTTTAAGTATTCCAAGCTCTCAGAGACTTTGGGGAGGACAAAGGCCTCACCTGAGAACCTAAAGCAGGTACAAGGTGAATCCCAGTCAATTCATCCCAGTGTGGATTCCACCTTCTCCTAAAATCTACAGCCCCAGCTCAGTGCCATGTCTGGCCAGCTCTCCTCCATCAAGAGGAAACCTAGGTGGTGGGCGGGTGCCATCTCCCTGTCCCAGCTGTCTGCTTGTTCTCCCTGCAGAGGCAGTAGTTTGAGCACACAGTATGCTGGGTGACAGGCCTCCTCCTCTGGCAGCTGTGTCCGAGGTGTGGGCAGCGTCAGTGCGGCTGGGGCTGAACGTAAACATGGTATTCGAACATCCAAAAGTCCCTTAAAGAACTAGCAGCATGTGTTCTTGGATTTTTTATTTTTTTAGTTGGTTCCAAAACAATTTTCTGAGAACTATACATACTGGGACTGTTCACATTTGTTTTCACAGATTAAAAGGAACTGGGACTAAAAACAATAGACACATGTTTTTGTTTGTTTGCTTAATAAATGTGTTCTATTCTATTTTGCTTTCCTGTAAAGTTTCACCAGGTAAGTTTTGTTTTTAAATCAAAAGCGATCTGAGTGATTTTAAGTGACTTCAGCATTGACCCAGTTCTGTTCTTTATGGATCGAAGAATTAAACATTAACAGTATTGATGATGATATTGTGATATCCTAAAGATGCATGTATATGTAAATGTGTACATGCACATATATGTTAACTTTATATATATATATACATATACTACATATGTATATATAAACATACACTACATTTGTCTATATATACATATACTACATATATCTACATATATACATCTGCTACATATGTATATATAAAGTAAACATATGTGCATGTACACTTTTACATATATATGTATGTGTAGGTAGATAGATTGATGTCAAGTTGTCAATTAATCTTTCTTGGGAATGACTGAGATTATGTCCTCCCTATATTCTGGCATTTAAATATTTTTTTTACAGTAGAAGAGATGGATAAATAAATGTATGATAAAGCAATTATAGTATAATGTTAATGGTAGGTCACTGTAAAATTTTTTCAACTTTGATATACGTTTGTAAATGATTCATATTATGAAATAATGGTTATAACAGATAATAACTGAGGTTTCATACAATTATTAATGTGCTTACACATCAAAAGAAGATGCAGGTGACTTACAGGACCTCATTCTTTGAAATGTGATGATATTTCAAGCTTTGAAAACCACTGCCGTAGAGTAGTTCCCGTGTGTGGGCTGGAGACTTCCCTTGAATCCAGTGTTAAGAGCTTCCCAGTGGTGAAATAGGATTGTTGGTTGTCTTGCGCAGGGTCCTCAATGAGTTTTCCAAGGAAAACGAAAAACTACCACTACAAAATTGTTACCTATTCTCAGGCTAGGTTGTTGGTTATGGTGTCTAAGCTACTACATTTCTGGATTTCTCTCTTGAAATTTCGCACATGATTTTCTAAATCAAGGAATTCCTTGCTTCAGATAGGGTCACCTGCTGTCCTACCAGTCCCACAAAATGAACATACAGGTATATGGGAGACATGTAGGACATCAGTTAATGGCCCGTGTTGGAATGGGGAGCTCTGACTTCCCATCTCCTTACCAGTCTGGATCATGCAGAACCTGAATGGTTTCGATGGATCTAACTGTTTATGTAACATATCTAGAATTAAGAATGAGTGTTAAAGCTCTATGAATAGCTATGTAGCTGGACTGGATAGGTAATGTTAAATGTTGCTGGATTTCTTAGGGTCTTTAAAATTAACTATTAGCAAAGGTGAACTACATATTAAAACAGATAATATGTATAGAATAAAATGAAAGTGGGTTATTGCCCTAGAATTCAGCTAGTGCCCTTTCCGGTCTGTACATTATGAGATGGTAGCCAGCAAAAGAGTCCCCAGGTGGGGTCTCAGGAAAATGGGAAGAGGTCATGGAATCTGCGGGGGGAGCGAGACCGGGTGGTTTCCCATTGAGCCTCTAAACATTCTCCACTAATGCTTTTGCTTTGTGATACTCTAAGCATTTTTTCCTACAGAGGATTTCAGCTGCTGGATTCCCCTAAAGGTACTTTAATACCTGTGCTGGAAGGAGAACATTCACTTCATAGAGAAATTAAATACATAAATTAATAGACGCCTCTTCAGAAAACCTTTCAAATGGGGAGTCCAGCTGCTTCAGGGACTTTGCAGTCAATAGGTCAGGGCCTTCACTAATGTATAGGGAAAGGCAAAAGAGAGATTGAAATGTTCCCTGAGATTTAGCAGAGTTCAACAGTTACGTCCTCGGATTTAACCACTTAGGTGACCATTCGCCTTTGTCGGGGAATGCCAGAGAGTGATATACTGAGGACTTGCCAAAACCAAGAGACAAATGCAAACAAACTGGTCTTGCTTTCCTTTTCATTCTTGGTCAGGAGCTTGGCCAATGGGTTTGGAAGCTGTTGGAGGAGAAGGAGGAAGAAGAAAATGAGGAGGAACACTTAGCTAGAGTTAAATGTGGAGTCAAATCCTTGAGGCTTTCTGCTCCTCACCTGTCCTCTTCAAAGCAGAGAGAAGACTGTAATGCAGGCTGTGTCTTTGACATGAGTGAGTTGGATAGACTTTTGGGTGTTAGATGAATGCTTTTAAACATGCATGCTTTTTGCTTCAGAACCACTGAGACTGCAGAATTCTACCTCAGAGGCTTGAAAGTTTTACTGAGTGACTATGGTATTTCCCTACTCTTTCCTGGGTGGGCCTTGCACATATGTTTAGTATAAGGTCATCTGCAATCTTTTAGCTGCTTTTACCGTCTGACAGGTAATCTGGCTTTAGCATCTGAGTCCCTTCCACAAAGGGCATCAGCAATTCTTGCAAAACTGGAAAAGCTTGATGTTTGCTAAAGACATAGGAGAGCAGTGTCTCTCTTCCTTTCCTGAAGCTCCAAATCAGCATCCAGCTCCTACCACCTCCGCATTCCACAGCATCATAAAAGCCTCAGTGGAAGGACAGCCCCAGGCCTACACACATGCAGCTGGTTTGCCCAGCTCACAGATGAGGCAGCTGAGACCTACACGAGAACAACTCTTGTCCAGTTACACGGTGCTGACTTAAGTAAACTGAGGTGATTACACGCATTTTTATTGGCATACTCTTTTCAGAAGAGATTTAGACACCACTTTCAGTTTGGATTGTAGCATTTGTACCAGATTCTTCTAACAAAATGCAAGAACCTCAAGACACTGATTTTACGTAGGGTCTCCATCTACGGGGAGGAGGGGCCTGGCACATTCCCAGTAGAATGTTAACTCCAGATAACTCCTTCAGGATTATCTCACTCGGATCTTGCCCTCCCTGAGATTTCCATGCACAAGTCTTGCACTCCCTTTGAAATGTTCCACTTCTGGAAAACATAAAGCATCTCTCTTAAGTATCTCATACCTCTAGAAGGAAATATTTACAAAGTAGGTGCAGAAGCAACAATTAAATATTAGCCTTTTTAAGGCCAAAAAATTGGGAAAGATAGAGTGAATGAAAAAGGATCCAAGATAATTCGCTATTGTTCTATTTTTTCTAGAAGGCCCGGAGAGTTGTGTGGCCTTTTGTTCTACAGCAGTACTTCTTTGCATTTGCCTGAGGAAACAGACTCTCCAGGGATGTTTGTGAAGCTATGAACCTCTAAATTCCTGGGTCCCTGATAGACCCACCTAAACGCATTTATCCCCAGCTGAGGCTTGAGAGTTTCCCATTGTAAGACTCTCCCTCCAAATGACCTTTGTCATAAAGTAAATTGGGGGAACTCATCAAATTTCCATCTTTGAAAGTACCTTACCTGACAAAACAAATATCTCTAAAATTTGGAAGTGATCTTGCTTTAGTAGCGAGACTTAGGGGTTAAGATGGATGGGTAGACAGAAGCAAGTCCATTTCACAACATTGTGTTGTCACATTTAATCTGCGACTGTGTTTGAATGAAAGTCTTTCTAAACATCACTAAGGATTTTTCTTTCTTTGGGAACATTTGCAACAAGGCCAGTTCCTGGGCGCTCTTTTTCATCTATCTTTCCTGTGCAAAATTCAGAATAAAAGACATGTGTGAGTTGCCATTCTCAAGAGAGGCTCTAAAAGTGGTCTTTGCCAAATTCCCATCCTGGGTGCCCTTGCCCGGCCTTTTCCATCCATGAGTGCCCTTCCTACAGGTGCCAAGTCTACCAAGAAAATGATGCTCACCCTCAAAGGAGAAAACCCAATGGGTGCAACTCGCAAATGGAGCTCCATCTTGCCGGTGGCCATCTCGTTAACGAATTCCGCTGCCCTCCACTCTGAAAGGGAGATCTTGTCTGCTCCATGGGGGACCGGGAAATGCACTGTGTGCTCCAAAGGGAATAAGGACTATTTGTGCAAGCCCAGCCCCAGTCCCTGAATTATTTTAATTGCAGCCCAGCGGTGCCAAGGTGCTGAAGCACCCCCTTAGGCTGAGTGCTTAGCTAGGAGGTACTGAATTAAACTGTCAGAACATGCAGAAAAATTGCAACGCGGCCTGTCAACAACATTTGTTAAGAGACACGGGTGAGGCTGGTGACTTGTGGAGAAAAAGAGCTGCTTGTGCAGAGCCATCAAAGCACAGCCTGGAACTAATGGGGTATTCAGAGGTCTTGTTCTACTTCATTGGTCAAAGCCAACACGAGCCTGTAAGATTTGGGGCCGTTTGCTGTTTATTACTATGGTAATAAAGGCCACTTAAAGATACAAGCCCATCTTGTATTGGCTCAGACCCAAAGCTTCTTTGCTAAATCGGATCACCAGGGTTTCATGTCTCAGGTTCTTTAAAACAATCCCCTTTAAAAACAAATCTAGAAAAATTAAGACTCCTATCAAAGGAGGACATAACGATCTTGATCTTATTTATCTGTGGCTAATTTCTTTGTTTAACATCTGTTCTCAGCAGGTCTGTTTTGTGTGCCAGCTTGGCTAGCCGTAGTTCGCAGTTATCCCCTCTAAAGGGAGACAAGGTGTTGTTGGAAAGGTGTTTTGGGGAGGTGTCTGAGTCTCACAGCCAGTCCACTTACAGTAAGGGAGACTACTGCAGCTAAGCTAGATGGGCCTGGGTCAGCCAGTTGAAAGGCTTTAAAGGGAGAATTCAGCCCTTCCTGGAGAGAAAAAAACCCACTGTGGTTGGTAGTAGCTGTCCAGGTAATGCTGGGAGCCTCAGGTCCCTTCCCTGGCTGCCCATGGTACTGATTTCAGACTTGCCTGGACAACCCTACACTTGCATAAACCATTTCCTTGCAATAAGTCTCTTTTTCTCTGTCTCCCACTGGCCATTTCTCTGACTGACACTGGCTGGTTTGTGTCCCCAGAAAGTCCCTGTCCTTCATACTTCAGCCAAATATTTTCTAGTCGGGAGTCTCCAACAGGAGGTCTCTGAGCTGCAAAGAGTTCATGTTGTTTCTGGCCCAAACCTGTGAATTTGGTGCTGCGTGTTAAAGATAAAAATGAGCTGAATTGGTTGCCAACATTTAAAAGTCCTGAAGATTTCATACTCACACACATGCACACAAACACACACCTGCATTTCTAGTTTCTCTTAGAAAAATAAGGAAAAATCAGAGAATCTGGCTACTCTGCTATATATCCCTAGATGCAAGGGGCTAGACTCCCTTAGGCAGAGTGCATTTCTGTAGTTTACCCCACTCTCCACCACCCCCTACTGTCACCTCAGCAGTGAGCCTAATTGTCATGAGGGTAGACACATTCTTACTGTGAAGAGAACTGGGGAAGCTGTATCATACCCTTTATCAAAAGTCAAAAATTGAAAAGGTAGAGAGAAAGGGCTATGTATTTCAAGAGACATATGGGAGAGTATGTATTTCTTTGCAGAACTAAAGCTTGTTTCTCTGCCTTCTGTTTTCCAACAAAGTATATCTGGGTGATTAGCTACCTCAGTCACTTATGAGGAGTTTCCTGATAGGCATGTGATGTTTGTCACTCTTCCTTAAATCTCACATTGTTTAGGAAAAATCCATTCTGAAACAATTCTTTTTCCTCTTTTACTGAAGAAAAGCCCAAGGTGATCACAGGGGAAGTTTGCTCCACACACAGGAACGCTGTGATAATTGCTTTTGGAGAAATTCACTGAAATGTGACCAGGGGTTCCAGGGCAGGGATGAGGAAGATCCCAGTGCCCCTATTTCCATTCAATCCTTGCGTGCACTTTTTTTTGCCCATGGTGATCCTTGATGGCTTAGTTAATGAGGTTTCTCCTGGCTAAGAAGCAAGAAATGTGGTCCAGGAGAAAAAGCTTTTCCCTGGGAGTCCGAGTATTTGTGTTCAAGCTTCACTCTCTGTTTGGGGAAGACAGGTTCCTCCTCTATGAAATAAGTGTGGTCACACATGTGACTGTGTCTCTGCTTGGAGGACCGAGCGTCGCATCCGGTAGGAGATAAGCATGTCCGTCTGGAAGGTGAAGCCCAGAATCCATCTGCCTGCTTCCCAGTTCCCAGGTGATCCTGCTGAACAGACAAGTTTGGAATTTGCTGGACTGGAAAGTGTCTCAAGTTTCTCCCAGCTCTAAAACTTGATGTACCTCGGAATCAAATTCTGCGGGCACCTCTCTCAACAGTGAGCAGGCAGCGTTCCAAGCGTATTAATGCTTTGGGGCCACTGGGATATGGTTTTAAAGACTTGAAGCATTGCCATGCTGCCTTAGTCACCTGGCAGGCCTGACTTATCATTTTGCCTGTAATTTATGTGGCCTAGTGGTTTGGAAATCCACTCCAAGTTCAGGTCCAGGGCAGATTCAATGGTCGAAACCAATAGATTGGAACTGTGATAGCCCGAGGAAAGACTCCGACCTCCTCGGTTCCCATTTGGAAAGCCCCTGCCCTCATTTGGCCAGTGCCAACAGCTTGGGCGAGAACCCCTGAAAAGGGAAAGATGATCACCTTTCCTAAATAATGGATGGAAAGTCCCCTTTGTCCTCCGCGGATCATTTGGAAAGAGAATTGATTTGCAGTGTTCCCCTAGCACACAGACCTAAGCCCCTCCAGAGTACACTTCTAAATATCATCATATTGGAAACTGAGGGGCCCTTCCTGGTCATCAGTGGGAGTTGGTTACATTTTTTTCCTACTGCAAACAAAAGGCGTTGGGAAGCGTGCAGAGCATTTGATGCCATGGTGATGCCACAGAGAGAAAAATATGGATTTTGCTTTTGTCATGTGTGACTATTAGATCACAGTGTTGGTTACAATAGATTATCACTTTCGGTTCCTGCTAATTGCTAGAATCTTCTGCCATGGGCTGTAGTCATATGGGCAAAAAAAAAAAAAAAAGTTTTGGAGCCAGATACTATCCTGCTGGATTGTGAATGGCAGCTCCGCTCCTGAACAAATGCCTGAGGAAACAGCTGGGGACAAGGGCCTGGGAATCAGAGGCGTCATTATGCAATTATTGAGGAAAACAGGCTCTTTATGAAAGACAATTTTGACTTCTCTGTGAATCTGTCGACCCACGACAGCCTCTGCCTCCACAGATTCCAGCCGATGTCCAGGATACTTAGGGTATGACCAAGCCAGGCAGGTTAATGCGAGTTAAAGCATTTTTTTAGTGTTAAAAAAAATGCAGCCTGACCCTTTAAATGAAGAGATACTGCTTTGCCTTCTAAGGGAAGCAAGGTTTCAGTCTTCTCTCTGATCCTCTCTGCATCCCAGTTCTTCCTTCTCCCCAGATGGTACGGACCCCAGTAAAACCTGCTGGGCGTAGATCTCTGCTTTAGGTTCCTGCCCATTATTCGATGGAAGTCAAGTTCTGCCTTAGAAATCGGGGTGTATCGGTGTGAGCCTGCATTCTCCCAGAGAGGAGGGGAAAGAAGAGGAGTAGGCGACTCTCAGATGCAGATAGGTGCAGATAGTAGGGGAAATAAGGCAGGCATGGGGACAGGAGCTGGTGGGGTCGAGAGGCAGATGGCATTCTAATATGACAGCAGAGAAGGCCTCCTGTGAAGGTGAGAGGAGAGAGGGCTTTTGAGAGGACAGAGGGCAAGCCAGTCCTGTGGCCAGCACAGGACACTTGCAGAGGGACAGAGGACAATGGCTGGAACACAATGGGCTAAGCGCAGAGCCAAGGAGGCAAACCGGAGCCCTTGGGAGAGGGGAGAGCACGCAGGAGCCCACAGGCCTTGTCAAGACTGTGCTGCCGCTCGCGGTGGAGGGGGAGCCTTTGGGAGGTTTTAGTGAGCAGGGGAGAGATGGGGGCGAATGCTTCCAATGGAGAGGCTCGACTTCCATTGAGAAAGGCTGACAGGGAACGAAGACTCGGCCATCCTTTAAAGTGTGGACAGGGTGGTGCCCCAGGCAGGATGGGAGAGTCAGGCAAGGGAGAAGTCTGTCTGACCTCGGTAAGCACTCCTGCGGGGCACATGTGTCACCAAACCCCACTGAATAAATTCCCAGGTCTTTTCAGGACTTTGGTGTCACAAGAGCCAAGTCCAGGATGCAGGCAGCAAATCATGATTGGCATTTGGAGAACCTGGCAGGTAACAGCCCCCTCACCCACCAGGAATGCACATTTCTGTTAGATGGATGATGACTACACTTGACTCCAGTTAGTTTATTTTCTATGCCCTTTAGCTCCTCTCTTCTGTTTCTCTTTCCCTCATTTCTCCATCTTTCCTCCCTATTTGGAGAGCACAGTTTGACCATAGCCCAAAACAAATGGCAGAGGCCTTCCATCCCCTCTGCCCACCCGCTACCTGGTTTTTAACCTTCCACTGGCCATTTATTTTATCTGTGCCTTAATTTCTCAACAGGAAAAATCCGAATGCTGCTGCCTGAAGGGACATTGTGAGGATGAATGAGGTAAGAAGAACATGCCTGAAAGCAGTTTGTGCCTCTTGAAGAAATAATACAAAATAGGGCCGCCTTCTTCCATCTCTCTGTCCTCTCCTGCTGAGGGAGAAAGGCCTGAGAGGCTGTGAGGGAAACAAGCACAGGCCTTGAAAAGCCAGGACCACTCTGAGGAGATGCCAAGGCTCCCCAAGGCCTGTAGAGAAGAACCCTGGCTATAGGCAGGCAAAGGGCAGAGCACGGCCAAGAAATTGTGAAGATTGTCTTGCCTCAATTTGAGGACCAGAAATTGCCTCAAAGGGGTTTGAGAGAAGCCAACAGCATGAAACCCCTCCCGTGAGCCCAAAGAACGCAGGAACTGATGAGGCAGTGTGGCAAATCCCCTCTGCGGGGATGTGAGCCGAAATTGCTCCACACTCCCATCTACTCTGGCCCATGGCACTCCCGGGGAGACACAGTGTGGACCTGTTGGATCAATAAATATTGGGCTCCTTTGATGAAAGTCACACTATCATTCTCCTATTCTTGCCTTTCTTACTGTCCTTTAAGGCTTCTTTACGTGAAAAAGATTGTTGTGATTGCCTATAGGAAGCAGATCTTCACATGGTCCCCAAATTCATGTGTTAACCTCCATACACATTTTAGACCTAGACTTCTAGAAAGACCCAGACTTCTAGAAATTTCTAGAATGTTGTGAAAAAAGATTTTAGATGGATGCTTGAAAGGAATACTTGAATGAGCTCTGTTGTGCTTTTCTGTTGTTGTTCTTTAGAATTTAAGAAATACAAATGAGTATGTGGGGGAAAAAAATATCAACCTATGGGGAATGAAGGAAAGCAACCCCACCAAGGAGGTTGTTTCCAAGTGAGGCAGTACGTTCCTACGTTTACAGGATTGAGAAGTGTGGAGAGGGGGTGAAATCTTCAAGAGCAACTATTTGCCTGAATTATGCCACTACTTCTGAGTGATTCATTCTTTAGTTCGGCCGTCAGTTGCCCCAGAGCATATGCTGGTAACTTTTTCTGTAGCATAGCACTGAAGGTGTGAACATTCTGGGTGGTGTCCTTTCCTTCTCTCCTGGAAGGACGGAGTGAGAAGAAGGGTGACCAGGAAGCTGTGGTGAGATCTGCTCTTGTCTGAGTCTCCAGCTGGCTTCCCCTTATCCCTTCCTGCTTCAGGCTGTCACTCTCTGGCTGGAGGAGGGGAAGGCTGGAGAGAAAACTATCAATGGTGTGAGAAAGAGGAACAGCATTAACTAATATCTGATTATCCTTTTGATGTTTATTTAAGAGACCACATAGGCTGAGGTCTCCCCTGGCCTCTGACAGGAAGTCTGTGGTAAAATTAATGCCCTGATGTTTGCAGTGGGTGTGACTGGGCTGCCACCACTCTGGGTGCTGGAGAACCAATCTTTCAGATGAGCCACTCCCCACCCACCCTGTTCCCCCGGATTGTTGTGGCTGAGCCGCTGTGATTGTAAAATGACTCTTTTCTTCATCAAAAGAAAAAAAAAGTCATCCTTTGTATCGCAAGCACAATTTTATGCAAATAAAAGTTTCATTTAAATTAAACAGAAAAATATTAGGTCAGAATAAGCCATGGAATATTTCTTTTTGATCTTGTAATTGAAAGTACTTGTCTTTTAAATGAGAAAATACAAAGAAAACTACATCCATAGCCCCCTCCTTCAAGCACAACTATTACAAACAAATTGGCATTTAGTCACTTGGTGTATTTTTTCCCTGCTCTAATATCTGCCTCCCTCCCTCCTCCCAACCATGCCCTGACATTTATTTTGTTTTTAATCCTAGACCTAAACACATAAATTTTTGGCCTAGATTTTTTTCTTTGGAAGAAACATTCTTTGCTGGGGTGTAGAAGAGTCTATGGGTGTCTATATCATAGTAATTTAGCCCCTAGTGTAGCTCCTTTATAGCTGGGGGATTACTTAGTAAAAAGTAAAAGGCAGAGTTATATTTGATGACTAAACGTCATGTGTCCCACCAGGAGAATGGGCAAAGGACTGGGCTGGAACCCAGTTCCACTCCTGAAGGCGTGCTGCGTAGCCTGAGGAAGCGACACCAGGGTGGGGAGCCATAGAAGAATGTGCCTTAAAGAATGTGGTCACCAGTCCCTCATCTGTGTGTCCAGTCCCGGGGAAATTCTGTCCCTGAAAGGCATATAAATTGGTCTCTGCCTCCATCACAATTCATTACCTTTCAGCCATTAAAAAAAAGTGGAAAAAGAACATCACTGGGTTGAATTCAATTGGGCCACAGAGCACTCACACAACACAAGGACAGGGTGGCCAGCCTCTTCCCTGAATGCCACTGTGGCTCAGAACCAGCCCCGAAGGACAGGGAGCTGTGTTCCTGGGAGCTGAGCGGCACTTCGGGACTGTGAGATTTTGATGAACCGAGGTTCGCATCCCAATCATAGGAGGAACTGGTCACCGTGGGACAAGGAAGTGATAGGCCTCTGGCTGTAAGAACCACAGGCCAAAGGCTGCCATTTTGCTGCTGATCTCAAGTGAACCAGCACCTCTGATTCCTCACTCCCCTAGGCATTCCTTTCTGTATCAATTTAGATTTTAATATTGTTAAAGCTTTAATAAGGGGCAGACGAAGCACACATGTAATGAATCCTGCTAGTCATAAACAGCTCCCTGCACCCAAGACAAGGAAGGAAGAGATCACTTTGTTGTGCACAGGGCAGCCTCCCAAATTCAGATGACCTGGAAGCAGAGCTGATTAAGAAATTATGCATTTCTTTTTTAAAAGCGTGTGCGTAAAAAAGCCTTCTTCAGAAAGCAAACTTTGATCTCACCCAGTCCTTCGGGGAACTGCTTAAACAGATAGGGAAGAAGCAGGTGCTTCTGCAATGCCAATGGTACGACTTTCCCATGCTCCCTTTTCTCCTCTTAGAGCACACTTTCTCCAGGGTGAGCGCCCAGGGATCAAACCCGAAAGAGCACAAACCCCAAACTCGTGAACTCCACACTGACAAAGGGCGCAGGTGCTCTGCACGGAAGCAGATCTGTGTCCCTACAGCCCGCCAGCCTTCATGCTCAGCTCTGCTCACGAGAGTGACAGAAGGGCTTCAACGCAGGAACGAGGTTACAGGGACACATCTGACCTCCAGGCAGCAAAAAGTAGGAGGTGAGCAAAAGAGGGAGAAAAGCTCCTTTTACAACTCTACTGGGGGTAGATTTTACTTTTGCTTTTGTTTGGGGAATTGTTTTGCTTCAGAGGAAGAGGAAAGTTCAAGTTGGGGGAAGGATATTGCTGTGGAACTGGCTGGTGGCTGATCCCTTGGCAAAACCAAACGAAACCCTGCAAGACCTCCCGTCTCAATCACACGAAACTCACAGTCCTGAAGGCAAAGACTCCTGGGTCTCTCCCTGCTGGGCACTGGCTTCAGCGCCATGGTAGCTCTGCCTCTTCATGTAGCTCTGTGTTTACAGCAGCTCCTACCTAAGGGAAAAGTCTCCACAGCCTCACAGCCTCTCATCTTATTGTTCCCAAGGACAGGCGAGTATTATCCCGACAGCACTCCTACTTCCCTCGCGGGTCTTGGTTGGGTTCATATCTCCTTTCCCAACAAGAATAAACACTCCCTGAGGGCAGGAGTCTCATTGGTTTATTGAGCGCTGCAGCGCCAGCGACTGCACACGGAGGGCCTGCGATAAGTGGTCATTCAGTGAATGAACAGATGAATGAATGAGCCATCAGGCTACGAGCTGTGGATGCCTTTCGACACCTGTGTGGCAGGACGGACCATACACACAGGCACGCATGCGCACACACGCACCGGAGGGGACAGACAGGGTGATGTCCCACGGGGCTGAGATCTTAGCCTGACCCGGGCCCACTCAGACCCAAGTCAAGAAATGGCTCCTTAGATGCCTTCCAGTAACATCAATTGTTGGTCATAAAACTTCAAAGAAGCAGATATATTTATAACTCTATTAAAGCCCTTTTTTCCACACACATTCACCACAGCACTTTCCAACTCGGTTCCCATGAGCAGACGGAAAACAGCCTCCTGCCCACTTCCTGTCGTGGCCGGCTCCTTAACCGCTTCGGTCCTGAAGCTCACCCGGCCCTGCTTTTTTTTTTTCCAGTCTTCAGTCTTTCGGTTTGTCTTGGGTTTTCTCAGTTGGGTTTTTCGCTCCTTTTCTCAGGCACCCGAGCCCCCGCCAGGCCGCCCCCGGATCCAGCATGCCAACATGAAGAACTAAGAACCCCAGGGGTGAACAAGCCCTTCTCAAAACATCCTTCAGAGGGAAAACAAGCCAGCGCCGTGAGGTTTCGCAAGGTCCCCGCCACCAGAATGGTAATCTGTTTACTATGTCTGAAAACTTGAGGGGCTGGAAAGTATTATGTGAGTGCCCCAGTTCCAAGAAGCAACTCCTGTTTTTATTTATGAAGATCGGTACCTGTACTGCTAGTGATGATGACATGGTATCCTCGACCATTTGCCAGGAATGTGACGAATAGGGTTGTCGACAGTGACAGAGATCTTGTAAGATGGCGAACCTCCCTGTGTAAAATGTGAGTACAGAGTCTCAAAAACAAAAGCTTAAGAGAGCTGTTAGGTAGCTGGAGAAATGGCAGAGCCAGCTCTGGTACCCACTTCCTGGATAATTTCCTGAGAAACTGCATCACTCTGTCAGGATGGGCGACCCTCAGCACCAAGGAAATTGCGCGAATTATATTTAAACAGGGCGTCGAAGTGCCCTACTTTAGGTCAAGTGGGACGGGCTCTGTGCTTGAGAACAGCTATGTGTGCAAGGGCCACTGAGCTCACCATATCACATCATCACTGAGTTCACCTAACCACACCCAACATTAGAACAAAAGAGACACAGGTTTGACCGATGCAATCCAACTGGAAAAAAGCAAATAGTGTGTCCACTCAGCTTCCAAGGAAAGCAGTCAGAGCGCACTGATGACTTCTACTGAGGTCACTGTTTGGGGGATAGCTCAATCTCTTTGACTCTTGGGGACGTATCTGAGGTGGTCTTTCTAGCCCACAAGAAGTACTAACTGTGGTCATTAATAAGTACTATGTGGTTCTCAACATGGACCACACATTTGAGAAATGACGTCCTTGCAGTGGAAGGAGCCCCTCTGTGGACGGCATCGTCTGAGGAAAATGGAAACTGGAGTGGTCTCCACACCCTTAGGTTGCAAAACCCCTTTTGCTTTCAAAAAGAAACCCCCAAAGAAAACACTGTGATTTTTTTAGGTTGCCCTTTCTGAGACTGTCATGCCTGCAGTCGCTTAGCTGCGACTCACCCCTCTGCATCACTCATCAGTTGCAGAGGAGGAAGCCCAGCAATGCTGCCCAGGCCCAAGGCTGGACCCACAGTGCTCGCGAGCTTTGTCTTTGTCTGACCTGGACCTGGACCTCAACGGCCCAGGGGAGTGACCTCCATGCAGAATGCACAGTGCAAATGGATGTTTTGTGGCTGGGCTAGAGACAACAGCCAATAGGCTGCTTCCTCTTCACCTTACAATGTGCCGTTCACAGGCTTCGAAAAGTGGGTCTGAGAATCAGCTGCACTGCTTGGAAGATGAGCTGGTTCCATTGAGTGTTTCTCTTTCAGCAACCTGAGGGAGTCAGCATGAAGGTGAGGTTATGCTCTGGAGTGGAGTTAAAGGGGCCAAGACTAGAAAGTCAGATTTAAGAGGAGACAGAGCCAGGTGTGTGGTGCACGCCTGTAATCTCAGCACTCTGGGAGGCTGAGGGAGGAAGACCACAAGTTTGAGTCCACGTTGGGCAACTTCATGAGTTGGTGAGACCTTGTCTCAGAAGAAAAAATGTTAAAAAGGACTGGGGATGTAGCTCAGTGTGAAGGGTCTGGGTTCAATCCCTAATACTACAAAAAAAAAAAAAAAAAAAAAAAAAGCAGAAGCAATGGGTAGGTGGAAGAAGGAAGGAGCTAGTTTGGAAGGGAGAGACCCAGGAGAGAGCTGGCTCACACACAGTGGAGAATGGAAGACGCGTGCACAGCCCTTGCTCCTGGTATGAGAACACTCTATCATATCCTGTCCTATGCGAGGTCTTGCTGTTCAGCATTCCCGCGTCGCCTTGAGCACACACACTGAAAAAGGGCTACCCATAGCCTAAGGTACCTTGAGTGGTTTTCTTGCAGACAAGAGAGCCTCCTAAGAGAGCAAAGAAATTATCAACTTGCAGAGAAAGTGCTGCCACCACCAGTAACTTAAATCTCTCCTCTAGTGGGGCCACAAATACAAGGACCTGAGGACCCCACCTGAGGCCAATGGCCAAGTTCAGGTAACTCCTCTCTACCCAGCATGAAGTCTAATCACCATTACTCAGACTTCTTGCCCAGCCGAGGGCTGTGCTCTGGCTTTTGGCCTCTTGCCAACTTTCCTGCTTGCTCTTCCAGCTCAGGGTGAGGAGAAGAATCTTAGACAAGTTGTTCTGGCATGGTCTGACTGGCTGTGGAAACTTCAAGGGCCTGCAAACGCTCCAACCTGACTGCCAAGCAGCCGCACTGACTGAGAGCTCTCTCTGACTCGTGCCTGGCTGTCCACTCCCTCTTCTTTCCTGTCTGTCCTCTTGGAACTCTGAGAGAACCAAGTTCTTTTCAGAGAACATTCCAGAAGTCTACACATTTCACACACTTTTGAAGGGGCCAGAGAAGTACCAATTCATCCGACTCTTGAAGACTCAGTTGAAGAGGTTAGAATCACGGAATTTCCAGAGTGTTCTGGAAAACTCATGAATTCAGTCTTCATCATGTTACCTTCTTTTTGGTCTCTCAAGTGTAATTCTCACTCCTCTCCCCATCTAGTGCTTCAATGAGGGTCTTGGGGTCACCTGAACTGTCTTCCAGGAGGCCACATGGGCAGCCGAGTTCAGAGTCTCCTCTCCTGGATGCTTCTGGCCATGTGCCTTTCAGACAGGGGGCCTGTGGGTGTCTGAAGAGTCTGTGCAGGACGTGGGACTGACCCTTGGTCTCTCACAGGACACATAAACTCTTCTTCAACACCCCACAGTGGGGTCTGTGCCCTCTGAGCAGAGAGGCATTCATCCGTTTAGTATGCAGGTAGCACTGACAGCCCTTTCTGCTTTTGCCACAAGTTTTGATAAAGGAATTTTCTTCCAAAAGGTGAACTTAGGTAAACAGCCCTGCCTCGGAGCATTTCAGAAAATGTTCCAGCAGAAAACAGCCCTCTCTATGTCTATGCTTGTATTTCCTTGCACAAATTTGGTCTTTGTATACTGATCAGATTAAAACAATCACTATACTAATTTATATAAAGAAGCTAAAACATGCATATCTGCTGTCCACCTTTGATATTTTGAAAATAAAATTCTAGGAGTAGAAAGAAGCCTTAATTTCTCAAACTAGGGTGCTAATATTCATTGAGCTTCTAAAACATGCTGGGGATTTTCACATTTACACACACACACACACACACACACAGTGTAGTCATCTAAAGATCATCTTTGTGCTTTTTTTTTTCTTTCTGACTCTTGGTTGACTGTTGGAGAACTATTGTGAATAATAAAGTGTAGCACATAATGCATTTTCCAGATAGCAGATATTGCAAAGATGATTTAAATTTTGAATTCGGAAGTGGAGAAGTTAGTTCTACTGGCGTCACTCTTACCTACAAATGTTTGAGTAGATTTAATGTATTGAGAAAACTGCATTTCCAACAGGATTTTCTTTATAGTAAGTTAGTTTTCCATATGATGAGGCAGCAAAGGAGAACAAAACAGGACCTGAGGCTGCACCCATATCTGCCCAGTGAACTGGGAAGCAGAGAAGCTCTTTCTCAAAGCCCAGCAAAGCAGACCCCCAGTGGGAACCTCCCAGACAAGCAAAAAAGGTAACACCCACCCGCCAAGCCCCGAGAGTTAGCTCCTAGTCACAGTACTTCTTTGGTAACTGTCACCACTGCAATGACCCAGACAGTAGCCCCTTGGCGTTGGTCAGTGACACCTACTGAGACCCAAAGGACCTAAAAATTAGTGGACTGTGCCAGGGATGTAGCTCAGTGGCACAGCACCTACCTGGCAAGCGTGAGGTTGTGAGTTCAATTCCGAGTACTAAAACCAAAAAGCAAAACAAAACAACCCCCCCGCAAAAAAGTAATGGATTTATGTTTTTTTTTTTTTTTTTTTTTTTTGAGACAGGGTCTTGCTATGTAGTTCAGATTGGCTTTGAACTCACTATGTAGCCCAGGTTGGCCTTGAATTCACTGCTAGCCTCCTGCCTTAGCCTCCTAAGTGCTAGAATCACTCCTGGACACAAATATGCCTGCCTACAAAATGTGGTTTAGAAACAGAAGACAACCAATCTAGCTCCCAACATAGCCTAGGGAGAGGTGGTACTTCTGTGCTTCTTCCCTAAATATGCATGTCCAGACACATGAATAAATGGGTAAAGGAGTAAATGAATACATGCTCAGCTTCATATCACATATACTTTTCTTTATATAAAATACAGCAAACCTTAGCTCATAGGGTTATTGAAAAAGATCACAGCAATTTATACATTGTTTAACGCAAGCTAGTATCGCTATTACTTACTTTATTTATTCTTGGTATTATTTTTGTTACTTATTCTGGTGCTGTTTATCAATCTTCATATATTAGCTGTATTTAGCTTTATACCTCTATCTGTCCAGCATCCAGAACAGTTGGTGTTCTTCCTAAGCACTCATTAGAAGCCAGAAAGCCATTGCAGACAAGCACGTCTTTCTTCAAGGTGGCCTTCTGAAGGCCACGGCTACCCCAGGGCTGTGGCCAGTTTCCCCTCTGGGCTCCTGAATCAGCAGCTCCTTCCTGTTTCTCTCTGGCATCTGTAACACTCTCCACCACAGTGTAAATCAAGAAGTTCACGATGGTCTGGTTCTGCCCGTGGCGCCTTAAAACTGATGTGCGTGGTTAACCAAGACAGCCCCCACAGAAACTACAGGGGTGGGCTCCCGAGAGGGAGGCAGAAATTCTTTCTATGAAAACGTAAAGCACAACCTCATAAAAGAAACCCACCGCAGGAAGATGAAGAAATGTCAGTTTGCATTACAACAAAACAGGAGGCTGAACATTGCAACCATCTGGCAAAAGACCCTCCCATACGCATACATAAAAGTTGCCAAGGAGTTGGATAAGACCTCAGTGGAGAATTACAGAACTCTACATGGCTCGCTTTGTGCTGGAGTAAAAGCTCTGAGAAAACCCAGGGCCAAGTGTTAGTGGTGGGTTTACTGTAGCAGTAGAGTCCCTCTCTGCCATGCAGTTGTCTTTGTGTTACTTTGAACCAGATTGTCTCATTGTGTGTAAGAGCCTGTAACACATTTGGAATGAGGCTAGAGTCAGAAATATGCAAAAACAAATTAGTCAAACAAGACTGGTGCAAAGGTTTGTGGAAAGAAAAAGGTTGGATAGGTCAAGACTGGTTAAGTTCTGCTGCAGTAACAAATACCTCTGAAATCTCAGTAACTTAACACATCATGGTTTTGTTCCTCACACTTCATAAGGGTCAGCAGAGAAGCTCTGCTGAAGTGGTCACTTAAGGACTCAGGAAGACAAAGGCTCCTTCTGGACACTGCCTCCCTGAACGCCACAACATGGGAAGAGGTCATGGTAAACCACACACTGACTCTTGAGATATCCTCCTGGAAGTGACACATATCACTGTCACTCAAATTTCATTGACCCAAACAAATCACATAGCAATATGTACTGCCAAAGAAAGGAGAGAAGGATCCTTACCCTTGGGCCTTGTGGAGGGGAACCGTGATGTCTGAGACTAACTGTAACGACTCACACAAGGCTCCCAATTACAGATTGCCTAATAGTTCAGGAAATCTTGTCTCACCTTGTATAAACTCATCTAACATCATGAAAATGGCCAAACCAAAGCAATGGGCACTGAATTCCAGAGTTCTGTCTTAGGCAAGGAAACCAAGTCATTCACACAAATCTCTGATGCAGAGTTCAAACTTTTAGAGATGGCTTCTAATGTCCCCAGTCCTCCAAAATGAGTGCCTCCTGAACTTCTCACACACACCTGCATGGGTTATGCAAACAGTAGTGAACAACTGACAGCCTCCAAAGCCAAGGATTCAATGTAAAGCAAAAGCACAAGACAACAATAAATAATATCTGGCCTTGTCCTATTCTCCCACATCTCCCTTCTCAGCTGTTCTTCAAATGAACAATTCTACATTTTTCATATGGATTGCAGAGATACCTGTATAGACCAGAAGAATTCCAAAGGGCCACACTGTGCATCTTAAAGGGGCTGTGCCATAGATATATGGCAAAGACAAAAAGTGGGACCTTTCCAAGTGGCCATGGTTCGTGATGCAGTCATATGCACCATGCTGATGCATCTTACGAAGATGGCCAGGAGGCCAGGCACACAGTTCACTTGGGCTACTTTCGAGGACTTCATTGTCTAGAAAATGGCCAGAGAAGTAGCCATCCCTGAGCACCTGCCTCCCAAGTCCTGTGAGAGTGACCTCGTGGCCCTTTTGGGCTCAACTCCAACTGCAAATCCACCATGTTATTATCTGCATTTTACAAAGAAAAAGATAGAAGCTCTGGAACTCAGTTGAGGTTACCCCTGGCAAGAAGCAGAAATACACCTTAAAGCAAAAGGCCATCTGACTGTTCTTTTCTTCTCCACTTCCTCCCTTTAATGGAAGTGACATATTTTAATATTGCTTTCAATTATGCTTATTATTGTTTCTGATGATTATCTGGGAATCAGATGTGTCACAATCTCCCCAGGGCTGAACCCACTAGGTGATACCAAGTTAAGAGGTTTCGAGGCCAGAGGATATGCTTGACAATGCTCTGTTTCCACCTGGCCCAGAATGGCTTCATTCGAACAGACTGTGACATAAACCACACTCTTGTGCTCACGGAATTTCTCATGAGTGGTCTTCTACTTCTGGGCCTTGAATCTGATACCATCCATCCCTTTGCACTTCAACCCAACCTTGAGGTTTTGCAAAGGTTTCACTCTGAGTGAAGTTGCCAATCAGAGCGAAACTAGGATAGAGAAAGGGGTCCTAACCCACAAAAGTGGGAGGAAGCAATCTGCTTTGTCACTCAAGTAGAGCAAGTGTCTGCTGGAGGCCAGAGGCAGCAGGTGACACAAAAATCTAGTGTGACAATGAGGCCCCACTGCTCAGGGTCTAATTTCCTGAAGTGTGGGGTCTCCTGATGATTCCTGGCTTTGCATTTCTGAGAATCTGAATCCGCTGTATGGACAGGCCCCATTCATGGAATGCAGTGAGAACAGCCTGCATCAAGAAGGAAGCTAAAGCTCAGAGACAGCTTATCATTTTTGTCCAGGGTCCTGCAAATAGCAGATGGCAGAGTGGAGAATGTCTGATTCCGAAGCACAAGGTCCATCTCACCACATCGCATTGTCAGGAGAACAACATTTGGAAGCAGGTGACTTGATGCTGATAATTAACTCCGAACAAATACACTAATCCTACTCTGCACTCCTCTGGGTTTTAGCTCTTATTCTTGCAGACAGGGTGGGAGTAATGATCCCTGGGAACTATAACCACAATTGGGACAACAGTTGCTTTCAATTTTGTTTTCATCACTATATAACTATAATGGAAGTGTTCACTTGCCACGTCAATTATCTTGCCGGGCATGGTGGCACACTCCTGGAATCCCAGTACCAGGGAGGCTGAGGCAGGAGGATATGTGAGTTCGAGGCCAGCCTGGGCTACTTAGTGAATTCAAGGCCAGCCTGAACTACATAGCGAAACTCTGTTTCAAAAAGACAAACATAAATTATCTTGAAGGGAGTTGATGATACCATCTCTTGGGATATCTGTCCAATTTACACAGCCCATGCTGTCTTAAAAGCCATGGTTTTCAAACAAAACCCTAAGTCTAGAACCAGAGGACTGGTCAAAAGGGAGACTCCTTATCCATGTTGAGACTATCACATTCACTCTCCCAAGAATTTGGGATTGGGATTTGATGATGGACAGTTTGGTTTGAGATAATGCTATGAATATAATGTATAAATTCTAGATGTTATACTCTGAGAACAGGGCAGTAAAGCTGATCAGCAAAGAGAGAAGAAGTAGTGAACCAGGTCTACAGAGAAAAGCATGGGTGAGAGACAGAGAGAGGAGGCCCTGTGTGGGTTTCTTGTGCTGGATTCATTCCTGATGTCATCCCTCCTGAGACCTGGCTGCTTCTTCCTGAGATTAAGTGAATACTGAATTCTGAGGCATCATCATGCTCTTGCATCCTTTATCCCCTGCTCTGACTGTATTTATTTAGCTGGAAAAATCTCTACTCCTTTCGAGCAATAGAATCCATGAGGGCAATGGCTTTTATGATTTAAACCCTGATGCATCCCCAGTGCTTAGAATGGTACCAAGTACAGTAAGGGATAAATACTCACCAAATACCTATGGGATAAATAAAATCAGGAATCTAAACTCAATCAACATCCCAGGGGGTGGAAGGAACAGCTTGAGGATCTCTCTCTGCTTATTTTCAGCCTGCCAAATTTTCTGTATTCATGCAACAGGGCAAAGCTATGCCCAGAGAGGCATATGTTGTAATTACATTTGTGTCCAACCCCAACTCCCTCATTCCAAAGACACATGCCTGCAGAATTTGTTGTGTCTGCAAAATAATGATATAGTTCTCTGTTGCAAAGGCTGTGTTAGACATAAGGAAGTATGTTGTAATCATAATTACAATCATTACATTTATGAAATGTCACAAAATAAGGAAGTAAGATGAGTGAAGGATGGTGGAAGATGAAGTGAATGAGAGGTCAAGGCCAAGCATGTAAGGAGAATTTCAGATGGTTACTGGCAAAAATTAAAGCAACAGGTGACAGAGGAAGCAGGAACAATGGGGACCATATGCTCCAGGAATACAGCTAGAAAAGGAGCAAGCAATCTGGAGGGAAAAAAGACTATCTTCAAGCATTACAGAGATGAGTGACCTGGATAGAGGGGTAGATGGATAGATGGATGGATGGATGGATGGATGGATGGATGGATGGATGTATGGATGACTGGGTGGGTAGGTGATACTTCTGCTATTTTGCCTTGGACAACCCAAGACAAAGCAAACAGAGGCAACAATTAGATTGGCATCAAGCAATTACCAAGTCTGACAGATGGAAGTAGGTCATGTTACGGTTATGTTGCTGGAAGGAGTCTCATATGATGTGGTGATGTGTGCAAGAGGACAACCACTACTGAATCAGAATTGTACTTACTACAGCATGTATCTGTACTTATGGGCCCATAATCACACAATAATCCTGCATTTCATGGAGGAAAATTGAATATATCTTCAAGACTGATGACTTTGTGACCATCGATATTCTTATTAAAGATTTGTCTGCAGACTACCAAGAACCCAAGGTCCTCTTCCACAGACCAGAGGTACTGCTGGATATTGCTTCCCAACCACGGAATTCTTCGCCTCCTTGTATCTAAGCATGGCCACATAGATAGTTCATATCATTGCGTAGTAATCAGAAGTGATGTGAGTCACATCTGAGCTGAACTGGTTAAATATCTCTGGTCATTTTCTCATTTTTTCCTTCCACTGTTGCTAAGACCGTGAATGCCAAAAATAAAGATGGCAGTAGACTATGTTCCTACATCTCCCAGCATTCTCATTGGACATTGTATGATCAAGAAATAATATTTAATTAAGTAAAGGCACTAATTTTAAAGTTAATTTTTGTATCAGCCCATCTTGATCAGTATCAGTCAAACATATTATATTTGGAGGTTTCTACTGATTTCTCCATGCAATTCTGTAGAAAAAAAAAATCACTAGAAAGGCAATATTCCCTGACCTTTGCTTGGAAGAGGCCTAAGAGGGAAATAATGAATAAGTACTTGTTGAGTAGAAGGCTCAATTTGGACGTGATGCTCTCAATACCCAACCTGTCTGCCAGCAGAGACACTGTTTGCAGCTCAGCACTGGTGTCTTTAGCAAACACAGGATGTCATAAAAGAGACAAGATGGACCATGAAATCTCCCAAACACCCAGACATCTAAAAACACCCGAACATTTACACTGGAAGCCTCAAGGACTTTGCCCACTGAGACACGAGACATCCAGAGAACTTTGACCACTGATGTTTACTAAGATCTTCCTGCCTAATCTCCCTTGCCTTCTTTCAAGTCGTATATAAAGACCCACTTCTCTTTGCTCCCTACAGACAGCCTTTTCAGTGTCTGTCTGCCTGTACCCAGGCACAATAAATTCCATGCCATGTGGCCTTTACACTAAGCCTGGTGGTCTCAGCTGGTCTCTGCCTTGTGCTGTTCCTTACAATGAGCACCTACTGTTTGCCTGGCATAGGCACAAACCACTTAGCACCTAATCCTTAGTGGTAGATCTCATTACCACTTGCAGAAATGAAGGCTAGGAGAAGGCAAGCAACTTGTTTCAAGAGTTTTGCGACTAAGGTTTAGAGGGCATAGTTGAAAGAGAAAGAGAGAGAAGGAAGAAAGGAAGGAAGGAAGGAAGGAAGGAAGGGAGGAAGGAAGGAAGGAAGGAAGAAGAAAGGAAGGAAGGAAGGAGGGAGGGATGGAGGGAAGGAAGGAAGGAAGATAAAGAAAGGATGCTAGATAGATAAATAGCCAGATAGATAGATAGATAGATAGATAGATAGATAGCTACATAGATAGACAGATAGATAGATAAATGAGAAAGAGAGAAAATTAAGAGAAAAAAGACTTTCATATTGGATGAATTTGGTTCTAAGAGATGGAACAGCAATCACCACAGCTAGGTGCAACTGAGCTACATTCTGTTACATCCCCTTTTATCCATCAAGTCCTTTAAGTACACTGAACAAACTTAGTTCAATCCAACAAACACTCGTATTTTACTCAGAGCCAGCAACTATGCTAATAGCTGGGAATTTACTCCTTGAGAAGGTAAATCCTACCTCCCCAGGGAACCAGAGTCTCCTGTGGATGAGACAGTTAAAGAATACTGTGGTGGTTAATTGATCAGTTGTTAACTTGAGCACCCTGAATTGAGTCAGCTTACCTCTGCGTATGGAAGACCCATTTTAGGATTGTTGTCTGACCATTTAAAAAGGAGAACGGACAGGAAGGATCTCAGCTGATTTTCTTTGGAAGAGTTTTGTTGCAGCCTATTTTCCTCGGAGGAGCTCTGGCTGTTCTTTGCCTCACCATCACCAAGGATGACTGTTGTTCTCTTCTTACTCTGGCCCTCACTTTTGCCTTGGGCTTCATCTCCTGCATTTCAGCACAGATTCTTTAGCTCCCAGCACCAGCCTGTCAGCCTGGTGATGCAAACACTTTAGCTTCTAACACCAACCCTTTGACCTCCAGGTGCAGACCCCTCGATTCGGAATCCTTTGGCCTTCCTGATGCTGGAGACCACTGTGGTGGGCTCCAGGCCTTTGGCTGGATCCTTTGGACCTCTAGCGTGTGGACAGATCTTTTTCACTCTACTACATTAAACTCTGTGGGTGGTCATTGCAGGCCAATCTTGTAAATTTCTATGTCCTGCATTAAATCTGATTCAAGTCTTTTGAGGAGCCTTGCTCCAGCCCTGCAAGCTGTGGTAATAAGCATTGACCAATACAGACATCCGTGATACAGGGAAGTCAAGGGTACAAATGGAACTTTGGACAGTATGAAGGAGCCCAGAGGAAGAAATCTGGGGTGCCCTTCATGGAAGTCTCCTCTGAACTCCAGCCACCCCACCGCACCACCCACACAGCACACATGTACACATTCTCCTCCTTGAGCTATGAGAATCAGAGGAGTGATCTCAAAGCCATGCATGGTCAGGACCAGACCTACGATGGTTGATTTGCAAAGGATAAATACCCAGCTCGAACAAAGGGGATTTTGCCAATCTCTGAAATCAGGGAAGACTTGAGTAAGCAAGCTGTGAGAAGGTCAGAGAAAGTGCAAAACCTAGAAGCACACCTGAGCCAGGGACTTAACCATCAGAATGTCAGATGTTTCCTTTTTGCCTCTTCACCTTGTGGGAAACTGGAAGGCTGACAGCTCCCAAGTTTTAAAGCTAGAGCTTCCACCGGTGAAAGCAGACTGAAACTCCTAGCTCCAAAGCTCTGGGGAGGAGACTCTTGTTGGTGGAACAAGTGGCAAGTGCTTACCCCTGCACTAATCTAATGAGAATGGCGTCTCCCAAGATAGCCGCAGGAGACCAGTAAGAGAAGACGGTCAAGGAGAGAAGGGAGGTGGCAGGTGCTGCTGGAAAACAACTTTACAGATGCCTACAATACCTCTTGAGAGCTCTGTGAGAAGGGTCCAGAACTCCAGGGAGCACTCCTTTCATGGGGAATTTTGCAGGGGTTTAAGAGACTACACACTTCAACCTTTGATTATTTTTTTTAAATCCTATTAACAAATGATCATGAAACCAAAGAATTGGGGAAAATTATGCTGCATTATTTATTATCTCTACTATGCAATTTTATTGGTATTGCATTATATGCTAAAAGAGATATGAATTCTTTGGCTTAAAAACAAAAAATCGGGACCATCTAAGGACATTGGGTGAGGCCCTTTCCGCAACAACGGGAACTTTAAGTACTTGACAATTTGTATGCTGTCGGTATGTAAGCATTGAGCCTCACAAACCCCACAGCTGCATGTTTACAGTTTAGACCATCTCTGTGAATTGCATCCTTATGTTCTGTATTTTAAAAGGCCATTTTCAGCTCATACTTAGCTACCACTCAGAAATACCATTCAAATCAGGTCTCTGTGCACGCCTGCCTTTTTTTTTTTTTTTTTTCCAATTCACACATTGTCGGGAGAAGCCATGGCAATTTTCCCCATTGTGTTTGCTCTGGATACCCTGTTTCACGTTGAAATTCGGAATTCTGATGTTTGTCACAATGCAGGGGGGCTGCTTGATCTTGCGACTTCCGCACATTTTCATAGTGGGCAAAAAAGCCCACAAGAAATGAATGGGTTTTAAGTCTCTTAATTTGTGCCAGGCATGGTGCCAAAGTGCTTTTGAGTTCATTTGGATACCAACAAGCATGGATTTTGGTGTTGGACAGCAGTGTGTGAAAATCCTGGTTCTGCCACCTATTTACTCTGAGACTTGGGCCATATGGTATTGATGATAGTCTATCACGTTTACCAATAAAAATGGTAATTTCATATGGTTCAACCAAATACTGCCCCTCTTTAGGCTTCCACTGCAAAATAAGAATAATGATACTATTTACCACTTAGAATAATAACGAGAAGAAACAGGATAATATATATAAAATGATCAACACAGAACCCCCAGTACACTTGAGCCATTTTTGTCATTACTTCTATGTATTCAATAATATCATTGACACTGCCAGAGACCACCATAAGGACAGAGAATAAAAAAAAATTCTGGGCACTTAAACTATTACTCATTAAAAATAGGATTTGTGTTTTTCTTCTGAGGTAGTCAGGGTCTTAAAACCAGTTTTTGTTAAAAACTGTAACTTTTTTCTTGGGCCTACAGAAGTTTAACAAAGCTTGACCTTCATTTTGTATCATTTATTACCTTACATCTTTAGATCTATGTATGTTAATCATTAAGGAAAAGTTGGCAAAATAAGGTTTATGAGCCCTAATTTTACCTAGCCTATATCATCCCCCTTCAAGACTGAAGATACAAAGATAAGAATATTCTAGGGATATTCAGCTATGCCCAACCTGAAGGTCTCTTTTGCCCTAAACCGAGGGTCACACTAGCTTCCAGTGGATCCTCCCAGGACTAGGTCTGCCCCACGCAAGAGCAACCATCTTATGGGAGTCAAATTGCCTCTCAAGCCACAAAGATTCCTCAGGAGCTAGGAAGTCAGAAAGTCAGGGCCAACATAATGTTCAACCAGACCCCAGATCATCACAGCGCTCCATAAAACTGGTCTCCGTCCTGTCCTTTCCTGAGTAGGCCAGTCTGATCCACCTCTCCAGACATTTTTCCTATATTTCACTACTTCCCTATGTTGGGGGATCAGTGGGATCTTTGTCAGCGCTGAGCTCCACCTATTTTCTCTCACTTTCCAATTAAAGCTTATTCCTGTAAATTCACGCTGAATGCTTCCGTTAGCCCGTGTCATCTTTATGACATCTTTATGATAGCATCGTCTTCCTAACAACCTTGTGTGATTAGTATTGTTAATATTATTATGCCTCTTTTGCAGGTCAGGAAATTGAAGCAAGAAGACTACAAATAATAGGACCACACTCACGCAACTGTGAAACTAAGCACTCAATCTGACCTGTCTGACTCTAAAGTCTGTGTTCCTTGCCCATTGGCTAATTTTCCATGGGTGTGGATAGAAGGAGTGTGACAAGGTGATGGAAAGGCATGGCGGGCCTGGGGCACACTGGTGAGCTGGCTGAGACGGCACTGGTACAGTGGGGTCTGCCTGCAGGGTGGCTGAGTAGCCACGGAGCCAGCTGCACTATTTTGAATTCTCTGAAAAAGATATTATCTTAGGTCTTCCACAGACAAGCTAAAGCATCATGGACGCTGCTGGAGGAAAAGGGTGAGAAAGAACACTTTGTGAATTAAGATGAAAAGGCCACGCTTCGGGGTTTCCAAGAGGGCCTGCTAGGTTGTGAGAAATCAAGTCATCCCACTACTAGGAAAAAGTGATTCTTTTGCTTAGATTTCTGTAAGGGGAGTAAACACGATACTGTGTGTGGTCATGCATAACCCACAGATTTAAATAAAATGTGACAGTTTGTTCCCTAATATGAATTTGGGATGTGCTTCATAATATCACTTTGAGAAAATTATACTTACTTTTGGCAGTACTCTTACAAATCTCAGCAGTCTATCATTGGCTTAAATACTTTGCCAGAGAATCCAATTTTTTAAGACACCTTTTCAAGAAAATAGTTCTTCCTTTAGAAAGGAAAGCTATTGCATGCAAATTGACTTGAACAAATATTTTATTTATAATGGTGAAAACTGGAACCTCTGTGTGTTATCCAACACTACAGATGAAATTAACTAAAGTCTGACATTTACTGTCCAAAGCAACAAGAAAAAACACCTGTGTATCAAAAGTAATTTCTCATGGCTTTTGATATAGGTGTAAAGGAAGGAAGCAAATTGCCACTGCATATGTAAACCCTGTTTGTAAACTCCTACTGGCTTTGCTTTCTTACTTATCAGATGGTCAGAATACTATCTATCACTGGAGGAGGTTACTATGCAGAGGAAATTATGTAACACATAAACAACAATAACAATGATAGCTAAAACTATATTATAAAAAGAACTCATGTATCTTTTTGAAAAGAGTGAAAAAATGACTTCAAAGTCCTCAAATTTTCTAGGTCAGGATAATAGAGGTGTAGAAGATTTTTTTCCCTTTCCATTTTTGGTTAATGGTTTGAAAGTACATGCATTATATTTATGCTGGACAAAAATAAATTTAGAATTAATACTTATACTGCCAGGTGGATCGCCAACCTTAGGCTTGGGAAGAACACCTGGGATTTTTTATACAATGCAGTTTTCTGAGATGCAACCCCAGAAAGTCTAATTCAGTCGGTTGTAATCTCCCAAGTGACTCAGGACCTATATTTGAGAGCTGTTATAGTGAATTGCAAACAAAGTAATGTCTACTGCATTTAGTGCAGTTACGTAGTGATTTTTCATATTGACTGTCTCTGGAGTCTTGGAGGTCCTTGAGGGGTGGAGAAGAGTCAAACTGGGAGAAGTCGGAAGGGCTGAAGTGTCCTACTTTTAAGTTTAACAGTGCCCTCACTCAGATCTGTGGTATAGATTAGATTTGGGTGAAATATTTAGGTTTTTTTTTTAAAGGGTTTACATTTAAAAACCCAAATCTAAACCTTAACAACCATTTAATTCTGTTTTCTGAGTTTAGAATGGCACCGGTTATATCAGCATTTGATTTTGCATAAAATTTGCTATTTTCTGAACTGGGTGACTTAGATTCTCTCAGCATGGTTAATCTTGAGGAGAGAAGAGGAGGGCAAATGACTTGCTAGGGGTTGTGGCTCCATGGTACTGCATGCTTGCCTAGCATGGAAGTCTTAGGTTCCATCTCTGGCACTCTGACATTAAAAGAAGAAAAAGACTTGCCAGTCAACTTACTGTGTCCCAGATGCTGTGCAAACATTACTTCATGTAACCCTCATGGAGACCATGAGATCTTAATATGTCTGTTTTATAAATGAAGCCACCAAAGCACACAGCTGGTCCACTAACAAGGAGTAGGGTGGAGATTTAGTCTTGGTCTCCTTTTGTTTCCAAAATGCCAAATCTCATCATGACCCAACACTGGCAATTGATTGGTCAACTCTCCAAATAGAGGAAATATGAAAAAAAAAAAAAAAAAAAAAAAGACTGTGATGTCACAGGATAAGGTTTGGCTGTAAGAGACAATAGTGGGATCTGCAGGAGGGAAGTGTGTTTGTGTCACTCAAAGCGCAGAAGTAACCCAGGTTCCATTAGGAGCCTGGTTCTTCTGCCTCTGTGTTCATCTTTCTTCAGCCTGCCATTCCAGCTGTGGTACTCGCTGCTCTCTTAAACTATGACTTCTTTAAAGTGAGCCTTCTTTCAACTAATCACACAAAGGAACCTGTAACTGAAGTTTCATATCATAGTGCTTCTTGAACTGTCCACAGTGTAACACTGCTTTCCCTTGGGTCATTAACTAATCATTTTGTGAAGAATACCCTCCTCCCCCTCAAAGAAAGAGAATTGTAAAATTTCTAGGAAAAGGAAAAGTAAAATGGGTGCATGAAACACAAGCTTATTTTAAAAATATTACATGGAATAGATGTGAACTTAATTCTGTCACATGCCTACAGAAATTTCCCAAATCTTTCTCAACATTTGAACTTGTCTCTTGATGGACCATTAACAAATGCTATACATAGATGTGCTGAATAACACAGATAATCACTGTAGCTGCAAGTGAGGAGGGAAAGTATAGTTCTTTCTCAGACTGTTAAAAATTAAGGGTCTATTTAGTAATCAAGGAAGACAAAACAGATACTTGAAGGCACATAACAATTTTCTCACACTAATCTTAAAATGGGTCTACAGTTGTCACTAGAAGAAATGAACTCACATCTCTGCATAACTTAGTAGGTCCATGTGATCCTATAGTAACTAATAACTACAATAATGTAAAAAGGCAATGGAAAATGTTTTGTGTAGCACACTAAGGATTTCAAGATAAGGGAAATGAATACATGGATCCCAGAATTTTAGCAAAGGATAGCATAGTTTTAGTATTTTGGTGGAAAAGCAATGTTCATTTATCTTTCAATTGAAAACATTAATGTGGGTAGTCAATTACCTAAGCACAAAAGAGGCGAGATTGTTCCTGATCACAGCTCCTCCTGTTTGTGGTTGCAGAGAAAAACAATCAAACTGTTCCAATTTGTTTTCGTGTTTCATGAAGAAATTTAAGAGAGAAAAGCAATCAGCTTCTCAAATTTCTGTTCTTTCATGAAGAAATTTAAGATAGATGGGTTCCAAAGATGGTGATAGTCGGGGGTAACTTGTACTTCTCCCATACGGGGTTACAGGCCACCACAATCTGTCGGCGTCTGCTAGCTTAAACATAGCTGGAAGTGGTACCTAAACCTCTCATCATCTTGGCCCAAACTCATGCCAAAAAACAGCTATACATATGCTTGTTCTAAAGACATCTGTTTGAAAACAAGAAATCAAAGACTCAGCATGTACTGAACACTAGGATTATGTGTTTGATGAATATACATAGGCTTACAGAATTGCTGGAAGACTTATAAAAAAAAAAGAAAAGCTATCATTGCCTCAATGATTCTGATGATGAACAAAAGCATTGCTAATTTTTACCCATTAATAATTGTAGCTTCAATAATAATAAGAACACGCTACATTTGTAAAATACTTTAATAAAGAAGACAAGGGCCAACTGCAGAAAGGCACGTCAAAATAACTGCAGATTACAGAGCTAGATAAACAGTGTAGAGAAAGGACTCTTACTAGGCTCCCTGTCTAAATCCTGGAGGCTGTGTTGCAATTTACCAAAGTCAAGGAGCACACATAGAATGAAGAGGCCTTTTTTTCTAAAAGTAGGAGAGAACATGTGTGGGAAATGGGACCAGACCCTCTAGCATGGGGAATACACATGATTAGAGTTTGCAGGTTAAGAAATAAATGAATGAGTGACCAACAAGTAAGCCAGCCCAGAGGACACTTGGCCTTGTACCACCCTGTGGGGCCATCTGGCATGCTGGACATGGATTTGGTTGCAATACCACTGGCCACTACCCCAGAAAAGCAGACCTCCCACCAACACTTATGTTCCTGAGTAGATTCCAGTTTAACTGCTACCTTTGAAATGAAATCACTAGTTGTTTGGCCAATAGATCAAAGTGAGCTACTTCTACAGTGTAAAGGGGAGGGCAGAGCTGGAGGCCAAGAAGGACCTAAGCAACAGTGGTTTAGGAAAACCAGCAAAGAGCTCTTGACCACAAGCCTGAGCCTACATGGGACATGGCTGGCAGTGAGATGCCAGGGACCTGAATGAGGTCAACTTAGACGAAACAAAGAGAGTCAAAACAATACAAATTCCAGATCTCAAGTGAGAGATAAAGCAAAATGAAACTTGGTTTGGGTCATTGCTGATACTCTAGGGTAACAAAGAGGTCAGCAGTGAGGGAAAAGAAACCCATTCCCTCTTCTGCATTTTGTACCTCTTGGATTCAAAATAATTTTCTGTTGCCCCTTAACAAATGCACTGACTCTAAAACCTACAAATTATGTTTTCTTCAAATCAAGAAGAGTCATCTTCAAGCTGTCAAAAATGCATGTAGCAAGTAACAATAAATTCACTTAGGGATGGCCCCGATGTAAAACTTACCGGGTTACAAAGCTTCTTAACCATGTGCATCAGAACAGACCAACGACACATCTGATTAAAAACTAATCACTTGGAAAAGCAGATGCATATTTGACCATGTAGGAAATACACGGAAGTTGTAAAAAGATGACACATGGTTTCCAGCCTTGCACGCCCCTTCCCTCCGGGCCTTTGTGGGGTTCAGCCCTCAATAGCACACTTGCTTCCTACATTCCAAGTGCCTAGGTGGGTGGGGTGGGCGGGCACAGTAAGGGGCTATCTGCCCTGGAGGTGCCTTGGGCCATTTCTGTGCTGAGAAAGGATACTATTTGAAAAAAGTAATCACCACAGGTTTTGATGACCTCATCTGTGTCTCTGCCCTCCTCCCTGACCAACATAAAATAACCACTTCAACAAGATGAGAAAAACTTGATTGGTAGCCCTTTAAAGAAAAGAAAACGCAGGTTCAGTCCTATAATCCTAGCACTCTGGGAGACTGAGACAGGAGGATCGCAAGTTTGAGCCTGGCCTGAGCAGCTTACCAAGACCCTGTCTCAGCATTAACATCAGAAATGGGGCTGCAGCTGCCCAATCCCCAATACTAGATTTTTTAAAAAATCAAACATTACAAGAGGTCTTTAAAATGATGAGTATGAACTGTTTGAATGTTACATTGTTGACAAAGTAATAAGCCAGATCCCTAGATCACTGACATCTTTTGTTTTGGCTCTCAGGATCTGAATGTTTATATTTCTTCCTTCTCCCACAGCCATGGTTTTACTACCGCACGAGTCTAAACCTGTCTTCTAAGTAGCCTCACTCCTGTGCTTTCCAATGACTGAGGCAAGAATTCCATCCTTCCAGACTATGGGAATTTGCTACTGGTGCTGAGTAACATTCCTACCAGTCCATCAAAATATCATACATTAAAAGCATGTGGACTGACACAGAGCTTGTCAGACAGCCAAAAGATCTGGTTTGTTGAAAGACACTTCATAAGAACAGTTTGCTTCTCAGATGTTATCCTAACTCACAGCCCTTCCCAGTTGGCTAAAATTCTAAATTTAAAAGAAAAACTGATCACATTCCTGAGAACTGGTGTTCGCTCAGAGTAAGTGCGGGTTTCCGTTGTTCGTGCATTTTATAAACTCTAGGCACTACCTTGGCTTGAGAGAAAGAATTTGACTTTTCTGCATTAGAGTCAGTTTGCTCAATCCGGAATAATTCCTTAAAAGGAACAATTCAAATGTAACAGAAACATACCGCATTTACCTAGGGACAGGAACGGGATTCTTTTTGGTAGATGTTTCAAGATCATTCTAGATGCTTAAATAATTGATTGCCTTAAATATGTAACACAAACATTGGGTAACTTTTTGGTTACATAGGAGGAAAAAAAAAACCTTAATCAAGAGGATTTTCAATGAATCCATATGGTGATTTGGGCCAAAGTTTGTTTGCATAGATCTCTTACCCAAGACTAAGTAGCTCCACTAGTAAAATACAGATTAACCCTAGCCTCTTTCTCCTCTTCCGGTTGTTTCCTTAGTAAGCGGAGACTTTGGCCAACTTTGCTGACTACGCACTGCCTCATTGGATGGGCTGCTATTTTCTAGTTGCACACTGACACTCAGAAGTTTTGTGAGTTTTTTTAAGCTAAGAAGTCCATTGACTTCCATAACAGTTGATAATAAAGATAACTCCCATTAGCACTGTTTAATAGCTTAAAAAATCTTCAAATGAAGATTCTTTTTTGTGTGTGACCCTTCTCCTGCCAACGGGTTGTGATAAATAAGCTGGCTCTTGGTTCCTCGGTTTACATAAATATGAATGTCTACAGTAATGTGCGAACGAGACAGAGATGTAAAAGGTTTTGAAACCACAGTTTAACAAAAAGGTCCTGTCTGTCCATGAAATGAAGCTGTTTTGAATGTGTTCCCAATCATTTGGCTCTTTCGCTGGGAGCCGGGTTTGCTTGGTGGTGATTAATGCAAAGCGCGCGGCCTTCGCTGCCGAGTGTGTTGGAGAACTGGCAACTCCAAGCGGTATTCATCATCCTCACGACCAGACAGGGGCCAGGAGATGAAGTTTTCTTTATTTGCCCTATTCCAGGTCACGGAGACACCTAGCTGCCTTTGCTTTTGCCAAGGGCAGCATTGTCAGGAGCCCATGACCCTTGACATGGCTTTTCATGCGTGGGGCCCTGAGGTCTGTTCCTCCCTGGTTAGTTTATCGGCCCTGAACATCACTGAGCAAATGACTCAGAAACCCACTGAGACTTGTGCGATACACCAAGAACCACTTTGTGAGTGTAACACACCATAGATACAGGTCTTGTGCTGGGGGTAGAACAACTGGGAAATGTGTGGGCGGGAGTTGGGGACCCGCAGGCTTCTGCCACAAGGAACCACTTCTGAACTTCACGCCGTAGCTCCCCTTTCCAGCTGCTTCTACATGAGATGCTCTCTGAGGACTGTGTGACCCTGACTCCACATGCAGAAGTAAGTGGGTAAAGGCACAGTATTGGCTGCTAATCATGGAAGAAGTCCAGCAAATATAGACATGTAACACCTGCCTCATTTCCCCATATGCATCACGAAAGGACATAAGTGCCTTCCCCCGCATGATGGTTACAGCTTTATGGGGCAAAGCCATGGGAAGCCCTGGGCACCATTCTGACATTCTCAGCTATTTTTATAAGGATCACAGAGATACTCACCTGATACTCTTTCCACAGTTCCCCTTATCAGATTCCAGTAACACTAATGACTTGTCTACAATGGGCTAGGGATCTCCTGCCACCACCACCCCACAGCTGGGGTGTTCACTGCATAGCCATCCGACAGTCCTGTGTGGCCAGTGACCAAGGCCAATATAAGGACAGGAAGATCAGTTGGGAAATCCATGCATTCTCCTTTCCTGGGGGGTTTGTTGTACAGCTAATTATTTACTGGCTTCCTTAGAACCCTCTGCCTTGATCACAGGTACTCCCAGGATAGGCCATCTGGTGAGGCTGGCTCCACTGGAAAATACCAGAAGGAAAGAGAAGGAAGGACTGGTCACTGGCAGATCACCTGCAACACTAGGTCAGCAGTACAGTCTCACCAATCAAGCCCCACAGTTATTTACTAAGCACATCTGTATACTCGGGAGGTCGTGTGGCCAGCTCTGCCCCACAGCTGCTAGCAGGGAGACCAGCCCTAAATCAACAGACACAGAATAGTGTGCTAGGTTTTGACATGTAGTGTGAAAGAAGTATACAAAAACAGGGACAGAAGAAGAGCATGAAGATCAATTTTGCGTGGTGGTGGTCAGGGAAGGGATTTCTAGTTAGGAGATAGATGAGCAGACTCTAGGATGAGGTAGAAGCCTTCGCAGGAGCCAAGAAGGGCGGCCCAGACAGACAGAAGTCCATTCACCTGCTATCTCTACCAATGAGCCAGTCCCACCCACCGATGACCACTGGGATTACAATGGTGGCTACCCTTCCAGCTGTGGCTGTAGTCTGAGATTCCATCAAAGCAGCAAAGGGTCCAGGAAGTTACATTTGAAAGTGAAGATAAGCGTGACTGTGTGGTACCCTGTTGGACCTGGATTATTTGAAAAATTCTCCGAGGAGCAAAGTCCTTCTGCCACGTGCAGGTGGTCCTTGGTGGCATCAATAGTGTGGGGCCCAGGGAAGGCAATTCTCGCAATGAAAGAAGCCAACACCTGCATGCTTGCTAAGGGGACCAGGTTGTGCAGCACTATAAGCCTGGTCACCTGCAAAGAGGTGAACCACCAGAAATAAGGTAGGGAATAAATCCAGGGAGGATTCCTGGAAATCATTCATTCATTCATTCATTCATTCATTCATTCATTCATTCATTCAACAAATCACATGAGGACCTCAACTGAGTACCCAACAGTGCCCTTGACAATGATATGATATGAAAATGGTGACCAAGGCCAATCCCTCCCTCCTGTGACGGAGCCTGTTTTATTTCACTGGATGACACCGATAATAAACAAGTAAGTAATTAAAACAATTACTGACTTTGGAAAGTGTGGCAGAGGACAGAGGGTGCAGTGAGTGAGAATAACCAGAGCCAAGCATGTTTGTGGCTGATGGATGAAAACATCTTATCAGCCAGAGGATTTGTAAAGATTGTTTACACAGTGCTGGGCAGGTTGTTTAGCGTCTGTGGAAAGCTAGAACATTTTGCACACTTCTGAGACTTCTGAAATCCACAAGAGTTTGGCTACTAGTCCTCAAAAGGCCTGGCTAGGGTAATCAGGAGGATGAGGATTTGGATTTACCCAATATTCTGGTTACCTGAAAACTGCCAGTGCTTTACTCTGTGTTCATCTCCTTATCTTTGACAGAGCCTACTTAATGTCTGATTTCCAAACGTGGAGCCAAACCTGCTTGCCACCGGTTGTTTAGCTTTTCCAAGTCCTTGGACTCACAGAAATGGAAATTTGCCCTAACGGAGCACTCTGCGTGTTGAGTTTTCAGTTGCCTCTTGAAGGCCTCTGGACTTTTCAGAGGTTTTTTGAGGTGCTGGCATGTCAGGAAGGAGAAAAGGGCATTCTAATGGGCAAGGTTTGGTTTTCTAGCAATAGCTGAAAGGCCAAAGTAGGCCAAGCTGGCTTCTAAATTAGTTCATGGAATTCTCCATTTGATTTTCCAGGCATTGCAGAGCAGGGCCCAAACCCTTCAGGCTTTTGTTTGGCTTTATGTTATATTTTTGCTTTTCTTTTGTGGTTATTGTTCCTCCTGTAGACTGGGTTAAAGTGCACAATTTTAACTAACATTCCAAATCCAGATTGGCAACCTATGGACAGAATTCAGCCTGATGGGCCATGAAGGGGGCCAAGGTATGCACACTAGGAAATAGCCAGATTTCGAAATAAAATTGAGAACGCTTTGGAACACTGCTCTAAAGAAAAAGCAGAGGCAGCTTAGGCTGGGTAACTATATCTGAAACACAAATGTTATTTCTGGTCCAAAATACCTTAAGGTCCACTCCACATAATGCGAGCAATGTGAACATTTCCTATCGTGCTCACTTTGCCAAAACGAATCCTTCTTCATCACAAATGGGGAAATAGCCCAGAAGCACTGAACAGATCTGGTGGGGCTTTTGGCACTGGACCCGGTCTCAAACAGTATGATGGTTTATCAACCGCCCCAGCCTCCCCCTTCTTTGCCGTATTCAATAAGCACAGTACCTGCCAAAACACAGCTAAAAATACCCTCGGCATCTGTAGCCCATCATCCATCTCGGGCTGATCTGGGTGGGTCCCTGACCTTCGGAGCAGGTGGAGAGCCAGAAATTTATTTTTTCCTGGATTGAGTCTTCGCTGACTGAAAACAGATGTTCCCCAGTGCCGATCTGATGCATTAATGGAAATACTATGGCTCACTGTTCGGGGACTGTGCGTATCCAGGCTGAACAAAAAGGGGCGCCGGGGCTGAAGGAGTTAAATGGAGCCACCTTTCTCCAAGGGCTGAAAACCTGGCAGAGCCTCTTGCAGGGGAAATAGGAAAGGGAGCTGTCACTTCGTATTTTCAGGTTTGTAGAAAAGCCTTTTTTTAAAATGTAAACATTCATTAAACTAATTTGAAGTTGTCATTACTCTCCACCCCTGCTGTTTTATATCAGATTATTCCTAAGTGCTTGCTGAAGAATCCCATAAAGCCACACTCGATCCCTCTGCAGGGGATAATCGCATAGTTTGCACTGTGATTTACACCGTGTGGCACTGGGAAGTGTCCTCAACTTTGAAAGGCCTCGGCTCCCTGGCAAACAGTCCCTGCCTTCCCTGCGGAAATAAAATTCCAATAGTTCCTCCACGACTATTATGAGGTCCCCATTACCTTTTCTCCATCCAACTGAAGATAATTAAAAGCAGTTCAGAGCACACGCCAGAAGGTACTGGGCATTTTATTAATAAATGGAGAACCAAGAAAACGATATGTTCCATTACGGTATTAAAGCGTGAGATGATGCTTATGCTCCTTGCATGAGTCCTCTCTTCCTACCTCTGCTCACCTTGAATTTAGGGCGGCTGGCTATGCTGTATTCCAAAACCAAATGGGCCTGGGAGGTTCATCCGCCTTTGCACCTTTGGGCCGCGGTGCCAGCTGTAAGGGCTTCACTGTCCCTCGGAGAATACGACTATGAGATGGGGGGTTGCCGGAAGAGACTTCAGACACTAGCGGCAGACGCCAGTCAGTGTCTCAACTTTAGCTTTGCCAATATAACCGTGACCCTCCAGCATTGCACATCGTAAGCATGCTATGGAGTAACCTGTGAGCCTGCCTGAACTTGACACGGGGTGCAAAATGTACCCAAAGGACGCAGGATAGGGCCTACCAGGGAGGCGTATTAGCTATGATCGATATAGCTATCAATAAGCTCAAGCTATACAAAGCAGCATGGAGCAAAATTGGGACAGGTGTAGATGGCTTTTAATGCATCTGTCACTTCCACCTTCTGGTTTGTTCCTACTGTGGGGCAATACGAGCTCCTAGGAAGCAGCACTGCTATGAATTTTTCTAAATTGAAGCTTTCACCATATTTCATAATCACACCTCATATACTAGTGCACTCCCCTCCCACGCTCCCTGCAGATATTCCAGATCGAACACTGGACCAGATCCTCTGGGATGCAGACAGGATCCCACAGTCCTTCTCAACACTTAGGGCAGCAAGGCAAGCTTTGGGCTTGATACCCAAAAGAAATCTAGTTATCATTTCCCCCTAACCCTCAAGTGAGGAGAGGTTCTTAGTTTCTCAGTGACTCAGTGTACCAAGGGGAACGTCCCCAGAGAGGTTGTGTAGAGGAAGGGTGTGTAAGTCTGAGTTCCAGCAGTGTGTTTTTGTAATTTATTATTATTATTATTGTTGTTGTTGTTGTTGTTTTCTGGTACTGGGAATCGAACTCACAACCTCGCACTTGCCAGGTAGGCACTGTGCCGCTGAGCTAAATCCCCAGCCCTCTTTGCCATTTATTACCTATGGGACCTTTGGCATATTCATTAACCTTTCTGTGCTTGTTTTACCATCGTAAAATAACCCCTATTTCATAGTGTTTGGGGTGGATGGATGTTCTTACAACAGTCACTGGGGACACTAAGCTTTGATCACCCATCATTCGTTATAATAACCGTGGGCCCTCACATCACAACACACACTTTTCTCTCTGCAGGTACCTCCACAGAGATGGAGAATCCTGATTAACAGAAAAAATGGGCAAAGCCTATCCTCCATACAGGACCAATGATTGCATTAAACAAAGATGCAACTGTAGCTCAGTCTGTACTTTAGGTTATCACACAAGTCTAGGAAATGCTCCTCAGGTGCCTAGTTACTTTTGAAGGGCTAAGAAACATTTAGCTGCTGTCTTCTTGGTTTGCCAAGCTCTGACATAGTAGGTAGGAATCCTGCTATTAGTCACTAGTCAGGGCTGGTCAACTGTAATGAGATTCTACTAAGCCCAAGTTGAAAAACATCCAGGTACATACGCTGGCCGGAAGGAGAGGCTTCCACCAGCCCTCACCCACTGGCAGTGGCCTGAGAAGCTGGGGGCATCATGTAAGGTTTCAAGGTTCTCGCGGATCCACAGTTAGTGGCCAAAGCATCATCAGAGAGGGGAATATGTCACAAAACCCATGCCATGTGCTTGCCCTGGGGCCAGCAGAGTTCAACTGTGGCATTCTGCATTTTTCCAAAACTTGTTTTTTGCACATAGGATTTCACCAAGCTGAATGAAATGAGCTGAAGAAATATTAGGCTCGGTATGCTTTTCTTCCAAGTACAGGTGAGGATGAGGCACCTGACGCAGCAGCGGTGATGGACTCACTGTGCATCTGGTTCACATCCAGACGTGTATTCAGTCTGAGCCTTTTTGGTCTCCATTATTTTATCAGCTTTGTTTAAAATAAAATAGAATAAAATAAAATAAATTGGAACCTGTTCAATAAGAAATTGCAAAGGACATATTTTAAATGAATGAATTCAGAGGATACCAAAAGTAGCATTTCTGGGAAGAAAAACAGAAACTAACCATGGTAAATTACTAAAGCTGTTAATAAAACTCTGTGTGTGTGTGTGTGTGTGTGTGTGTGCGTGCACGTGTGTGTGTGTGTGTGTGTGTGTGTGTGTGTGATCAGTCTCAAATCTCTTTAAGTAGGATTAAGTTAGCATTGTCTTCAATAAGTGTGGTAGGATCAGTAAGAGACCGCTGTGTTAGAATGACTCAATGTTACTCTGCTCCAGGTCTCCTTCCTTTGACTGATATAAAGATCAGGATGCAAGAGCAAATTCTCAACCACCGCTAAGTTTCTCATCTGTGTACTAGAGATGTCAAGCTCTAATCCTTCCTTGCAGTTAAGGTGTTTGGGAACAGGTAGTTGACAATGTAGTTAATGTATTTACTTAAGCAATTACACACTAAATTAAGGACTTCAACATGAGGGTGTCTTTTATGCTGTATTTTATGGTTAAATGGTGCATTTCAGGATGACAACAAACTGTAATAGCGTATTCATGTAATTTTAGGATGAAATCAATTTCTTGCAAACACAATTATTGTTACATAATTCTCCCACCTGCTTATGACTCCATGTGAATTAAATTAAAGCATAATTTCACATTAATTTAAAATGTCATTTCGAAAGGAGACATTTCCTATAAAGCTTAATGCTGATAACAATTTCCAGAGATCAGAATGTTATTGACAAGAAACCATAAATCTGTTCAATAGTCATTGTTTTACTCTCAAATCAGCTTAGAGGTGCTATGTGTCACCCTCAATTTCTGGTGTTTCCAGATTTTAGCACGATCAGGGTGTGAGGAGATGAATAAGCCCTTTTCTGGTTGCTTTGTGAGTAGGGTTGCCAAAGCTAAGAAATAAAAACACAGGATCCCCAGTGAAATTCTCAGCTTTCAGACACACAACATTTTTCTTAGTATAGAACAGAATGGAATAAGTGGTTAATGTAAGTATTTCCCAAACATTGCCAGTATGCTCAGAGATACTGCTGGGCAAATCCGGAGATGGACGTTAGGCTCAGCCAAAATAAGATCTAGCTGATTGATTACATAAATCTTATTCCCAAGGAATTTTTTTTTTTTTTGGCCTTCCAGGCACCAGGCCAATTTTATAAAGATCAAGTTATTTTTGATCACCACAAAGAGATGTGAAATTCTTTTCAATTCCATATATCAGGGCTAATTTCCTTTTCTCTCTCCCTTTCTTTCCCTCCTTCCCTCCTTCCTTCCTTCCTTTTTTCCTTTGATCCTTCCTTCCCTATACTCATCATTCACTTTCAATGACCAATAAAAAAAAATCACAATAATTATATAATTCTAAAAGTCTACATGGGGCTGGGGATTTAGCTCAGCGGCAAAAGCGCCTGCCTGGCAAGCACAAGGTTGTGAGTTCGGTTCCCGGTACCGGAGAAAAAAACCAAAAACTAAAAAAAAAACCAAAAACTAAAAGTCTACATGTATGGACTGCTTACTACATGCCAAACAGGGTAGTAAGGTTACCCAGTTTTATGCTAACATAAAGCAACACTGGAAACTAGGAATTATTTTTCTTCCATTTTCTTTGGAGAAGGTGCATATGCATGGGGGCAGTACCTGTGATAGCCTGACTCTATGTCCAAGTATTTATCCTGAAAATACATGATGTATTTTCAACAATGAAGAATAAGAAAATTTATTTTATTTGTTCCTTACTCAAGGTGTACTTCTTACCTTGGCTAAGCTCACAGATAGTGTGCAAAAGAAGGATGTGTTCAGAAAGCACTACTATGGAGAGTGGGATTTGTGATCACTGTGGGAATAGAAGACACACTGATTTAACTGACTGGTCCAGGAGTAAGAACGATGTAGCTGTATTTGTAACAATAAGGAGAGATGCCCATGCCACATTATAAACATGGAAAGATTCAGATACTACAACAGGTGAAGAAACCAGGCTTAGTGCAGCTTGGCAAGATGGTGGAGCTGGGATGGGACGGAGCTGGGATTCAAGGTCAGGCCTGGGTGATTCAATCCCTACCTGACACCTCGCCCAGCCTGAACACCCTGAGAATGCTAATCATACACTATCTCCTGCAATACCTCAGAAGGCTGGATCTGCTGGTTCCCAGTTAGCAGAAACTTGGGGAAAAACCCAAATTATCTTTTAAGGATAAAAAGACTCTTCATTAGAGCTCCGAAGAAGTCACCTGCTCTCTGAAGGCAACGAAGGAGTTAAAGTAGATGACATCTCCAAATTCAGTTCACCTCAGCTACAGCGACAATAATAATGGTGTTTATAGAGAAACTCCGATAAGGGCCAGAGAATTGAATCTATCACACTAAACTAATGCTTAGCAAAAACAGTTGGTAAAAATGCTATGGTCGGTGAATTACAGTGGTCTTCTTTCCTCTTTGATAATTTGGGGCAATTGCACCCAAATGCTAGTGCATTGATTTCCACTCCAATTCATGCCCCATACTGGGGAAGCCAGCTGGCAAACATGTAAGTTTGCCACTGGAAGACTGGTGATGTACTCTGAAAGAGGTCCAGGCAATTCTTGCCTCAACCATTAAAAGCAGAACTGTAAGGCTGCTTCACACTACCCTCCAAAGTACTCTCCACGCATTACAGAACCTGCCTAGCACTCCCCAAACAGTCATCACAGATTAGTGGGTTAAGTTCTTCAGTTCACCCCCCAGGCTGCAAAATCACTTCTGGCATTTTCTAAAACTCCTTCATATTTTTCCTTTATATTGATAATGGTCAATGGTGATATTGACAGCAACATTTCCAAAAGTGATAGGTAATCAATATCTGGCTCCTACAAACACATTACAATACTCTTCTTTATTGGAGCAACCCATTTCGTAGGTTGGAAGTGCCCTGCCTATCTGAAAGCTGTTTTAGTTTTGAATTATTTGTATAGCAATTTGGAAAAAAAAAAGAGCTATTTCTCCTGGAAAAAATCAAATTCAATTTCCTCATGATTTTAAGATAATACAAATGTAGCGAGACACATTTTTTTTTTTTTTGAGACAGATTTGTTGACTCAAAGTGGTTGGGACAAGGATGATTCTCAAGAGATAGAGATCTGACAATGTTTAGAGACATTTTCGGTTGTCATGTCTGCGGAGAAGAGTGCTCCAGGCACCTAAAAGTAGAGGCCACAGACGCTGCTGAATCCCTATAATACACAGGACAACCCTCGCTGCAAAGAATTATCCAGTTTCATATTGTGCCAATGCCCAGGTTGAGAACCCTGAATTTAAGGTCAACTGAACAATAATATAACACTTTTGTTCTGTATAACCCAGTGCCCCAGTGAAATTTATCTGCTCTTAAATCATGGCCCAGGACATACACCTCATTTGTGACACTATTCTCTGTATGGGAAAAAAGTGCATCCTCCCTGTCCTTCAGACGTTCTTCAAGGAATGTACTAGCATTTGGGAAAATTCCATTTTCTATGGGGGTTTCAGGCCCCAAGTTTGTCAATTTAGGGGTAAACTCCAGTGGGAAGAAATCTTGCTTCTTGTGAAGCATGGCATTTTTCAGCACCGCAAGAATAGAGAAGGGAAAACTTTGGTAAAAGAAATGAGTCTGTGTTGATGAGTGCTTTTCTAAGAAGAGAATTTAAGGAGGGCGATGAGATTTTGACAAGCTGACCTGTGTTAAGCTACGCTATTAAAATTAGTAATTCTACCAATTAAAGCCTTCTGTTTGGTGGAAAATACCTGCTAAAAATGTTAGACAACAGATCAGAGAATAGAGGAATGACTGAAATGGAGCTCAAATATTTATGAGAAATTTAATTCTGGGAGGCTTCCTTCTTACTCTTAGGTCCAAAGGGAAATCCATAAATAAAGAGCAAAGAAATTATGTTATACAACACACTAGTAAGTGCAAGAGTTAGAAATAATTTTATTTTATTTTATTTTATTTATTTATTTTTTCTGGTATCGGGAATCGAACTCACGACCTTGCACTTGCCAGGCAGGCGCTGTGCCACTGAGCTAAATCCCCAGCCCCTGGAAATAGTTTTAATTGTTAAAAGAGAAGATACACACTCTGGGAGGCTAAGGTTGAAGAATCATTTTAGTGATTTTGTGAGACCTTGTGTCAAATTTTTTCTAAAAAAGGACTAAAATGTAGTTTAAACCAACTGTGGTGGCACATGCCTGTAATCCCAGCACTTGGGAGGCTAAGGCAGGAGGATCATCGCAAGTTCAAGGTCAGCCTCAGCTACAAAGTGAGCTCAAGGCCAGGCTGAACTGCATAGTGAGACCCTGTCTCAAAAAGACAAAAAATAAAAAAAGATGCAGCTTAGTACAAAAACCTTGGCTTCAATCTCCAGTTGAGAGGGAGATAGATAGACAGATGATAGATAGATAGATAGATAATAGATAGACAGATAGATAGATAGACAGATAGATAGAAGACAGAAAGAGGGAGAGACAGAGACAGAGATAAAGACTAAAGTAGGGTCCCCAGCATCCCCAAGTATAAGAAAGTTGAATCACTTTGAATTCATGAAGGAGTACATATACTCGGTACTACCATACAATAAAAAAATAATTCTAGCAGCCGCACAGATAATTTAAATTCAGTATTCATACATGTTTGACCTAGAACATATTTGCTTTGGCTAATTAATCTTTTATAAGAAATAACCCAAAATATTGTGTCTTTAAAGAGTAGTAACTGATTACTTTGTCCCTGAATCTGTAGTTTGGACAGGATCTTAGGATGGAAGCAGAGAATGACTGCTCTCTAGTTCTCATGATGTGGGGCCTCAGTTGGCTTACTCTCTGCGGGAGAAGTCCAGCCAGCTATCTCCTCTATAAGTCACTCCGCATGGCTGCTTGGGCTTCCTTCAACATGGCAGCCTCAGGGCAGTGAGTTGTACACAGTGGCTCAGAACTCCAAGAGCAAGTATTCCAAGATGTCTGGGAAGAAGCAGCAAGGCTCCTTGAAACCCATCTTTGGAATTCCTGGAGCATTATTTGGGCAAGATTCTATGGGTCAGTCAAGTCCCGAAGTGTAGCCCAGATAAAAGAGATGATGATTTCAACTCAATGAGAAGCATAACAAGGAATTTGCATTCATCTTTCATCTATCACAGTGTTAACTCAGTTAAGGTACAGTGTTGGTCAGGACGGCTTACTGAATACACGGCACAGACCAAAATGGCAGAAAACAGCCAGTGTCCTGGTAAACTTTGTTATCATTTGCTTTATTCCATTAATGGTACAATCTGAGAAGCGTTTTCTTTCTTTCTCTACCTATTTTGTCTCATACTGATTATTTTGCTTCATATTCACTGGCTAATGTCAAACATACATGCTGTTTTAAGTCATTTGTGAAATATACAAGCTCCCACGGGAAAGCAGTTTTCAGGTGTTTCACTAGTCTGATACCTTCAGTGAAAACATCTTACACATAAACTCAAAATACATAAAATCTCACTTGATATTTGTTAAAATTGTTTCTACTGTTTGAACTTACTGCTGCATTCTACAACATAATTCCTTCGGCTAATTTTCTATCACCTTCAAAAAATCTGCAATGAGTTCTAGAAAATACTATACTCTGCTTATCAAAACAGAAATTCCAGCAAGCACCCTTTGGAAAGGCTTGTCCATACCGTCTTGATTAAATGGAAATCGCCCTAAAAGGATTCTCCCCCTTCTTCAGGGTGCAGTTGTACGATTTCTACAGAAGCCTGAGATTCCTGAGATGCCAAGTAAGAAAGATAAGGAACTGGGGCAGCCAGGGGATATGTTTTTCAGGCCTAACTAAAACAATAGCGATTTAAGTAGCTATCATATGGATGCTTGGTGAATCCTTTTATTATCTCTAAAGATTTCCCCATTGCAGCATGCTTTTGTGGGTAAAGAGTTATATATTGGTATATGCAGCTCATAATTATGTCAGCCTAACCACAGCCAACCCTGACAGCCTAAAACATTAAAGATTTTATACAGCTAGTGCTGAATACAGCTCCTTTTATTGGCTCAGAGAGCAGGTATCAATTATAATGAGGTAATAAAATTTGCAAGCACTGTTCATGTCCTGCTCTGGGTTTTCCCCTCCTCTCCTTGAGATAATAATAGCAGAAGAAGGAGAAAAAGCCTCCAAGTTCTAACTTATCACAGGCTCTTCCAAGCTCTTACTTTGTATGGCTGGGGTGCCATAAAGTTGTTTGTTTCCCTGCTGGCAAAGTCTTGCTACCAAATAGAAGCTGCAAATTTCTAAAACACACCTTGAAAGTCAGATCACTGAGGCTCTGGATTAATGGTGTGCATTTGCATAACTATAAATTTAAGGTAGAGCTTCCCAAGCCTGCATCCTATCCTCTAAATTGCACTTGCTGATGAGATGCAAAATCCTCTAAAAGGGTTCCCCAACCTAAACCAATTTGTAAAGTTGTTTTGTTATTTAAAACATTAAAGAAATTAAAGTGATCGGAATATAATTAGATTAATATTCATATCTTCCAAGTTGCTTTAATTCTAATATTAAAAAGATTAAATATCCACTCAGAGGATTAAGCAAAAAGTCAGGCAGTAGCAACACATTTACATTACCTTACTGTGCAAATTATAAACCTAATTAATCTAAAGTTTCCTACAAATTGAATTGGAAATTCATTCACAGTCTAACACAACTTTAGGTACTTAAAATTCCCTCCGATATTGTTTCCTTATGTGTGCTTTGAGAGGTAGGGCCACGTTGCTGTGATGTACGAATCACATTAGAATGGCTTCATTTGGGTTCTAATTGGTGGAAATTAAACCTCAACATAAATTTATGTAGAGAAAAAACTAAAGGCTTTGTAATTATCTATGTGTGCAATAATAAAACATACCTTGTCCTCCCAAGTAGTTGCTGTAGATAAAATAGAAAAAGCAATCTAGTTGTTTCTTCCTAAAAGTATTGAGGTTTTTTTTAAATCCTGTGCAGAATATGATCAAAATATTTCCACCTTTTTTATAGGACCATAATAGGTGACTTTGCTCTGCAACTCTATCCCCATCTTTCTCTGTCACTTCCCTCCCTCCTCAAATACACAAACACTGCCAGGGTCTCCCTGGGAGTTAGACCAGGGAGTGTAGATTAGACCAGTTGTGTAGATTTTGGGTCAATTCCAGACATATCAATAATTTTCTTCTTGTCGTCTAGGTCTTATGCCATTGGATGGCAGTTATAACGTTTAGGTATTCCTATAATACCTACACCTATGATATTCAGATATTGCTAGTATGGTGCTGTTTTTCCTGGGTTAATGGAATGGACAGGTTGACTTAGAATATACTGCAGTCTTCCAGCTCATTCTCTTTTCAGGCACACGGGCAGAGATCCTTTCCTGAAATGAGGTTTAGTCCTCCAACTCCCTCTGGCCTTCATCATGTGAGCAGAAATGGCACTGATTTCTTCCAAGTAGATGCTTAAAGGGTCAATACAAACTTTGTCAGGTTCTTTTTCCTCTGTGATGGAATCCTGCAATAATGAAGAAAGCTATTTCTGCATAGATCTAAGTCCTGACATACAAATGACCCACAATGGACACAGAAAATGAATAAGAAATAGAACTTCATGGTTTTCAAGTCTCGGAGATGTGGGGTATTATTTGTTACCTCAGCAATTGGTGGAGATATAATTTTCACCCGTTAGAACTGAAATGAAATCATTTTAATGGGATTCTTGGCCCGACATTTCAATGCACATGTAAGGAATCAGTACTGGAGTGAGGTATACTTATCTTCCCCATTTACAAAAAGGTGACAGAAAACTAACCTTGGAACTTCTATTTTGTCACCTGTGGGATGAAAATATTATGGTACATGTTTATAGCTGCTTGGAGGCTTGAGATAGTATGTATTCAGTACTTAATCCATGAATACTAACTGTCATTATGATTATCCCCTAATGCAGAAGTCAAATTCAGTATAAATTATTCAGTCACTGATATGAGAGAATGCCACAAGGAGTCTGATGCAGAAATTAGCTAGCAATTCACTTACCCTGTCCCCCACCTCCAGCCTGAAGATAGAAAACTACATTTCCCAGCTTCCCTTTCCTTAAGGCATAATCATGTGACTGAGCTGTAGCCAATGAAATATAAATGTAAGCCATGTACGCCCCTTCAAAACCAGGCCAATTTAGCTCACAAATATCACTGGACTGAAGAACATAGCATCTTCAGAAGGTCTTTACCAATTATGCTGAAGTCACAGAATGTAAGGAGCCTGAGTCCGTGAATCACTCTGGGGAGAGTGTACTGCTCATCAGAATACTTATTTTGTGTTTTTAAAAAAATTATTTTTTACTTTACAGAGAAAAAAATAAAAACAATGATACAGATTTTCAAAACAAGATAATAGGAAATTAACAACCATTATTATATTGCATACTGCATTTTATATTTATGAAAAACAAAATTTTACTGTATTTAAGACATTGTACTCTTAGGTTTCACTACATTTTCCCCTGCATGATACAGAAATAACTGGCAAATCAATTTCCTAAGAGGAATCTTCCTTTCCTATAGGAAAGGAAGCCAAAGCTTAGTCTTCTAAAAACAATTTTTCCTTCTAACAGGATCAAACTGCAAGTCACACACACATTAATGGATGCATACGAAAAGGCCAATGACCAGGGATGGAATTCACATTTATTTATTTTATTAGGATAGTAACAAATATAATGGCTATATCTTCCTTGGGAATCATCTTACTATTTAACATTAGTGGTTAAAAGGCTGTGATGCGTGATTTGGATGACTATTCGAAGATCACAAGGAATACTCAAGGCTGCTAACCTGGGCTGTAATTTCTCATTTCTCCTCACCTGCCTCACTTTTTAATGGGGTTTATATTGATGAATGCAGATGATAACTATCAGCTCACCTAGGAAAGCCCAGCTCCAGAAGTCTAACAATGCATCTTGTCTTTCCCAAAGGCAGCACTAGAGAACTAGGCTCTGGGCTACCACCAGGTTCTAGCCACTCTGTTCCCCAAACTGCTCTCTCATCTCTCCCCTCCACCATATTCTGCTCCACACGTTTTGTCAGATTAATAGTTTTACGATACCAATGGAAACCACATCACTTGTGTTCTAAAGATGCTTCCGCTTCAAATACAGCAGAAAGTTTTGCCATGATCTCCTTTCTTCTGCCTTTCTGGACCCAGGGTGTTTGCTGTGGGCCACTGCCATGTCCTCCCCGTCTAGGCCTCATGACTTACTTTGGGCAATCGGATGTGGTAGAAAAATAGATGGAATGGTTTTGACCTCAAGAGTCCTTAGGCATTTCCACTTGCTGTCTCATGCTTTTCCTGTTGCCACGAGAAATTCACTCCTGGTCCAGCCCTGCTGTCCCAGGAGGATGACAGATATGTGGAAAAGAATCAGTCCAGCTAAAGTGCCTCATCCTTAGCCAGCTGAAGTGCCTCATCCTTAGCCAGGCTGGGGCAGAGCCTCAGGTGATGCAACAAACAAACATGAGCAAAACAGCTGCCCACAGACTCAGGAGGAAGCCTGGCCCAACCCAGCCTGGCTCTGCTGCTGAGCCCCATAGGCAGGGGAAAAATGAGTATCTCTGTGCAAGCTTGTGAGGGGGGCACAGAACTCTCGGTACATAGCAATAGCTTGTTACACAGCAGTAGCAGCCACATCATTGGCTTATGCTGTGTTTCCTGAGCTCTTGGTTTGTTTAATCTCATCTTACTCTGAAGCTCCTATGTGCACTGGCCTCTTTCCATTCTACTGGCCCCTTCGGTTCTGAACTTTACATGTTGTTTTCTTGTCCTGGAGACTTGATACATGCACCTCCCCTATGACGGCACACTCTTACCACTCTGCCCTCTTCCCACGGCTGGTTCTGGTTCACGATTCATATTTCAACTCAGATACAACCTAAGAGGAATCTCCTCTGCTACACCATCTCACCTGGGCCTCCCTGGTCCCTCTCTATGAGTTTTCTGGGTGTGTAAGTGGGTTATATTACACACATGCCAAGACTTTTACTACCCTAGAAATCTGGACCTTCTAGAAGCCAGCCTTGTGCAGCCTCATCTGATAGCAAATTGTGCTGAAATAATTTTTGGTGTGTGCCCCGGTGTGAACAAGCTGACAAGTCCTCCCTACATCACTGTGCTTCCTTCCTTTGTGTCACTTGACATGATCTTAAATGATCTTTAGATTTTGAAAAACTCCATTATTTGCATGTATTCTGTGCCTAAGCCTACTGGACGAAGGGCAAAACAATGTTCCATCTCTTGATTTTGTAATTCAAGTTTTATTGGGACACAAGCAGTCACGCCCACCCATTCATGTGTCATCCATGGCTGCTTTTGAGTTGCAGTGGCTGACATGAGCAGTTTGGACAGAGATTGTAAAGTTCTCACAGCCTACAGCATTGACACTCTAGCCTTTTGCTGGAAAATTTCATGCTTTTCTCTTAAGACTATATTACAAGCCGTCAGGAGGACAATCGACTGTCACTTTTGGTTGCTTTTGTGCCTCTGGTGCCTAGCAAAGTGCCTATGGCCTGAGAGGTGCTCATTGTCTATTTTCCCAAGGAGCATATGCATTATGAGTCCAGCAGATAAATGCCTGTGTGGAGTTCCTCTCTCCACACCAAGGCCGGGTGCCCCTGGGCTTGGGGTAGAGGAAGAGATATGTCAAACTGTAACTCAGCCCAGAGCATCAGGGCAGCTACGACGCTGGTGACCACTGTGTGGCACTTGCCTGTCTCAGCAAGAATGCTGCGAGGCTACCTCCAAGTGCAGCTGAAAGAGTGCTTGGTCTGCATCTGCTGCAGGCGAGACAATTTGAAAGTTTGAAGAAATGAGGAAAACTCAAAGTTTAATTTACTCGAATAAGCAATTGAGGCTTTAGAGTATAATTATCAGGAAAAAAGGAAGGGGGAGGAAAAAAAAAAACACTACAACACATTGTTTAGCATACGTTATGTTAATGGCAGGTTAGGATGGCCCACTGTGCATAATTTAGCCAAACAATTGATACCAAATTTTAATATATATATATGATTACTGCTACAGAAACGAAGCACCAAGACAAAACACAGGAGAGCTCATAATAGGCACACATGAACTCTGAAGCCCTAATTACATCACGGGGGAGGGTAAACAGTTGCTGCTGAACCAAGCAGAAAATGGGGGTAATTTGTAAGCAGGTAGAGTGCCGTCCAGGTGCACAGCATGTGTGTGGGGCTGGGGGCCGGGGCCTCCATCTGGGCTTTGCAGAGATGAGAAGGTTCAGGATCACTTTTCTCAGCTGAAAACATAAGCTCCAAGCCCCAGGCAGGTCAGCTCCCTCCTGGCCTGCCCCAGGTTCAAAACTAGAAAGTTAAAGACACGCTTTTCCAAGGAAGCTTCTCCTTGACACGCCATGAAATAAAAAGTGACTTCCAGGTCTGCAATTTGAGGATTATACCCTGTGTCTTTGCCTGAGAGCCTCGAAGATGTGATTCCTGGAATTTTAAGGAAAAGCAGGAGGTCAACTGACAGCTGCACTCTGACTGCAGGACCAATGTGACCCAGAGCACTGTGAGGCTCAGATCGTCTGGAATACAGCACAGTGTGAATTCTCTGGACTACGACTTCTCCACAGATGGGAGATACCAAATTAGGTGACTGTTCAGGTATCTTCTGGCTCCTACTGTGACTCTGAATCAATGCATTATCATTTGCCCCATGACTATGAACCTGCTGATGGCTCCTACGAGCCACTCATAGCATAACGAAACATCACCGAGTAACTGGATTCAGCTGCCTGTGACGCTACTCTCCATCCACATCCACAAAACAGAAACCAGGACAATGGCAGAGGTAAAGGCACTGGGTCCTGTCTCTTATTTCTTTTATTCCTTAAACCACAGAGGGAAGTTACACCCCTGGAAGTCTGTGTTGTCCTGGATTGAATTAAGTCTCCTCAACACTCATGCTCTTTCCAGAACCTCAGACCCTATTTGCAAAAGTAGTCTTGGAAGGTGTAAAATAAATTAACATGAGGCTGTACTGGAGTAAGGTAAGCCCTAGATGCACAGGGAGAGAAGACTACATTATGATGGAGGCAGAGATTGGAAGGATGTGTCTACAAGTCAAGGAACACCAAGGATTACTGGCCACCACCAAAACCTAGGAAGATGCAAAGAAGGGTTCTCCCAGGGTGTTGAGATGGCCCTCCTAATGTCTTGCTTGTAGACATCTGGTTTCCAGATCTGTAAGAGAATAAACTTCTCTTTTAAGCCTCCCAGATTGTAAAACTTTGTTATGGCAGCCCTGGAGAGCAATACCAGGCCAGTTGTATAATAAAATGGTAGAATTTTAGGCTTAGAGAGGCATGCTTTTCTATACCTTCATTTTATAGTTGAAAAAGCTGAGATACAAAGAGGCCAAAGGGTTCCATGTGATTAAATCAGAGATCTGGGCTGGGGTACAGCTCATGTCTCCAGATCTCCAGTGCCAGGAACCTTCAACACAACCAAAAGTTCATTTTTAATGAAGATTGACACCCATGAGCTATGTCACTCATTCTACATGTAGGGACAGCATGGTAGACAGAATAATTGTGTCCCCAGAGCTATCCACACCCTAATTCTGGGAACCTGATAGGGCAGGGGGGACATCAAATCCATGATTATGTTAAGGATCTTGAGATGTTATTCAGAGGGAGATTTCAAGTCAGAGTAGGTTATGTGATGACAGTGCAGAGAGACAAAAGGAGCCCCTACAACAGAAGCAGAGACTGGGTGATGGGCTCTCAAGTGATAGGAAGGTGTCATAAGCCAAGAAATGTCATTGTCCTCTAGGAGCCAGAAAAGATCAGGAATGGATTGTACCCTAGAACCTCCAGCCCTTGGGACACATTGATGCTAGGACTTCTGACCTCCTCAACTCTGAAGAAATGAATGAGCATTATTTTATTCCACCACATTTGTGATAATTTATCACAACAGCCATAGGAATCTGAGAGGGCTTGGAGAGAAGAAACAGATGTTTTGCATCCTGGATCCTTCTATCTGTGAGGTTTTCAGAAAACTCAGTAGCCCAGACTGACATTACTCGGTTGATTAATCAATGAACATTTGGATAGATGTTCATCTGGTCTATTTCTGATCTTATCAAATTCATTTTCAGAATCATTGTTTGTAAGCATAGCTTTTCAGGACAATCTAAGAAAATAATTCAGACTATGAAGACTCTCTTTTCAGACAACTATTTCTGAGCTTTATTTATACAGCAGGTGATGTTGGTGAGGATGGGACCTTCTCACTCCTGTTTCCTCCCTGACCTCCAGGGCACAGCACATGTGTCCTTCTCAGTCATAATTACTGACTGCATGTAAGCAGGCACCAGTGAGCAAAGGCATACATGAATGTTTGGAAGAGTCGCATGGTGATTGAAAACAGAACCAGTATCTGTAGATCACTGCGACATTGAGAATGAAATAGTCTTGCAAATTTCTAATGGGAGGTTGCTTGCTTAATCATTTAAGCCTGGGGGTCAAATTGCTCAGGTTGGGAGTTCCTTTTAAAGGGAACAGAACTGGGGAGCTGTGAACCATCTAAGAATCATAGTACCCTGTAGAACTAGGAAACTGGGAAGTGTGGAGAATAAGGGAAGGAGTAGAAATGGTAGAAGAAGAGAGCAGGAGGGAATAATGGTTCTGCAGTCTTGGGACCGGGCTGAAGGTGATCTCATTCTCCCAGCCTCCCTTTGAGAGAGAGCCAGTTCAAATCCACAGGGCTGAACCAAACTATCTTGACCATGACATCCTCTAGGCTTTACAGTTCTGTGTCCTAGGAAGGACTGAGAGAAACACTTGTTTTGCCAGTCTTCCTTTAATCCACATGAAGTAAGTATTTCAGTGTGGCTCACTAAGCATTTCCTCCCACTCTGGTATTTGTCAGAACCATACAGACTGGTCCAAAGTCACAGGTTGGATGGAGCAGACTTCAAGAGTTTTTCTTTCTCTCCCTTTCTTTCTTCTTTTTCTTTCTTCTTTTTCTTTCTTTCTTTTCTTTCTTTTCTTTCTTTCTTCCTTTCTTCCTTTCTTCCTTTCTTTCTTTCTTTCTTTCTTTCTTTCTTTCCTTTTTTCTTTCCTTCTTTCCTTCTTCCTTCCTTCTTTCTTTCTTGTGCTGAACAATGAACACAGAGCTTCATGAATCCTGAGGAATAATGCTACCACTGAGCTACACACCCAGCGCAAGACCATTGTTTTCCCTTTGGTGTAAAGCTGTGTTCTTGTTCACTTCCATCCATGTGCAGAAAGGGGCCCCTCTGCAAAAGACCTTGCCAAGGGCCAAGTAAAGACAGACTTAAGGCTTCGAACAATTTGCTGTATCTAGCTTATAACTGGGAAAATATACCATAAAGGAAAATCAATGGAAAATAGAACTTCTTTATTATAGCAGTGTCTTTCAATCTCTTAACTGTTTTAGAGTGAAAAATTAACAGTAACAACAAAAAATAGCTTAAAAATTGCTTCCAGAAAGGCCTGCTCATTCCTAATGCAGTAACTTCTACTTTTTTAGTATTAGCTAACTTATTACATAAAAAGTGAGCTCATTAATTAGGTAAGATTTTATACAGGAGGACTGTGATCACAAAGACATTTTATACATTTTAGGAAGCCCCCCTTACACTACATACACACACACACACACACACACCAGGAAGCTACCAGCTCATAAAATCTGAAATTTTGCAAGCCAGCTTATGTCACATCAGCAGCTTGAAATTAACCATGGGGGTCAGGAGTGGGAGCCAACTCCAGTCATCCTAGCTACTGAGAGGCACAAGCAAGAAGATCACAAGGATCTTGTCTAAAAAAAAGAGGATGTGGGGCCAGGGATGTGCCTCAGGGTACAGCTCTTGCCGAGCAGGTACAAGGCCCTGGGCTCAATCTCCGGCATTTAAAGAAAAAAATTCAGTCATGATGGGGATATTCACAACACAGAAACTGACAAATGCTACAAATAAGAGCTCTTTTATCCACATGGTGACCTGTCTTTAAAACATCAACAGGACAGTGTGGGCCCAGTAGGCTGGAGTCACCAGAGGCATGCTGGGATCCAATTTTTAATAAGAAAAGGCAAACAAAGTCTCGGGAGGAGATCCACAGTGGTGGTAAAGTGCAATCAGCAACCTCATGAAAAAATGTAGATTCTCCAGTGGTCATGGAGAGCCCAACTCAAACACCAATGGACTTGATTTTCATGCCTCGGTGGAGCAAGGATCTCTACAGATTTCCAACTGGACGTGTGGCCAGGGAGCCAGCTCTGACCCCAGGCACACAATCAACACATGGACGTGAATGGATAAATACCACAGCTTCCTTCATGTTTGATGCCCGCTCCCTGAGATCCCAGTGATACCCACAGCTGTCACTTGCTCATTACCATGCTATCTCTCCCTACTCACTCCATTACTCTTCTCTCCCTGTTTCCTGAGATCCTGTCCTCAGTCAACCTTACTCACCCAGATCCTTACTTCAGAGCTCATTTCTGGGATGGGGTCAGGCAAAGCTACTCAAGGGTCCTCACTCTCCAGGTGTAAGGCTCTGTAGGGGGCCACCTACCCACTTCCCTGGAGCAATGCACTGAATGTCTGTCTCACTCAAATCAATATAAGGAAATCCTCACCCTCAAAGTGATGGTACAAAGAGATGGGGCCTGTAGAAGGGGCCCTTACAGATGAAGTTAGTGCCCTTCTGAAGAGGGTGGGAAAGATCTCTCACCCTCTTTTCTCCACGTGAGGGCAAAGTGAGAAGATAGTATCTAAGGAAGTAGGAAGTAGGCCCTGTCCTGACCCCGATCTCTGGGGACCTTGATTTTGGACTTTCCAGCCTTAAGAACTGATACAAATGTTTGTTGTTTAAAGCTCTCAATCTGTAATACTCTGTCACAGCAATCTGAGATGGCAACAGCCCCCAGAAGAAAAGGGAAAGAGGGGAAGAAACTGAGAAAATGGCTATTTTTCCTTGATCATAGACTCAGTCTTAGTGATACTATATCCTTGTACTAGGAACCTTGCAGTTCAAGGGCAGGAGGGAAGGAGCAGGAGAAAAAGGGAGGGGTGACAAGCATGTTGACAATGACAACAATGGCTGTCTTCTACTGAGTGATGAACATATGCCAAGCACGGTCCTATGAAATGGGATCATTATATATATTATATAAACAGGGAAACTGAGGTCTGAAGAGATTATATCACTTTTCCACAGTGACACAGCTAGTGACTGAGCTGAGATGTGAAATGCAGGGGCCTTGGTCACCAAGCCAATCATTTTCATTTGTGAATTACCAATGCTCCAACTTAGTGTGTGGCTTTAAAGTCGGTCCCCACCTCCTACTGGGAACCTGAGAAAAGGGATGGAGTGTTCCGCTGGGTGAGAGAGGGAAACCAATGACACAAGGTCCTTTCAGGAGAGACTGGCTGTGGTTCTGTCTACGCCTGACAGTGCGCTGTCACCCACACAGGCCCACAGCACTTGTCTGTGGCGTGAGGGTTGGGCCACGCTGTGAGCTGCACTCTGGACAATGGGTCCCCACTCTGGTCCCTGCCTATGAGAGTGGGCTCTCGCATGCTCTCCACCTCGGTCACAGGCCCAGTGGGCTTCCACGAGTCTCACAGGCTGTGCATTTAATCCTGCACCTTCGGGAAGCCCTTTCTGAAAGGAGGCACACACACCATGAGAATCACGCACTTAGGTGGTGTGTGTACCTCCTAAACTCTGTAGAGAGTTTGAATTTTTTGTGGACTCCTGGGGAAAGAACTCAAAATCAAAGTGAAGGTCTTTTGAGCTGCACTGAGACCAGCTCAAAGGCAATTGAAGGAAGATGAAGGAAAACATAGGATCAGGAATTGACAAGTCTTGGGGTAGGGCTGACATCAGGCGTAGCATCAGGCATAACATCTGGTACCCCTTTCTGTCTCTCTCAGAATTGTATTAATTTCCTTCCATATTAGGTTTTGAGACAGAATCATATCATCAGAAACAGAGATGATTTTTCTACAGAGCTTTGCATCTTCCCAAAATTGCTGGTGCTACCTTTAAATGATTACCCTTTATTGAGCATATACTATGTATGGAAATCTCATCACCTTCTAATTGGTCACTTTAGCAACCACAGACAAGAGGCATTACTATCAGCCCTGTCTTACACACAAGAAAATTAAGACCTTAACAAGGGTAGGTAAATTCGCAACGGTCACAGAGTTGGCAAGTGGCAGCAGAAGCACTTGAACATACCTAAATGTATGCTCGTTACCATTATTCTATCTCACCTCTTGCCCTCTTCCCAACATCAGCCCCCTCTATGCTGAGATATCACCTACCAGAACTCCAGTACTTTCAGTGACAGGTAAATTTTCTTTTCCCTTAAGAAGGGTTTGTTGAATGCTTATATTCAACACTTGTTATTCAACCCTAGTTTTGGTTCGGAAGCACCTCACTGAACATAGTACACATCTGCTGACTGAATTCTCACTACCATTCCCTTGCTACTGCTGATAATATTCCGAACTCCCATAGGGAGCTGTCCTTTGAGTGACTCTCAGGCCATGGCTTTGGGGGAGCCTGGCACCACTTTCTGTCTCTCACAGCAAGTGCGTAACTCAGGCTTTGTCAGTGAGAGTTGTATAACTCCTGGCCTCAATGATTGGGCCACAGGGACAAGTGATCAGAATAATCCAAGCAGAAGTGACGAGTGGCAGTCCCTTCCTTTTGCTGAAACTATTGGTGTGGTGGCCAGAGATCCTCTGTTTCAGTTTGCTCTGTACATCCCATGCAAGCCTCTCAGAACAAACAAGCACAGAAGAAATAACACTGAGAAATGGAGAAAGTCTTCCTATTTCATTGAAGCACCCAGACCCAGCTATGCCTGATTTTAGCTCTACCGCAAGACTTGTCAATTCCTGATCCTATGTATTCCTTCTTTTTCCTTAAACTGCCTTTGAGCTGGCCTCAGTGCAGCTCAAAAGACCATCACCCTGATTTTTAGGTTTTTTTCCAAAAGCCCACCAAAAAGTCAAGCTCTCTACAGGAAAGCTTTGTATAAAACAAAAATCATTTTAAACTTTCTAATTTATGCTATCATGCCATCATTTCTATTTACCTGATAGCTTTAGTTCATTAACTTCATTGTAAAGTTTCCAAACACTCTCACAGGAAACAAGTGGTACATAGATTATTGTTTTCATTTTCTTTTAAACGTATTTTGCCATTCAAAGCTATATCTCTCTCATATTCAGACACCAGCTGCCAAAGTCAGCACCTCTCACCTGCCCACGTGTCCAGGAAGCATCCGCCACAGAGGAAATGGCAGTGCCCAGGGATGGTGGGAACTCTTCGTGACAGCAGAAGTTGTTCCATGACATCACTAAGCGGAGAGCGGCTCAGGGTGAATCTTAGCAGATGGATAAAATGGATGAGAAACAAGGGAGTCCAGGGTGGTTTGTTCAATGCGGAATCCTGACGCATTGTGCAAAAATTCAGGAAAAACCTACTGTAAAAACCCACCGTAATTTAATTTGTGTTATACTTCTCGGTTTCTCCTTGTTTTGATTTTTGTTACTTTCACGTTTCAGTGGTGTATGGGGTAAATGTGCATTTGAGAAATCCACATGAAGAGGGAGAATGAGAAGAAAAAAAATTCTAGTTATTCTATTCCCTTCCCACAAAGTCTTCCCGAAATAATTCCTGCAAAACCTTCTGCCCACTGGAACTGTGTGCATATGATTAACTGCACACGAGCCCAACAGCTTGCATGTGTAGTTAATTTACTCCAAATTTCCATGCTGCATTATAACCCTAATGATCACTAATAATAGACAAACCCACATTTTATTGAGTAAGTAATTTGAGACATTATGATTTTTATCATGCGAATAGGATCAGGCTGACCAATTTACACTGGGCAGAGGAAGATAAATAACCAGGGAATCAATCTCTCCAGCAGCAGACTCTGTCTCTTGGCAAAATGATATGCATTGATTAGGAAAGAAAGCAGCTCCAGGCCCTTGCCAGACAATAAAGTCAATGAAGCTCCATGTTCCAAGCTGGAAGGTCAGGCAGGGAGGGTGTGTCCACCCACGACGTGAGGCAAAAGACGGCCGTGAAAGGCCAGCTTTGGGGAGAATACAGAGGACCATGGGCTTTGAGCTCACAGATGCAGGTTCCAGCTCAGTTCTGCCCGTTGGTTACTGCCTGTGTCTAAGCCTCCGTCCAGAGACAGGTGAGGAGTGTCGGGTGCAGTGTATCCATGGGAAAGGCCGGTGGGGTCCCTGGCCTATCACAGGTACAGGGGGTACTAGTTCCTTTCCAAGAGGTTCCAGAACATAAAATCTGGGGTGGAAGAGGTGCACATTTCACATTATTTTGCAGAAAGAACCACAGTGAATTTCTCACTCAGAGCCATGAAAGAATCCACCCTAGATCCTTGCAGAGAGGGAAATGACTATGGGGCTCCTCCAGGTTCTCTGAATTTGCTTGAGCAAGTGAAGGGGAAGCAGAGCTTGGAAGTACATTATTTACGACTTCTACATTTGCCTAAATGTTGCCTGGAAACTAGAGCAAGGGAAATTTGAATTTAAAAGAACAACAACAACAAGAGAAAAGCAGAAAAACACAAGTCCCCCAATTCAGTCTAAGATCTCCTCCTGAATGGCTTTGGCCCTTGCCATGTGTAGTGAAGGGTTCTGGCTTTCTGAGTCAGGAGGCTCGTTGTAGTCTTTATCTCTTTGGAATTCTGCTGGTCCCAGGTGTGGGCTGGTCTATAGTCTTCCCATGCCTTGGTCCTCCTGGGGCCCCTCTAAACAACCAGCAACACCTACAGACTCAATAAGCACAGCCCTGCTCCATCACGCAAGTTGCTAAGGGGGCCTTGGAACCTATAGCCTCTGGACTGACCAGAGCAGGACACTCTCGGGGACCACAAGAAGAGCGGTAGTTGGAAACATCTCCTTGGGGAGGTGGTTATTGGAGTGGGAAGACTTTCCAGAGGGGGCAAAGTCTTAACAAACAGAGGCTACCAGACAACAGGGTGTTCAATGGGGAGAAGAACAAGCCAAGAAGTAGTAGATGTCACACATTGGGGCAAGGAAAGTGTCTGCCTTTGCATTGGTTTTAATGTTATGTACATTGAAGACAGCCCATGAGGTCAGTATTTATATCATGTCAGACACTGCTAGGAAGTACATTGGGTCCAATGACAGCCGATGGAATGCATGATGTATCTTAGTGCACATTATCCTCACCATGGTTCTGCTGCACAGAGGGAGATAAATAAAGGTGAAATGTACATGTGTGACCACTTGATGGTAACTAGAGGTGTCTGATGGACATCACTGTCTCCTAGACCCCCAAGGATGTGCTCCATCAAAGATGTGACCTGCAACCCATGAGAAGCCTTCTCCCTGGGCACATGTTCAGGAAGGCTCTGGCTAAATTACTTCTATGTTTAAAAACAAGTCCCTGATATAGCCATGCCCCATCCAAGCCCTTTATAAACTAGGGGAAAGCACCCAGAAAGAGATCTAAGAGCCTGAGCTCCACCCTGACAAGTCTAGGGGACTTCTGTGGTCTGTGTACACCAATGATCTGAGACAACTTTGCAAAGGTTGGGAAGGGTGAAAGGTGTTGCAGAAATCAAACAGCACCAACCCATTTCACAGTAGCTAGATATGAAAAAGCGAGGGAGAAATGGTGTCGAACAACTTGGAAAGGATGAAAGGAAACACACCCAAGGTCAGGGACTGCTCTGAGGTTCCATGAACTTGAAGTTTATAACACTGTTGAGTGTAAGAGTTTTCTAGCCTCCCTTTTATACCCAGTCCCACTCCAAGAACTGTACATGGCTGATGTGCTGCAAATCACTTCCCAGCAACGTACGAGGTGAGTGTGGTCCTTCAGCGTTTTTACACATGAGGGTTCAGATAAAAGATGAGATTATTAGCCCAAGGCCACGCAACTGGTAAGGAAACGGCTACTTTTAATGGGCTCTGGAGGGACAAGTGTGGTCACAAGCATTTACAACACATTGTACACCCCGGTGTGCTTGAGATGACCCCAGGATGATGGAGGGCCCAGTCTATCAGTCCATCAGATGTGGCTTCCTGGAACAAGCAACTTCTGCCTGGTAGAAGTGACTCAGTTGACAACTAGAAGAAAGGTAATTCAGCAGAGAGATAAGGGTGAACAGAGGCACAGAAAGGCACAGGTGAAGCCATGGAGGCCAGAGTCATGGGAAGTGGGATACTGCTGTCCTCTGGTTCTAATCAAGCGCCACCCCACACCCCCATGAGTTCTTCCAGGACAGAAAGCGAGGACGACGGCCACCACCCTGGACTTCCCAGCACACTGAGTCAAGAAGCCCATGTTAGGGGGCTGGGGATTTAGCTCAGCGGCACAGTGCCTGCCTGGCAAGTGCGAGGTCATGAGTTCAACTCCCGGTACCGGAAAAAAAAAAGAAGCCCATGTTAGGATGGCAAGGTGCCCACCAGAGTTAGCACGGGCAGCTGTGAACCTGACCCTGAGCATGGACGCAGCCATGCCAGGGGCATCATGGCCAATATCCAGTCATGCCCGAGCCTCCTTCATTATGAGCAGATGCATGTCTTCTCATTTGGCTGCCCATGCTGGGAGGAAGAGACTGCTCCTGCCCCAGGCTCACCAGCTGAGGGCTTCCTGTGGGACAGAGGGCTCCTTCTCTCAGCCTCCTCTCATTTGGTCCTCAGTGAAACTCCCCTTCAGGTGAGCTGGACCAGCTTCTCTGGCCAGGGATGGATAAGGAAAGGCAAGGGCCCAGGGGGTGAATGGCTTGTCCACAATGACAAGGCGCTTCCTGTACAGCCAGATTAGGACTCTGCAATCCCTGAGCCAGACTCTAACACAGCATCATCTGGAAAAAGAATTTTCCCTGGTATAGGAAAGCAGCCAGAATTTCCATTTTTTAAAAAATATTTTCATATAGCAGATCAAGTTCAGTCTGCCTGTGTTAAATTTATGAATGCCAGTGTAGAGGCTAAACACCAAATCATATTAATTAGAAACCATTAAAATTCCCCTTTGTGGCAGGCATTAGCTTTGAAAAAAATCATACGAGAAGTAATGCAGTAGAAGTATGTGGTCATGCAACGCATATTTGTAAATTACTGTATACATATTCTTTTGCCTTCCTTTTAAAAAGAAAATAGTACAAAAAAACAGCAAAATAAAAACAACACAAAGCAAGGACATTAAAAATGATACAGGATTTCAAACCAAATGATAGAGATTAACACCATTAATGATGTTATATTGCATATTGTTATCGTCAACAAAGTTGCTCAGATTACCACATGTAAGAATAGAAGATTAAAACAACCATAGTTTTCTGATTGAAGTGTTATCTACATGTTCCAAAAATTTCAAAACTCTCGAGTTTTTTAAGTCATAATTATATCAACAACAGACACATGAATATCTCAGTACTTTCCTCCTAGTCTCTTATTTTTCTGTGCATGTCAGGGACATGCTAGTACATATTTTAGTAATCTTCTCCATAATTAGAATCATTTCTTCCTTCGTTTTCCGCCGAACATTGTATCTTGAGCAATTTTTCCCATTTTTTCATTAGAATGAGTATTTGCAACTGGAAATGGCCATTGACGTGTTTTATCTTCAGGAGACCATCCAGCGGCTCCATTGGGGAGTTAAGACATACATAAGGGAAACAAATATTTACAAAGGGCCAACAGGGTGCTAGGTGGCAAACAAAAAAACGAAAAGAGAAAGAAACAAAGAAAGAAAAGAAAGAAAGAAAGAAAATCCAAGTGCAGGTGGCCTCACAGCCTGCCCTGAGGTTCACAGAGGGGACAGATCCTTTTGAACTAGACGCTGCGCTCTTCCCATCGCTAATCTGAATTTATTGTTGAGGAGGGAAGCAGAGAGAATGCTAAAGAGGCTTCTTCACAAGAGAACTGGCAGATACTGCAGCCTGGGTGCCATCATACGTTAATTAGCTTTTTCTCTTTCTGTAGGGGAGGAACTGCACCAGAAAAGAACTGCGAGACCTTGCGCTTTTCTCCAATGGAGTGCTGATCCTCCTCGGTGCAGCTGGAGTCTCTTTTGGCACAGCCAGCAGCCAGAGGGCAGGCAGAGCCGCGCTGAATCCCCTCTCTGGCTGAAAGACCCACTGACATCGGGTACAAAGATGTCGGCACGACCTTGACGGGGACAAAACTCAACCTGATCAGAAATGCAAACAAAGCCGACCTCTCCAAAAACAAGTTTACCTCTGCTGGGACTGCAGGGCCTCTTTGATAACCTTTCACTACAAAGCCAGGTTGCAGGGAGCCGGGATGATTTGGCAGTTTGTCTCTTCTGCCTCAGCTCCTGGGAGGTAGCAGAGTGTGGACCTTATAAGCAGAGACTGAAATTTGGTCTCTGCCACTCGAAAGTACTGTGGCCTTTGGTAAGTTTGAGTTTCCAACACAACATCCATTCCGACCTCTCCACATTTCCATACAGAACCCCAGTCCAGTCCAGTGCCCGGCACAGAGCGCCTTCCATCAGGACCCCTCCCACCTTCAACCAGCTGCCCGGGACACACATCATTCCCCTCCCTCATGGACTTGAGAATCACAGCGGGCCCTGGCACTTGCAGGCAGGGCAGAGCAAAGGATGTCCCCCTAAACAGACGGCACAGCCAGTGCAAGTGTATTTGGTGATTCCAGGACAAAGATTGCTATTTTTTCTACGAGTCCTAGCTGTAAAGTTGGCTCTGAGCATTCTTCTCAAATCTTAGGGAGAAGTCATTAACTAAAGACCATACATGATGATCGTGGTGGCCTGCCCTGAGCTGGAAGAGGGCCCCTGAATTTTCAACAGGGCCTGAGGAGCAGTGACAAAGAAATACATCTGACACATGAGCCATGAAGGAAACGTCACCATATTCATAGTCCATTGGTGAGGCTGAAAGGAGTCCAGGAAATGAATAGAGGAAAAGTGACATCAAAATCACTTCTCTTCCATGTGGAACAACCCCTCTGGCACCTCCAGCGAATCTGATCCTTTCTTCTGTATCTAACATCTTAAGCAAACAGTTCAGGGTTATTTTTCTCTAATACAGCATAAATGCAGAGCCTCAATGGCAGATAGGAAACACTCGTAACTATTCTTCCTAATCCTCTACCCAATGCAGACATCGCTAGTCAATTCCAGCATTCTTTCAATCAAGGGCAGAGAGAGCGTCACTGTTTTTTCCAAAGCTCCAGAGAGCCATTGCCAATTTAGCAGAATTGATAGGCTTCTCCTAGTGGAAAAGTTCAAAGGGTATCATCATCTTTTTCCCCCACTAAACGGAAGGTTCCAATAACTCAGGCAAAAAGAGGCCCTGCTTCTGGTGCATCCGTCAGCCTTGCTCAGAAAAAGCTGCACCAAGGGAAGGTTGTCAAAAGCCCAGAATGGCATTAATAATGCAAAAACCCCAGACATTTATACGGAGATCAATTGGCAATAATTCTGTGGGGCAAGACTGGGACTGAAATTGCAAAGTTGAACATGAAGGGCATTGTCTGATTAATGCAGGGAGAGGGATGATATTTGGATTATTCAGCAAGAAGTGACAACTGAGGAGCATGATGTGGTGGGTGTGTGGTCCAACAGTAGGCTCAGGGGTGTGGTCACTAGCGGGGGACGGCAGGGGCTGTGGTGATGAGGAGACCACCTACCCGCACAGGGAGAAACACCAAGCCCAGTGCTACAGAGAGAGAAAGACCCAGGGCGTGTGGAGAAGGATAACTGGGTAGGGTGGGAAGACGGTGGGAAGAACATAGGGCACTTTGCAGGCTGGAAGGAAGCTGCTCAGCACTGTGATGGGAGAGTCAGAAGAGAGAAGACAGTCTTCATCCATGCAAGAAGCTGAAGGATGCCCGTAGCAATGTATGCATGACCCTTCATGCTCCTGGGACAGCCTGAAGCCATGACTTCCTGATCAGACACCTCTTGACCCTCACATACAGGACATGAAAGGAGTAGCCTGTTTACACCCTTGGCTCATGAGGAAGTCACAAGCCATCAGCTCTGTCCCCAGCCCCACTTCAGCCTGCCTCTCCTGGATACTTTGTAATGGGCTCAGCTTATTGCTTCTGCTTCAGGACTCTAGGAAGTCTAGAATCCCCTGAATTTCTCCACCACTGGAACCAAAGGGACAAGGAAGGGCACTGGATTTCCAGAAGTGTGGCCAGGGCTAGTGATTCCAGAAAAGTCACCTGGAAGGTTTATTGTGACTGCTCATGGATGCTGGGAAATTCATGTTAAATGTGAATAAAATGGAAGCAGTAGTGTTGGAGGGACAGGGTTCTAGGTACTTCTTTATTTAATGTGTCTTCTTTCTGTCTGGAAATTAGAGTGAAATATTTCATGCAGAGAATATTGGCATGTTGAAATTATCTGCAATAAAATTACCTCTTGATGGGTAATTTTAATAGGAAAGTGAACTATTTCCCTCCTGATTCTATACTTGTCTTTAGTACGTTTCAATAATCTTGCTAGAAGACCATTTGCAAAATGTATCTAATGCTGTAATTGCATTATCTCTTATTTTTAAAACAATAATTTAGAAGACCATATGTAACTTAACAGACTGTCAGTAGAATGAAAGGTATATTTAGTGATATAGTAGATAACTCCTTCCTGAAATTTATGGCACATTCCGGTAAGCAAGTGCTTCAGGTACTATGCAAGAATATGCTCTGCTCTGATCAGAGAAGTTTTATTTTGTAGCTTTAGAGATTGAATCCAGGGCCAGACCCATCTCACTGAGCTACATCTATAGTCCCTTTTTAATATTTTTATTCACTAAGTTACTAAGTTGCCCAGGCTGGGCTAGAACGTGTGAGTCTCCTCCCTTAGCTTCCCAGAGTATTGGGGTTACAGGCATGCGACACCATGCTCGGCTCTATTTTTTTTAAATAATTAAATGACTTTAAAAAAATAAGTCACGGAACCATTCAAGATGTTTGATACTATTCCTCAACAGGATAGACAGCTGGGAATGCAACTGGGGAGGCTGGTCTTGGGATAGACGTCGGGGGCAGAAGACTTAAAACAACAGGTTGTCTGAGCACAGGTGAAGTCTTGCCAAAGAGCTTCCAGGACCGTGCACACAGCCGGGCTGCACACCTTGGAGAAAATGCTGGCTGCATTCTGAGAGTTCACATACAATTTCATTATTTATGTAATCCTATCAAAACATAGACTATGCCCAAATGGATGTTAGGAAAATTATTGTCATTACTAATAATGATGTTTTTCATTTATAGAGAGTGCTTTTCTCTGAGACAGTGAAATATTCTTTACATTGGGCATGAGGCTTTTTAGGAGAATTAATGCTTAAAATATCCCTTTAGTGTAGTGTGTGGGGATGTTATAGATGAGAGAGGAAAAAAAGATTAATATAAAAAATGTCAAGAGTGCATAATAAAAGGCACTCTGTTCAGTCCCTGCCCCTTTATCACCACCCACACAGAGCAGCTATGAGTCATGGGTGATTCTCACCAACATATTTGCCCCTTGACCAAGCTGGTCAGAGCCACCCCGGTTCCCACCTCCCTATGACCTGAGCCCAGCCTCAGCCATACCTGTCTAGTGGTGAACAGACAGCCTTACTTCATTTGGAGGCTGTGGTATACAATGAAGAAAATCCCCAAGACAGGTGAAATTTGAAGGCCTCATATAGAGTGGAAGAAACTAGTCATACATGGACACGTGCTGCCTAACTCCACTTAGGGGAGGTCCCTACGGTGGTCCAGCTTAGAGACAGATGGTGGGATGGTGGTGGCCTGGGGCTGGGAGGTAGGGAATGAGGAGTTAGTGCCTCACAGAATGGATTTTCAGTTTTGCAGGATGAACAATATGGTGGACATGGGTGGTGGAGACGGTCACAGTGTCACTATGGAATGGGGGAGCAAGGACGGAGGACAGTGGAAGTACAGGAAATCTTTGTACATTCCCCATGCTTTTACTATGAACCTACAACCACTACCCAGAGCTGTTCTATAAAACTAGAAGGAAATACATCAACAATTTGATCATTTAAGAAAGGATTAAATGGTAAAAATCATATACAGTTTACCACAAGTTTTAAAGGAAAGGGTTAGAGAGGAGGGGAGAAGGAAGGGAGAGAGGAAGAAAAGCAGGGAAGGAGGAGAAAAAAGGGAGGGAGGGAGAGAAACAGAAAAAAGGAATGAAGAAAGGAAGAGAGGGAAGAAGGAAAGAAAAGAGGGAGGGAAAGGAGGTAGAAAGAAAGAAGGAAGAAAAGAAGGAAAGAAGGAAGGAAGGAAGGAAGGAAGGAGGGAGCAAGAAAACAGGAAGGCAGGAAAAAAAGAAGAAGAAGGAAAGGGAAGGGAAAGGAAGGGAGGGAAGGGGGAAAAAGGTAGGCATAAATGCTGCACTTGCTTGGACACACTGAGTTTAGAACTCAAATCCATGGGGTAGTCGAGGCTTTCTCCCTTCCCCTTCCTCGGCCATCCATGACTAACGTATTTCAGACTCTTCAGAATCATGTCAACCTGGACGCACAGCACTTACAGTCCCCCACTTCAGTCCACCTGAGGACGTCAGTGCCCTCAGCTTTGTGGGCCAATTCAGGATGACTGGAAATGTGGGAAGAGGCTTGGGGCAGTGGCCGTGTAGACAGCTAGAGGACGCCGGTGTGGGGATGAGGAGCCACATGGGGCACTGGCCAGCACCAACCAGTGTCCCCGTGGAATGACCGCCATCTATCATGCAGCACCCCCTGTGGGCCCTGTGGAGACAGAGAACCAGCTAAGATGAGCTCATCCAAGGCCCGATGTCACGGAGTAGAGAATGAGGCTCCTGTGACCCTGCAGCCGTCCTTTGCATCTGTAAACAGTGCTAGTGTTCGCATGGCTTCCTGCTGGATTCCTCAGAATGTCAGAATTTGCATTTAAATTTAGCTGGCTGGGGTCTGTCTGACCATGACCACCAACATTCAGATGGTAAAAATCACTGGCGTGAGCATCAGTTAACCAAAGATTTAGAGACCTAAGTGTGAGCTCCTTCGGGTGAAGTTGTACCAGGAGAGTGAGTCTGTGGCATTTACAGGAGCCAACCCTATAGCAGAGGTATGAAGAAGGCATCCTCTGAGCTGGTATAGCATGGAGATATACCGTTAGCTGGCTGCCCAGGTTCATGTCCAGCACCGGGCTCCTTTGTGGTAGTTTATCAGGACACTGAAGCCATCACAGCTAATGGGATTGCCATGAACATCGCAGGGCAGGCCAGGGGGCCCTTTGGGAAAAAGAGACACAGAAAAGATCTGAGGAGTTGAGGACATTTGAGGGCACTATAGAAAAATATGGTGACTATATATATCAGATTGCTTTTCAGAAGATCCACATAGACACCGGAGGAGAGAAACCCCAATGAAGAAGTAATAAAGTAATTATTAAACAACAGAAAGAGAAGAATCATAAAAGTTTTCCTAAGTAATACAAAATCATTACAATGTCCTGGCAGACATGCATTTTTAAACAATGGCTATAATAACGGAAAATTAGACTTCATTACTTATTCATAAAGTTCTGGTTAACACTGAGCTCCATTTGTAACAGTTTACTTTTATAAATAGCGTCTTTTGGGCAGATGCTATTTTTTGGCCATACAATGTCAGGAACACTTCTCTCGTTGGATTATGGGCTACAGTAATTCTTATCCCTTTTCACAGCAGTTGCTTACCTAACACCGGGATTGTGGAGATAAAAAACACACAGGCTGGGCCCTTTTACACCAATAACATGACAATGTGCATTTATACTTCCTTTTGGATTTTCTGTTTGATTTAAAGTACTGTTGAAATGTGAAGACAGCACACAATGTCTGATGAATCTACAAACTTTATACCAAAGGGAGAGTCAAAAGACCAATAAATCCACAGTAGAATTAATAATTGAGATTCCTGGAAGCTCTAAAAGGAAATATTAAATATGCAAAATCTTGTTGAAAAGCATAATTAAGTGCATTAATGCCTCAAATTTAAAGGACAAGCAATTTCTTGTTAAAGCTAGAAATGACAATTTCATAGAACATTTTGCCCTATGTTTTGGGGGCTAAGAAACAGAGCAAAGGCAAACAACCTTCATAGATTGTTTCACCTCACGCGAAAGGCAGATCCTGTTCCATTATTTAAGTCCTGCACTTCCGCAAGCATCTAAAATGGTTCAACTTCAGTTAAGTTAGAGCTAAATAAACTTACAGCCCATCAGAACAAGATAATCTTGAAGCCGGTTCTGTTGGATATCGTGGCTTGACCATGCACAGGCATCTAGATGACAAGCTATTTTCTCAGGATTGAATGTGCATTTTTTCCAGGCTTGCAGCCGAGGATATAAGAAACGTCCAGTTCTTGCATGCAAAATCAAAGATGTGGAACTGAGCTAGCCCAGCTGTGATGGGTGGGCCAAAGGGCTCCTATGCATCTGTACCCAAAGTCCCAGCCTGAGGCATCCCTTCCCCCTCAATCAGTTCTGTTTATCTCGTTGCCCTCCTGAGACACCATGGCCAGCCAGTTTGCCCAAATACACCATTTAAATTATGTTTTCCAGATAACCAATCCTTTGGCAGGACACCCTCAAATGTAATTTTTATTGTACTGACTTTTCGAGGCCGTAGTGAGCATGTCCCACATCCCAGATGCAAATACATCAGCATAAATACTAGCTATGTTCCTCTGGCGTAACTTTACTGTTGGAGGCTATAAATTTACATGGAACATTTCTCTTAGTGCTTTGGAACCTGTACAGCTATCATTTACCGGTTCTCAGAATATTTCTGTGACACAGGTAGGTATTAAGATTGGAAAACCACTTGCCTGCCTCTAAGCAAGCAAACCAAATGCAATTATCCAGATAATGCAAAGAAAATAGATTCTAAATCTATTCTCAGGGGCAAAAGTTTAGAGAAGGAGTTTATTCAATTTCCTTTCCATGGGGGCATATGGGTAATGCCAAAAGAAATACAAGGTGGAGCACACTGTTTTAAATATATTCTGTTAATTTGGTAAAAAGAACATGAGACAAGCTTTTGTGAGCTAAAAGGGAGAGGGAGGGGACAGGAAAGATGAACAAGTGATACAGATCTGCAGCCTGCAAAGTATACTTTTTCGTCTGCTCTTTGGTATAATAGACTCATCAAGCACCCAGGGGGAGAAGCCAACACTCTGCCCTGTGTTTCTGTGAACAAGGACATCGGCTAGACTGCTGAGAGCCACAGTTCCGACATATTCAACAAGACCGTCACACTGTCACACTGGCCACGCCCAGTGGGAACTTTCCCCTTGCTACACCCCGTATCAAGAAATGGAGACACAAAGGAAAATAAAGTGAACCTAAAGTGTTCAAACCGTGAGTGAGATGTTATCTCGTCTCTACCCTAAGATGCTCCGTGCTTCTTCCCTCTGTTTGAGGGTCTTCAGAAGACAGGAGATAACCGCAGAAACCATTCTGAGAAACGCTGCTCCTTCCTCCTCGAAGCCTGAGTCATCACTTAGCCAAGGTAGAGCAGGAGGAGATAGGTATCTTCAAGGGCGTGTGCTTTTCTTTTTGAGGTACTGGGGATGGAACTCAGGGCCCTCATACTGAGTTACATCCCCAGCCCTTTTTATTTTAATTTTGAGACAGGCTCTCACTAAGTCACTAAACTGTCCAGGCTGGGCTCGAACTTGTGATTACCCCCGTCTCAGTCTTTCAGCGTGCTGGGAATACAGGACTCAACTCACGGTGGTATTCTTTGTGAAAGCTTGGCTGGCAACAATACCCAAAACCCGTATGGTTCACAAGGAAGAGATTTTTCAGATTCCGCTCATTTAGGCCATGGGTCCAAATGAGAAGCTGCTGTTAGAAGTGAGGGCTCCCCACCCTGGTGCATTCCAAGATGCTGGCAGGCAGAGGTCCTGCCGTCACTCAGCAGGAGGCTGTTCTTACCAGCAGTGGACAGTGTGCGCAGCGGGAGGCCGAGGCCCAGGCAGATGACAGAAAATGGCCTTGCTCCTTGCTAGTCACTGAATGAAAAGACAACAATTAAATCCTACGGGGGGGTTTCACCTGCATAGAAGCCACAGCATGTCCCACACAGCACCACCCATCATCTCTACCCTGAGAGCCCTTCTTTATTTGCTCAGTGGTCTTCAAAACTATCCCGCGGTAGATACCGTGCTATCTCCTACAGGTAGAACAGGGTAGAAAAGCAGGTGCAATCCTTTCCAGATGGAGAGGGCTAGAGCAGAAGACAGACAAGGATCATGTGAACAGGTGCAGTTTGGGGTAAAGGACAGGAAGGAAATGTAGCCAAGAAAGCTACTCTGGACAGGAGGTATTGGAAAGCATCTCTGAAGCCAGGAAACCTCTGAGCTGAGGTTTGAAGAGTAACCAGTGAAGGTGAGGGGGAAAGCACCCCACACAGGGGATGTGCAAAGGCCCAGTGGTGGGTAATAGTTGGCAAAGGTCGCTGAAGCACAGAGACTGGAAGTGTAGAGAGGGCTGATGAGGACCCCAGGGGAATTGATGGTTTGGATTGTTAACCTAAAAGAAGTGCAAACGTTTCAAGAAAAGTAAGAGTGCATAACATGGTCAGTTTGATGCTTTGAAAAGGGCCACAGGTCACATAAAGCATTACAGCATGGGGACCCAACCTTCTGGACTGCCTGGACTGCACTGAATGAAGAGGAATTACCCTGGGCCACAAATTCATAATTAGTGCATGTAACACAACAACTTATTAAATTATTTCAGGAAACAACACAAGTCCAAGTTTAATAATGAGCCAAAACTTACATGTTTGCTAAGTAACAATAAATGCCTGTCTTGACAGGGACACACACACGTGTGAGGGGAGGGTGAACACTATTAAGAAGGGTCATTGCTGTGTTGACGTCGCCCTGTCACACAGGTACGTGTGACATCTAATCCTCCCACGCAGGGTCCATTGTGACCCACACGGTCCTTGCTGGAGCACTGCCCAATCAAGTCACAACAACTATTGCTAAAAACACTTAACATTTATGACCCCATGAGGCTGCACTACTAGCTAGCTGTCCTGGGCCATGTTGTGTCCACTGGCCACCAGGTGGATGTACTTGGGTCAGGGGGTTCTCAGAAAGGCTCGAGAGAAATTCAGGAAATGAATGTTAGTTTCCAAGCCTATGGTGGCTTGAAGCATCTCTGAGCTTGGGAGACCAGAAGTCCATGGTAGGTGTTCCAGGGGTGGCTCCGTCTGGAGAACTTGCTGCCCACCTCTCTCCTAGCCTGGTGGCGCTGGCCACCCTGGCACCTCTTGACTCATGGATGAATTGCTTCACACTGGCGTCTCATCTTTGCCTTCTCTACTTCTGTCTCTTATAAAGCCAGGTGGCATTGGATCTAGGCCCTACCTGGGTAAGCCCAGGATGACTTCTTTTGGGATCCTTAACTGAATTCTATCTGCAGAGATGCTTTTTCCCCCAAATTCCCAGCTTCTGAGTGAACATATTCTAGGGGGAGCTACTAGTCACTCCCATACCAGAGGCTACTGTCTTGATTCTGTCACAGACAACTCCTTCCTACAGAATTCAACTACTTCTCAAATTTCTCTGACCCTAGAGCTAGTGACATTATCTTTTTGGAAGGAGTCCAACCCAGGAGAATGCCATTCCCACCTTCCCTGCTCCTTGCTGCCTTTAGGCAGGGGTAGTAGCAGTCCTTCCTACACCCCTGGCTCTACTGAGCCTGCTTGCCATCCCTCATGTTAAATCCCTATGTATCAACTCAGCTCCCCGCTTTGCTCCTGCTGTGCAGGCCTCCCCTAGACTCTGCCTTCCCACACCCCAATACCGGACTCCTGTGCTCCCACACTACACTGAACCCCGTCATCTTTAAAGAATTATTTCTAGTAGCGCCTCCTTCAGAGGACACAAGACTGGAGATAAATCAGGGTCCATGACCCTGGAAGGTAAACGAACTACACTGGTTAGGACCACAAGGTCAGCTTCCTGCTCCAAGAGACATGGGCTGTAGGTGTCCGGTTGTACTGAGGGTCTTCCACGGGGAAGGGGAATACTCCAGCAACTAGTCAGTTTTGGGTATATTCATAAGGTTACACAATTATCACTCTTACCGGGTTCTAGAATGTGTGCCTCACCTCCAAAAGAAACCCCATGGCCTTCAGCACTCTCTCTATTCCCTCTTTGCCTCTGCTTCTTTTTTTTTTTTTTGGTTTTTCTCTGGTACCGGGAACTGAACTCACGACCTTGCGCTTGCCAGGCAGGCGCTTTTGCCGCTGAGCTAAATCCCCAGCCCCTGCCTCTGCTTCTTAAAACCATCCCTCTGATGCTCTGTCTTGACGGCTTTGCCTCCTCTGCCCATTTTGTAGACATGGACTCACACACTAGGTGTGCCCTGGGCTTTTCTCCCTTAGCATAATGTTTTTGAGGCTCATCCACCCTGAGCTTGAACCAGAATGTTGGTCCTTCTCAGAGCCTGCCTTTCAGCCTGTGCCCCATGGCCACTGCCTCTTGAGACTTGCCCTGAGTGTTACAGATCTCCTGGACGCCACGAGCACTGGGATGAGTATTCCTCATCTCCACCTGCCCCCTCCTCTGTCTTCATAACTCCAGGGCACCATTGAACAAATAACTCCAAGAAATCATGTATATCCCCCACTTCCTCCCAGAGTTTACACCATGAGGATACTAGAAGCTGATCGAGGCCTATAAAGCATCTAAATGCCACAGAGAAATGCAATGCATAAATGCAAAGAGAGAACAGTAATTCTTGTATTACCCTGCTCGGGAGACTTCAAGAAGATGGACTGTGTTCCCATCAATTGCTTGCGAGCTTCCCATTAGGTCAAGCACGCACATATATCTAATGACAAAGCCCCTGGGTCACATTCCCCCTCTGTAAACTGAGCACAGACTTGTACGTGATTGTTGTTGCAGCATTATTGTGGTTACTGTAGGTGCTGGGATGATTTTTTCAATAAACCAACAGCTTTGCCCGCTGTACTGTTGTGCTAAACATGCTATTTTTATGCCACCTTATTTAATCCTCCGAGGCTCTACCACCCTAGGCTCAGTTACCAGATGCATTTGTCAGATGAGTAGAATGATGTTCGGAGATAGGCGATCATTTGCAGAAGGGTCAGTAAGCTGGCAGGTGCAAAGCAGGACTCTGTCTCCAGAAGCTGAGCCTATGTCGCCTTCCACATAGTCCCTGGATGTGTCTGAGCAAAGCCGCTGACATGTGCTGCCCCAGTTCCGGGCTCATGGGGAGCCGCCACCTCTTCCTTGGCTGCCCTCCCTCTTGGGTTCCAGCCCTTACATCAGTGCTTATTATTTGGCATAAATCAGCCCCCCAATTACATGAATGCCACCGCCGCGAACACTTGTAATTAAAACTGGGACTGACATCCCGGAAGTCTGTTCCATCCTCATCCCTCTTTGTCCTGCCATGATATTATTGGAAAGAGACCGAACAATCATCGGGAACATATGCCTTTGGAATATAATGGGACTCAGCTCCTCAGAGCAAAGGCTGTAAGAGGGCACAGGGACAAAATTTAAAGGAGACAGCTTTATTTACTCACTACTGGGGCATGTCCAGGAAACAGGAGAAATCAATGGGCTTGATACCAACGGAGACATTCATGCCACAGATTGCTGGAAGGTCCTCTTGCCTCCCAAATCTGCCTGACACAGATGTCAGAAGGAGCTTTCCCTGCTGCGAGGGCCCAGGTACGTGCCATCCGATCCACTTGGAGCTGATCTGTGCCTGAAGCTTCATCCCTGCCCTGGGACTCTCTTTTCTGGCTTCATTTACCAGCAAGACTGGCCTGCCTGGCACTTGCTGACTGGGTCCAGGCCAACCTGCCTCTGCCCTCCCCATTCCCTATGCCCTCCCCATTCCCTATGGGGGATCCTGACCACCCCTAGCCTCTCTGTCACTGCCTGTCTCTTTCTGAGTCATCGATCAGCGCTGCTCAGTAATAATGGCTATCGTTTATCCAGCGCTCACCATGCGCCTATAGTGAGGGCTTCACAGAGGTGACTGACCCTCATGGAACTAGGAGTGCAGATATTAGGATTCAATTCAGGTGAACCAGGTCTAGAGAACCTCCCTCCTCCCCTCAAGCTGGTACCTGTTTCTTGTCACCACTTTATTATTATTGAACAAACACAACCTAGAGTACAGTCCTTAACCTGAGGTTCTGCAGGTGGAATTCCAGACAGGGTGCACTCTGACAGCCAATTAGGATGTGTTTATTTTTCACCAAACTCTAATTGAATTTTAGCATTTCTCTCACTTAGGCCATGGACTACTGTAGCATTAGAATCATCTGTGGACTTGTCTCAATAGAAATCATGGATAATTTTCCTGTCACATGAGAGTTGTAGCTGGTATACTAAAATACCATTTGTACCCACTTTTTGATGATTAGTAATGGATCCAATCTTGGACTTAGCTTTTTTTTTTTATCTTTTTGATGCTGGAGTTTGAACCTAAGGCCTTGCATATGCTGAACACATATTCTCTCACGGAGCTCCAGCCCCAGCTAGATGTATACTTAAAGGGTTAGTAAGAAAGAACAAGCCAAGCATGGTGGCACACACCTGCAGTCCTAGCTCTCAAGAGGCTGAGCAGGAAGATTGAAAGTCCAGGCCATACTGGGTTCCACAGTAAGTTCAAGGCCCACCTGGACTACATAATAAGACTGTGTCTCAAAAACCAAGAACAAACACAAAAAGGAAGAACATTATTTCTCGATCATAGGTTTTAATATTTTAGCAACTTCATTTCCATACAGCTGGTATCCTTTGTGGTCCTGCAGGGTTTCTTTAATGCACTTAAAAACACTATTCTCAAGTGTGGAGACCCCGAACGCACCAAGTTTTCCAGAGCAGGGACCACTTCTCCCTCTTCTTTGCATTCTGCATCATTTCTCCTGGCACCTTGTGAAGCTCAGATATCTCAAGAATGACAAATGAACAACATGAAGCCTCAGAACAACTGTTTGGCTACACACAGACCTGCACAATGGCTTTTCCTTGTCTTTTGAGACTTCTCATTCCCTCACTCATTCAGTCCATACCTAAGTAATAAAGGTCTTGCATTTCTTGGGCACCAGGCTAGAGCCCAAGGTATAAATTTGAATGGGACAAAAGACCATGCTCCACCTGCCCTGGAAACATCCTTCTGCAGTTCCCACTCTCCCCTACCCCATCCTCTACTGCTGCTGCATAACTTTGGGTGACCTATTTAGTTAGCCACCATTTGGTGTCAAGAATCCCCTTAGCTCTCTGTCAAGCTAAGCTCATTAACATACTCCTTCACTTAAAAAATCTATACACAGCAGGTCTCCTGCTTTTTATACTTTTGTAGAACTAAGCACAACAAATCTCAAAGTGGCTGCTTATTTTCAGGGAGATTCCATAATGGTGGGCAGGGAGAGGAATCCCCTCCATGTGTAGGAAGATGTTTGGATGTTAACATGAACACTCTCCTTCCTAGCTGCATAAAGATGTATGCTATTCACATCACTTTATGTTTCCATTGTTGATTTATTGTCTTATTTTATAACCTTACTTGCCCTGGAATGTACATTGAACATCTCCCCCTTTCTACCCAGCAAGGTGAACATCGTTACGCTAACGCAAGTGCTGAGATAACAAGTAATGTTTACATCACTTTCTTTTGCTGCCTCTTCCTTCCATACCTGCATTTTAGATGCATTTGATTCTCCTAACTCCCATGCGGCAGGAGTATGGTCATTTTCCTTTATAGATGAGGACACTGAGGGAGAAAGAGGTTAAGCTACTGCTCATCGGCACTTGGCACAAGCGGAAGAGCCTGCGTTCACACCCATTGGTTGGAAGAGACTCCACACTTGTAAGTGCAAAGCCCCTTCCAAAGCCCCCTCGCTTTCCAAGACTCTTCCAAGAGGGCCCCAAATGGGAGTCGCCATCCTCTCCACCCAGCACTCAGCCCAACCTGCTCATTTCTCACTGGGTTAGGATGCTCTATGATGACTTTTTTGCTTCCCTCTTCTTCCTTTACCCTTTGGTGGCTTTGAAGGTAAGCACCATTCCCAGAGACAGATCTAGCATGTGGTAGGTGCTCACCAGTGGCCCAGTGAGTGTCTACTGTCATAGTGCAAATGAGGAAACTTATTGGTGGCCAGAGATATGGCCACCTGTCCAATGAACTAAGGGCGATTAGCCCCTCTTCTTGGTGGGGTTAGTGGAGAAGTAGCAGGCTAACCAATCCTGACCGTGCACTTGCTGAGAACACAACTACCCAATGAATGAGGTATATTTACCCCCACTGGATGGGTGAGAATACTGAACAGCAGAGAAACTACCCAAGTGGGCTGAAATTATCAGCTAGTTAGTGAGTTTTGAATCTGGTGCAGAAACAGAACTCAGGTCTTAAATCTTTGTTCTTTTATCTTTGCACTTGACGAATAACCAGGAACTAAAGGTCTGAGCTTCACTGAGCCTGTCAAATCATACCTGCAGAGAGCTCAGAGTCCCAAGTCTGCCTCACTTATCCATGACACACAGATCTGGGTAGCAACTGGCCTGATTTTTGTTTGTGTTTTGTCCCCCAAAATGCACTACATTGAGTCTTAGGTCGTTTCAACTTTTGATTTGGATATTTCCACCCCCCCTTATTTACATAATGAATCACTACCCTTGGGTTAATGGGAGAATGAAAAACAAAATTAAAAACAAAAAGAGTCCAAAGCACTGTATTTAGCACACAACCATTTGCTGAAAATAGGAGAGACCACGGTACTAGAGAATCAATCACTTTCTGGTTGATTTCATGTGGAGAAGGCAGCTCACATTGATTGGGTGAGCATTATATATTTGAAACAATCTCTTTGGCTTTAAAATGGTGGTGTCTTATAGACATGACCTCAATTCTGACAATTATCTATTTAATTGGATCAATACAGACAGCCCACTCCCCCAAACCACTGATTCAATTAATCAGACCATTGTCAAATCTCTTCTCCTTTTGGGTCGTGTAGACACAGACCAAGTGGCAATTTCTCCCAAGATAGGCACAGAAGTCAATAATCTGCTTTTGGATAAAGTATCTGATCACTCACAAATTATACAAATCACATTGATTACTGACAAATCATAATGTTTACAGAGCACTATTTGGCTATGGCTCCGGAGCATGACTAGGTATTTAATTAACAACTGTCAGATATAATTTACACCATTACAATGACCAGAAAATGGTTGCTTGTTGATTTTTGTGTATGACAACAAATACTCCACAACTAGCCTCGGTGACAGCAAAATGAAGAGGGAGTGGTGGCATCATAGTGGGTGAAATCAAATTTCATTATCATGTGTAACCAGAAGATTCCTGAAGGCCATTGTATCTGCCTCCTATAGGACCTGACAACATGTTGCCCTTATGACCAGTAAGCTTAACTGATTTTGTTACCTTTTCTTTTTGGCTTTGACTACCAGGAAACTCAAAGGCAAATCTTCAGTCCAAATATGTACCTTTTTTGCACAATGTGGCTTATACTTTACCTGCATATTATTTTATCTTTGCTTTACTGTATTATCTGATATAAAACAGTACCTAGGCTAAGTGTCAGCAAACTACTGCCCACAGACCACCAGCCAGTTTACCCACGGTTCACTTATTTTGTACAATGCATGATTTACTACACAAATAAGAGGGGCCTAAAAATATCCTAATCAAATCTTGCAGTTACAAAAAGATTCAACGTCATTTTTACAGTAGTTTTACAAAAAAAGTCAAAATAAGAATATAATCTCATGGCATATAAAGTTCAGATTTTAGTGTCCATAAACAAACTTTCACTGGAATGCATCTGTGACAATGCATTTAGGTATTGTCCATGGCTCTCTTTGTACCACAAGAGTAGCGTGAATAGTTATGGGGACTTTAACTGCTAAACAGGCCCATACAAAAGCAATGTCCACAATGTACTATGCAGGAGATGCTCAGGTAACTCTTGAGTCCTTAGAATAGCTTACAAGGAGAATATGGTTACTGTTTTGAAAATATGGAGCGGGTGTTCAAGAAAAAGCAAGTAAATTGAGGAAATTCATGCAGCTGAAAAAATAGCACGGGAATTGTGTACCTAAAGTTCTTCTGACTCCAAGGTCTTGCTGTTCCCCTTAGCTCCCACGGAATCATGCCTCACATGCTCCGACTGCTAAGGACGGGACCTAGAGGATGGCAGAAATCTAGGGAATGCAGCCCTGACCTGCAAACTGCAGACAGATGGACGGTAGTGTGCAGTAGCTTCTAATGCCTCCAAGCTTAGGGGAGAAGTCTGGGATGATAGGACGATTCCCAATCACACCCAATGTTGGTGTTGTGCTTTTCGGTCTTGATCACACAAGAGTGCTTTGTCTTGGGGACACATCTTTCTCCTTTGCACCAAGGGACACTCCCACCCCTTCCTGAGTAAACTACAGTACTCACTAAATAAAGGCTTAGTGAAATAACTGACATTCACTATGCATTTGTAAAAAAAATAGGGTTAATGCATACTGAACAAAAGCAGGAAATAAAAAGGAATGAGAGTAAAGTGAGTTGACCTTGGAATCAAACCAAACTGGATTGGAGCCCCCACTGGTCCTCCACTCTGGAGAGAGCAATGTGATAATTTCTGCATCTTGGTTTTTCCCATTCCTAGCAGTGGGGCGGCAGCGTATGCTTTGAAGGAGTCCTGCAGTAAATGAAGATAGGAACATGCAGGAACTTAGCGGACTCTCAAATCACAGTGGTAAGGACTGGGTTGTTTTCTCCAAGTCCAGGGGTCCTTTAGGTAACAGTATCCTCTGGATACTCCTCAGGAGCTCCCATCTGATTTCAGATTGGTTCACCGAGTCTACTTGGGTGGATTAATATAACTGCGGGATGTGCACTAGCTCCAGCGAGTCCCCACCCAGTCAACAAAATCGTGGAAGGGTTTGCAGCAAGTTGCTGGATCTGTTGGAACCAAACGTAGCAACATTTACATTTTTCAAACCATGGAAAATTAAGGAATGATGCTGGAAACCATGGACATCTTGAGAAAATTTAAAGGTTCCAAAGTGTTTTTCCATTCCGGGACAATAGAAAACAGGAAAACATTAATATGTGTCCATGCCTGGCTGCTGGCGAACCCTCCACAGGAAAGTATATTCTGGTATAAATCACAAACGGGGCATAGAGTTTTCCAGCCCAGTGTGTCATCACAACCCCACCCACGGTCCCCATCTCTGGAAGATGTTGAAAACCTTTCAGATTTGACAAAACCCAGGGCCTTCCTTAAGTAGGACTGTCCCTTCTCAGAGAGCACTCTGGCTCACTTACTGCCAGCTCAAAGACCCAACTCAGGCTAAAGCGAGGAAATTCAGGCTCAGCTCCCCAGCGGCTCGAGGAATTGACAGTCTCTAAATTACTGCCCGAGAAGCATATCGCATGCCAGCTGACAAAACGGGGAAAGGAAAAATCCTTACAGATTGCGGAGTATCCTCTCTTCCTCTCTGGGGAGGAGGTGTTTCTGATGTTCATGTCACTGGACCCAGAAACCAAATGAAAAATATGTGATTACAAACACCGGGGAGGGAAGCATCGCATCGATGAAAAGAAGAATAAAAAGGGCCCCAACCTTTCCCATGGAGGAGGTAATTTGGCTAAAAAAATAAGAAGAAATGAGATAATAAAAATAACAAATGAACCTGCAATTGCTTCGCTTCCAGGAGCTCCCATCTGATTTCAGATTGGTTCTCTGAGTCAACTTGGGTAGATTAATATATCTGTGGGATGTGCACTAGCTCCAGGGAGTCCCCACCCAGTCAACACAAGATTTAACCCTTGGTGAGTGGGCTGAGAGCAGCAGGTCCAGGTGAAACCAAAACAAGAAGCAGTGTCCAGGGATGTCATCACCGGAGCACTTGGCACCCTTGTAGATGTCTGAACTTCGAGTTACCTCATAGGGGAGTTTGGTTTCCCTTTAAGAAGAACACAGGGAAAAAGAGAAAGAAAAAGAGACAAAAATGCTCCAGGGAAGATAAAAGAGTTATCAGAACTGAGCAGAGACAAACTAGGTACCAGGGTGTTTCTCCTGGGGTCACATATCACTGCAGGATGTGCCGCCCAGCACCGAGCCTGACTGCAAATCAGAGCCCACCAGGACAGGCATCCACAATTTGTTTAAATGAGACCCACTTGGCTCTTGCTCCCGTGGAAGGGAGAGAGGAGGAAAATCTCTTCCCCAGCTCTGAACGGAAGTGATAGCCCGCTCCTCTGTCTCCCTCTGCATCAATCCACCCTGATTGGGGACCGGGGACCCACAGCCAGTGGATGGGGTATTTATGGAAGGCCACCACCATCCTGCTGGCTGTCACCTTATGATGCTTTCCTTCGGCAGGGCTTGCAAAGAGCGGCCCAGGTGGCCTTAGCATGAGTTGAGAGGGGATGAGGGACAAGGCAGGAGGGAATGGACCTGGAGGGGGAGAAGCTGGTGCCAAACACCTGCTGTGTTTCCCGTGCTGGCTGGCACCCGGAACGGAAAAATGTAGGTATCCGTTCTGGTTTGTGGACTTTCCAGCCCTGTGTGTGCACTTTTTCTCTTGCTGGGACTTTCTTGACTAATAACAGCGACCTCTCGGCCTGGAGCTGGGCTGCCCAGAACAGAAGGCACTAGCCTATAATACTTTAAATTCAACACAGTTAAAAAAAATTTGAAGTTCAGGTGCTCAGTCACACCAGTTGCTTGCTGGGTACCCAGCAGTCATGTGAGGCCGGTGGCGGCTGTGCAGGATGGACCAGGGCTGTCAGGAATACTCCAGAAAAGGTAAGCTCAGGAGTGAGGAAGCGACAGTCAAGAGACGGTCCTAGGGTAAAGGACAGAGGTAAGAGAACAAAATGCAATGTGATTCTCAACCAGATTCTAGATAAAAAGCAACAAAAACTGTAAAGGGAGAGAACACAGCAACAAAAGCTACTGGGGACTACAGGGGAGATCTGAGCACAGGCTGCATTTCAAGTTACATGGCAGTAGCAGCCCCTGTGTCTGGGGTGTGAGCATAGTGTGAAGGGAATGGAAAGGTTGTGGAGGAGAATGTCCCTCTGAGTTCTGGGTCAACTATTAACCATGTTTGCGACTTTCATGGTTCAAAGGAAAGACGTATGTGTATATAGGTATACATTTGAGTATGTATCACATAGAAAGATGCATACATATGGTGAGACAGCGGAAGTCATCAGGGAATCTTCTGTGGCCACTCCCAACCTCCCCATGCCCCTCAGTAGAAACCAGCGCCCTGGCCATATCCCACATGTCCCATGCCATGTGGTCCCACCTGTTCTCCACCCCCATCTCCCCAACTCCTGCCATGCTGGGCACCGGACTATGTCTCTGCCCCCTAGGTGTGCTCTGGCGCCTGAGCCTGGGGGCCCACTACCTTTTTACCTGCACTCCCCCCAGCACTGCCTCCTCCCTGATACCCCAAGACACAACCCAGCGTGTTCCCAGACTCTCCTCCTTTCTTGGTTTATTTCTCATTACTTTCTTGCGCAGGTTGATCACACACTTACTTTATTAACTGCCTACTGCTTAGCCCTGCCTCCACCGCAGGGTGGGCCTTCTATCTGGCTTGTTCTCCGGGGGAAGCCCAGGTCCTAGTATGGTCCTTCAGCCACCTCAGATTGGTCAGGGGACTCTGCTCAGTGATGGACCCTCTCTGCTCATGTGTGGCATTCACATGGGTCCAGGACGGAGACCAAGCCCTTCTAGATGCGTCTCTGACACTGAGACTGAGTTGGGCTCCCTGGGCCGTGTGTCCCAAGGGCCAGCCCCTCTCTCAGCATAAGCCACTGTCTGGCATAAGTGTCCATCTCATCTGTGCCTGCTTGGTTCACTGGTTCCTCATTCGGGCAGGCACAAAGCACAGAAAAGCCTCCCCGGGGAAGCCAGCCTTACAGACAGGCACTGGCGTTGTGGACTAATTATTTTCAAAAGTAAAAACATCTAGGCGGGCTGTGTCCATCAGTATGGAGGCTCCTCAAAAACTAAGAGCTACCATTTGATCCAGCTTTACCACTTCTTAGTATACTCCTGAAAGAATGCAAGGCGGCAGACTACAGAGAAGACAGCACACCCATACTTATTACGGCACAGTTCACAAGAGCCAGGGTGTGGGACTAGCCTAGGTTCAGTCAATGAATGGACAAAGAAAACGTGGTATATAAACACCATGGGGTATCGTTCAGCCGTAAAGAAGAACCAGATCACGTCATTTACAGGAAGATAGGTGAAAATAAAGATCATCATTTTAAGTGAAATTTACCAGACTGAGAAAGACAAAGATCAAATATATTGAATGATTTCTGTCCTGTGCAGAATCTTTAAGGGAGTGGGGAGACAGAAAGAGAGAGAGAGAGAGAGAGAGAGAGAGAGAGAGAGAGAGAGAGAGAGAGAGAGAGAGAGAGAGATAACGTAGAACGGAAACTACTAAAGGGAATGGACGAGGGGCAGGCAAGGGGGACAGCTGGTGGTAGAACTGATCGGATGTGGGAAATCCACGCTAACGGATGTAACTAATATGCGCTAGAAAGGTGTAGGCTGAGTAAGGTAAAGCAGAAACGCAAGGGAGGATTAAAGATAAACAACGAACACAGGGTGAGGGGCTGGTCCTCTTGAGGGAGGGCCTAACATTCAGCATGTTCGAGCCCCATGGCCTCCTTTCTTCCACACACAGCACTGAGATTTGGAGAGGCTCAGTGACCTGCCCAAGGTCACCCAGGAGTAGACAAAATATCCAGTCCCTTTCCTAACATGATTAACGGTAAATCTCAGCTCCAGCATCACTTTCCCCACCCTGCCTTCTTGGCTGGGGTCCGCAGTACATTTCTTTGTGCAACTGTGATTGTTCCCTGGAGCAGAAGCTCCCAGAGGACAGGCCTGCCGTTCCCTTTTGGGCACCACCCTCTCTGCAGCCTGCGCCATCCCTGGCCCCTGGCTGGAGCTCAGTAGATATTTGCCCATGGAGAGAAGGAACAGGGCATCACCAAACAGCAGCCCCAGCCACACAAACTCACTTCAGAAGCCCAAGCGCTCCACAGAGAGTGGGAGAATCATAAAGACCAGGGGCTCAAAGCCTTCCCAAGGCTCAAGCGCTCTGGCACTCACACATGAAATAGCTCCAAAGTGGCTACGTGGTGAACCAGGTTTGCCACAGCTGAAATGATCATCTACTCAGCCTGGCAGAGCAGGGGGCGGCACCACCACCACCGCCGCCATCTCCCTCGGTGACACTGCCGATCCCTCTGAATAATACAAGACTTGTTTGCAATCAAGTTAAAATGTGTTTAATGGCGAATAAATCTGTTCCTGATCAGGATAATTGCATTAGCGTCACGCAGCTAACTCGATACCTGGCCAAGAGGTCCTATATTTAGAAGGTCGGGACATTTTTAGCTTGCCTTTGTGTGTACGCTGTTCGTCACAGTCACACAAATGTGGCTCCATTTAAAGCCCTGGCACCTGTTCAGGGCCCTTCAGGACTCGGGCTGCAGGTGGAAGCTTGCGGTGCTGGAGGACAAAGCCTGGGACAGGTGCTTTGAGCTGAGCTCCTGGCCCAGAGGTAGCAGATGGCAAAGTCAGCGCCTCTGGGTAAAGGTCAAAGGCTGAAAGGTGGGAAGGACCACAGATGAAGGTCAGGAGGGAGCCTAGAACATTCAGAGCATGGAGTCAGAGAGGCCCAGACATGAATCTGAGTCCAAGCTCTGTCCTGCAGTGGCCTCGGACAGGTTGCATCAAGCTACTAAGTCTGTTTCAAGATCTGTGAAAGGGGGATTTTACAGATGGTCGGAGGCAGGATTCAGGATGCCCTGCTGAAGACCCCTGCTTTCTGATGCAGAGGCCCTGTGGCACCCCCTGCTCTTGCCTGTGACTGTGCTAGAATGGTTTCCTCCCCTGCCTGGCTCATGCTATCCCGCAAGGTGGGAGAGTTTTACGGATGTGACTAGGGGTCAAAGCACATGGCTTTGTGTTAGTCAAAGGGAGATCACAGGCAGGTGTGGTGGCGCATGCTTGTAATCCCAGCACTCTGGGAGGCTGAGGCAGGAGGATTGCAAATTTGAGCTCAGCCTGGTCAACACAATGATTCATCAAGACCCTCTCTCAAATTAAAAAAAAAAAATTAAAAAGGATTGGGGTGCAGTTCAGTGCACACCTGGGTTTAATCCCCAATACCAAAAGAAAAGAAAAAGGAGGTTCTATAGTGGTGGGCCTGATCTAATCAGTTGAGCCCCTAAAAAGATCTGGGCCCCATCCTAAAGAAGTGTGGGCAAGTCTCCTGTCTTGAGGGAGCAAATCATCATGTCACAAATGCATCTGTGGATAGGGTCTGAAAACCTGTTGGAATTGTCACTCAGATCTGAAACTGACACTAGTCAACAGCAAGCAAGAAAATACGGACCTCAGTCCCACAACAAGGTCATAAGTTTTATCAACAAACACAACCTTATCATAAGACCTCACCCTTGGATGACATTTTCATTTGAGCCTGAGGTGACCTGAGACAAAGACTTGGGTTGGGACAAGACTTCTCACCTACAGAACTGCAAGATAAATACAGATATTTTAAGCTGCTAAATCAGTGATGTTTTGTTATGTGGCAACACAGACCCAATAAACACAGTGAAAGTGACCACCTCCTAAGGTTGGTATCAGGAGTAGCTAGCAGGCAGAGTGCTTGGGAGAGCGTTTGGGAGACCTTGAGGGATAGGCAATGATCAGCTGTTGCTAGGACCACATTTCTGCATTTCTCTGCCACCATTTATGGGTGATACATATAGCTTCGGTGTCCTAGAAAGGGCTCTCGATTTGCAGCTTGGTTCTGCAAGTGACTGGACCTGGTTGCTCTCATCAGATGCTGATGACTCCCTGACAGGCATGACGTGAGGTTTACGGAGTGTCTTAGCTAGTTTTCTGATGCTGTAAGAGAATACCAGAGCCTGGACAATTTATAAAGGAAAGAAGTTCCTTTCTCACAATTCTGGGGGCTGGGAGGGTCCTGGGGCACGGCCTGGAGAGCAAGGCCTGAGTGCAGTGGAACAGCACATGGGTTGTTAGCTGCAGTCCCCTCTCAAGATAACGAACCCATTCCCACAATAAGGCCTGGGTCTTCTTACTCATGTTTTAAGATCCTGTCTCTTCCTACTGTCACCAGGACATTTACAACATAGAGAGGAGGTACAGACTCCAAAGTGCTCAGCTGGATATAAAGGTTAATACATGCTGTTGATCAAAATGAGTTCTTTGTGGGGCCCGCACACTGTCGGCTTCCAAAGGCGGTGGAGCCCTTCAGTTGAGAGATGGGGTTTAGTCAGTGGCGTACAGTGAAGGATAAATCTCATAAGGGTGTGGAGGGGAACAAGACAAGGGTGAACTTCCTCTGAATACAACAAGGTTTCAGGAGGTATTTCTTAAACTGAGAAGCTATCAGAAATAATAGGCCTCTGAGCAGTATTATCTAATCTGATGGGGTCCATTACCACAAGCACTGAAGAGTCCCACGTCAATATCACTCATTCACTCCTCCTTTCATTCCTTCACTCATTCCTTCACTCATGCCTTCCTTCCTTCCTTCCTTCCTTCCTTCCTTCCTTCCTTCATTTATTCAGTGAAAGCCAGGAATGTTTCAGACCATTGGCTAGATGGTGAAGTTTAAGCCCAAGTCCACTGAGTGACAGACCCACGCACCTATCAGCATTCTGTGGGGGTACTGCCTTTGGCTCAGCCTGGAAACACCTCCACACCAAACTTCCTGCCCTTTCTTCATGTCAGTTCACATCACCTTTCTTCGTTCAGCTCCCCAAGTCTGAGATCCCAGACTCTTCCTGAGTCCTCAGCCCGCTCATCCCACACGTCATCCATCCCAAGTCCTGTCAGCACCAATTCTGGAGTCTTCTGTACTGGACCCTTCTCTCCTTCCTCAACAGCACATCCTAGACATGGGGTATGTGTTTCCGGTGGCTGCTGTGACAAATACCACAAACTCTGGTGGATCAGAACAGCACAGATGATCCTCTTACAGCGCTTGAGGGCAGAGGCCAAAAATCTGTTTCGTTTGGGTGAAGTCAAGGTGATTAGGTTCCTTGAGGCCTCCTGCATTCCCGAGCTCTTGACACCCTCCTCCAATCGCTCTCACCTCTGGCTTTCATTGTGACACTACCTGACTCCCTACGCCTCTTCTAAGAACCTTGCCATTTGATTTAGGCCCCCCATAGGGCATCCTCGTCTCAAGGTCCTTGACTGATCCACACCTACAGATTCCTTTTTGCTGTAGAAGGTAACATTCATACGCTCTGGGGATCAGGACCCAGATATCCTCAGATGATGTCCTTCAGCCTGTCATGTGCAGACTTGTCATCTTTCTCCTGGGTTATTGCAATAGCTGCTAACAACACTCTCTGATATACCCATTGGGAGGCAGCCAGAGTAAGTGACCTGAAAGCTTTAGGGCCACTGTGTTTGCTGCTTTTCTGCCAGGAATACTTTTCCAGGCTCTTCTCATGATGGGCCCTTTCCCATGTTAGGGTTTCTTGGGCAGTCTTCCCTGATTATTCTGTTTCCATAATGTTTCCCCCTTTATCATTCTCCATCACAGAAAAGTATTTCACCCTCACTATCTATACTTACTATAACCTTTCTTTCTTTCTTTTTTCTTTCTTTCTTTCTTTCTTTTTTCTTTCTTTCTTTCTTTCTTTCTTTCTTTCTTTCTTTCTTTCTTTCTTTCTTTCCTCTTTCTTCAGTATTGGGAGTGGAATCCAGGGCCTCCTGCATGCTAAGCAAGTGCTCTACTGCTGAGCTCCATCCCCAGGCAGGCTGTCTCCATCCTCACTAGAACACATGCCTCAAGAGCAGCAGGGTCTTATCCAGGTCATTCACCACTGCATCTTCTCCACTTAGCATCCTGGCTGGCAGGTGGTGGAGCACCTGTGGAAGGCAGAACAACGGGCAAAGATGTCTACCTCAACTCCTATGAACACGCATGTCTGTATCCCAATTACCCGTGAACATGTTGGGTTACCTGGCAAGGGACAATGAAGATGGCAGGTGGAATGAAGATCGCCAATCTGCTGACTTCAGGATAAGAAGATGATCTCAGATAGTCTAAGGAACCCCGTGCAAGGACAAAGGTCTTTAAAAATGGAGGGAGGAATGTGGAGAGAAAGTCAGAGAGATGTTGGTGTGAATAGGATTCGGTCAGATGTTGCTGGCTTTGAAGAGTGAGGCAAGGGGCTCTGAGCTCAGGTAAGTGGCCACCATTAAGAGCTGGAAGAGGCAAGGGGACAGGTGCACCACTGGAACCTCCACAAACAACCAAGTTCAATGAGACCTGTATCCAACTTCTGCCATGTAGCACTGTCAGATACTACATGTGGGTTATTTTTGACAAGATGTTCGTGATAACTTGTGACAGCAGCAATACAAAACTAATGCAGTACCCACAAATATGTGTGGAACCAAAAACCAGGGAGAAAATTACAAAGAAATTCAGATTAGGTTGTAAGGGGCGAAATGTTCAATAATTCTTTGCAATTTACAGCTTAGAAATTAAACTCTAGCCTGGAATCCCTGTCCCTCCTTTGGGGGACCCCACGCCCCTCCCTAGCTCCTTCTCTGCACTCTTGCCAGCAGCAGCTGATGCTCCAGATTCCAGAGGCCTCTGCTCTCTGCATCGCTGGGTTTTCTGGGGCCGCTTACTCCACACATCCGCTCTTCCCTTCTTCGGGCAACGTCAGCCTCTGAGGCTGGGAGGTCTCCTCTTCCCAGGGCAACCTCATCACCTTCTCCTGCCTCCTGCAGGGTGGTGCGTGCACATCTCGCTTTTAGCATGCATTTCCTCTGCCTCCATCCCCTGCCACCTCCGTGAGCCCAGGGACTGTTCTAGTGCAGAGCCCATGCCCGATGACACAGGTGCGCTCAGCAGTGAGTGCTAGGTCTAGCACATCACAGGGGATGCAAACGTTTGCTGAGAGAGGGTGCAGGACATCTGTGTCCTGCCCCCCACCCCTCCTCAGGACTGCCCAGGGGGTACACAGGGCTTCTTCCTGCACCCAGGGCTGGCTTTGAGCATCCCAGCTTGGCTATGGTTTGGCTCCTTTGTCAGCCTGAGCTGCCTTCTACTGGGCTGCCTGGAACCACATGTGGTGAGTTGAATATTATCTGCCCGAAGTGCACGCACACCCAGGCCCCCAGAACCTGACCTTCGGTGGGAATCAGTGTCTTTGCAGATGTACCCACCAGTAGTTAAGATGAGGTCATACTGGATACAGATGGTCCCTAATATCCAAAACCTATGTCCCCATATAAGGATGCCATACAGAGATACAGCCTTACAGACAGAAGATGGTGAAGACAGAGGCAGGGATGGGAGTAATGCTGTAGGTCTGGGTCATCAAGGGTTGCCACAAAACACCAAAAGGCCAGGGAGAGGTGAGGAAGGAGTCCCACCAGAACTTCCCCCGCCAGTGCTTTGACTTGAAACATCCGGCCTCAAAACTTTGAGAAAACACAGTTCTGCTGGTTTGAGACACTTAGTATACGGCCCTTTGTTACGGCAGCCTAGGAAACACATGTGCTTGGCTGCTGGCTCCTTGTTCCTGTGACTTTGCCCTTGACTTGGGTGGGAAAGGAGACCGGGAATGGCGTGTTCCACACCCTCCAGGTGCAGCCTGGAACTCTGGCTGGAGATGGGCTCTTGGAAACCTTGGCTGAAAGTGGCATCAAAGTCTCAGGTCTCAGGCAGAGAGCAAGACAGCATTCAAAGCCATGGGCAAGCAACAGGGACAGGTGAGAGAGGAAACGTCCCAGCCTCAGTGAGCCTCAGTTGCCTCTGAGTACGTGGAGGGCTCCCTGCCCCACGCGCCCAGCAGAGGGTCTGTGTAAAGACAGGGAAGCTGTGATTCTTTCTCCTCCTTCCGCTCTACTTTCATTACATTTAAGCCCAGTGAAAATAACAACAGTTCCTTTCTGAAACCCAAGAGGGGACCTGTAATGGCATAAATGCCAGAATTAAGCTGTGAAATTAAACCCCCTCAAAATCACAAATAGTAAAATCTCATGTCCGTGCCCAGCCGCAGCAAACTTCAAGAAAACCCGAGTCCCTGCTGGGCCTTTTTATTACTTGAGGTATATGCAGTCTCTAATTTAAGGCTAAATATAAAACTAAAGCATACACAGCTGGACTTTCAAGTATTTTCAAAACACATTTAATACCTTGCCGTGAAACTCCCAGAATCTGAGCAGCCTGCACTTTGCACCAGGATAAACAGAAGTCAGGGTGGACCTAACGTATGGCCTTCAAAGGGAGACTTAGAGGGGAGGGGCGGGCGAGGCAGAGGCCCAAGATCGGAATGCGGCCCGGTGCCCGCAGGCACATGCTGTCCTTTGCCACACAGGCGGGCAGGCAGGCGGGCGATAATGGAAACCAGCAGAAGCTGGCTGAGGGGGCTGCGCCGGGAGGGCCGCCTCAGAGGGCCGCCCTTGACCGCAGCTTAGTCTGCCCCTGCGTACTTTGCAACTCTGTTCCTGCAATCCAGGGCCAGTGGAAAATGAGAAAGGTTCAAGTCTGCTGGCAGACATGAATGGATTCTCTGTTATCCCAGGAATTCTCCTTGGAGGAGGCAGCGTCCTGGAGCTGGCTCACTGCTTGGCATTCACTGGCATTTTGATCGGTTCAGTAATTACACAGTGTGAATCTTATGTGTGCCAGACCTGGCTCTGTGTGGGCACTGGTGTATGACAGTGAGGGAGTCACACCACACGAGGCTCCTCCTCTCCTAGAACTGTCTGCTTGGGGACACAGCTGAGAAAGGTGGTCGTAGATTCTTCAAGACTCAGAAGGTGGAGATATGTCCCCCTCCTGGGATCCCCATGGGCTTGAGCGTGACTTCCCCAGGTGATATAGCAGTCATTTCATCCTGCAATGGCAAATGACAGTGACACACAAGAATGCCCAAGTGTTAGTAGCCTGGCCATTCCTGCCGTGCTACCAGAGTACCTGCTCAATAGGTGTCCAATGGACCAGAGCCGCTGAGGCCTGCTGCCCTGCTAGAACAAGGCACTGGACAGGTGGGAAAAGCCATCATAGTCTGGTCCCTCACCACCTGCATACCACTATGGGACCTCCACCACCGGCCACCACAACCAGAGACTTAACCAGACAAGCCACAACCCAGAATATCAGGAAAGCTAAGAAAACCATCACCGCTTTCTGCCAGTGCAGAGCACTTCATTACTCAGCTACTGCGAACGGAGGAGGCCCCAGTGTGTAACCGGAGGCTGAGGGGCAACCAGATCTGTAACAGTCCCGGTGTACGGAGGCCCTCAGCACATGTTCCTCCCAGTCCTGGTGACAATAGAGTTTGATTGCCTTTCAGTTTCATTGCCTATTTTTATACTACGCTGTGTTAAATCGTAAATTACAAGCAGCTTATCCATGTCTGATTCTTACTAAGCACTAGGTTTTATTGGGCTCTCAAAGTTGAAGAATGACAAACATGTAAATCAGAGTGGCTCCTCTTCGCACTCGGAGGAGGAGGGTTGTGCCAGGAGGTTCTGCACACAACTATCTTGCTCCTACTGTTTGCTTCAGGGCCGTGTGCTGGGTCTACCAGGGCAAGCCCGGTGCACTCACCAGGAAGTTTTGAAATGATTTTCTGAGCAATATCGTTTTTCTTTCCTGAACGCCACGGATTTCTGAGCTCTGATGCATTTCTGCATCAAGGAGAGTAGACAGCTCCCCTTGGCAGGTCTCACTGTGAAGTTATTTTTCAAATCTGCATCTAGAAGAGGTTGTGTAAGCTGGTGACTACCAGGACGCATTCTGGAGCCAGCTGGGCAGCAGTGTCAGCCCCGGCTCTTCCCCTCACAGATAATCGGGTGTATTATGGAAACACTGTGAAACTCAGTTTACACCTCTGAGAAAAGGGGATACACATAGTCTCTCCTTCTAGTTTGCTTGTGAAGAGTCAACTGGATGGTGCTTGTGAAGGTCTTAACGGAGAGCCCTGCCCAAAGTCAGAGCTCCAAATCATTATCATGTTAGTTCTGCCATGGCAAGGGCTGTCAGACTTGGCAAATGAAAATACAAGATGCCCAGTGAAATTGGAATTTCAGATAAACAAGGAACAATCTGCTCGTCTGGCACATCCCCAAGATTCCCTAAGATAATGGTTTTATGCTAAGAATCGTCCGTCCTTTTTGTGAGATTCGCATTTTCCAGGCTCTCCTGGGGGTTCATTCCCAGGTGATTATTAATGTTATTTACAGGATAAGTGATCCCGGTCACTGGAGTGTGTGGTTGCCCAAGCCCCCTAATCACACCCTCACGTCTCTGTTTTCTCATCTCCGATAAAAAGCGTACATCTTTCGCTCTTGCCAGTCTCGCTCTGAACTGCTGGCAATTAAGATAAGCCAGGAGGCTGCTCCAGAAAAGACAGGCTTTGAAACTTTCTGGAAGCCCCATCACTGCAGCGATTACATAAGCAGCTTCCTGGAGGAGAGTCGGGAGGTCTGCTGCAGAGAAGCCTCTGTTTGTACCCTCTCCAAGTCCCCACTGCAGAGCCCCCTGCTCCACGCCCCCCTGCACTCCACTCCCTCCATGCCTGAGGTCTGGCTCCAACCGACGTCCCTCCCCCAAACACCCGCTCCCTTTTCTTCCCCCCACATAATAGAGTGCAGTTTATTACATAAGTGATTTATTGCATGCACCTTAATGTATAAGGGGCAAAACTTGTTTAAAATAAATCCAACTGAGAGGATAATCTCTATGGACAAAATGTACTTCGACTTAATTTCTCTACTGGGTATTACACACTATATAATTGCCTTAAACAGAAGCTGCACATACAAATTTAGCTTGGCACCGATATCTGGCTGCACGGAACACTCAAGTTACATGCTGGGTTTTGCTACAAATCCTTTGCTCCACCAGAAGAGATTCAACAGCATCCCTTAAAGAAATATTCAGCCTGCCTCTCCTGCTGAGACTGGGGGCCAAGGAGTGGCTGCGTGTATGCTGGATTTAGTGGGGTGGGAGGCCTTTGTCTGGGGAAAGGAGGCAGAGTTGCCAGCCTGTCTCTAACCAGACCTGGTTCCTGGGAGTCCATCTTCTTGCCCTCTTGCTCAAAAGAGAATTCAGCAGCAAATGACACCGTGGCCCTGTCCCTGGCACTGGATGTAGGATATGTGTTTAATTAAAGTTGATGGTGGCTTGCCCTTCTTTCTCCTGCAGATTAATTAATTAATATATTCATTGACTCCTTCATGCATTTATGCATTCCACAAATACTGGCGGGGCTTCTCTCTGCCCCTGGGCACTGGTGGGCCCTGGGAAGATCACAATGAGCTGCACACTTTTCCTACCCATTCCTCATGGAGGAGATGGTTATAATTAAGTCATCCCTCTGAGAAGAACAGTATGACAAACCAGGACAGTGTGACAGAGGACAGATGCATGGTGCTCTGGGGGCTCTGGGGGAGGCTGCAGAGGAAGGAGCTTTTAGAGGGTGAGTCAGTTTTCAAGGGCTGCCGTCATAATTGCCCCAAACTTGGTGGTTTGAAATGACAAACTTATTTTCGTATAGTTCTGGAGGTCAGAAGTCTCCAATGGGTCCCAGTCCGGTAAAACTGAGATGTCAGTAAGGCTCCTTCCCTTTCTGGAAGCACCAGGAGAGAATGTACTTCTTTGTCCTTTTCTCCAGTATCTGCAGATGGCCTGTAGTCCTTGGCTGGTAGCCCCAGCTCCATCTTCACAGCTGACAATGTGGACCACCCAGGTAATGCAGGGTATTCTCTCGATTTTACAGTTAACTCATTAGCAAACTTCTTGCCATCTACCACTTTTCTTCTCCATTTGCCATGCAGCCTGACGGAGTCACAGGTTCTGGGGATTAGAACATGGGCACATCTTGGGCTATTATTTTGCCTGTCATACATGGTATCTAAAGAGGAGGAAAGAGAATGTTCCATGTGAAAGCAGAGAGGGTGGAACCTTGTTGGGGGAAGAATCCATGCTGTCCTACTGTAGATGCATCTTGGAGAGCCACAGAGAGGGCGCAGTGTGAGGTGGGTGCTAAATAGGGCTGGAGAGGTACAAGGAGGAGCTGAATTATAGAGTCTGGTCAGACAAATGGAGGATTCAGGTTTTTATCCCAACAGCATGAAGACACTCTTTCAATGTTTCTCACTGGAGGGACAAAATACTACATTTTACAGAGTTTAAGATTATAGAAACCACTATTTTATTTTCTAGTAAGGAAAAAAGACCACCAAGTAAAGTAAAGCACAAGGCTTCCTTGTCATGTAGCAGTTTTATACATATCACAAGAACACTTGTATGCTTAATTAGACCTCTGTTTTTGTCATAGATAGGTCTTGTGCATACAACATAACTACAAGTGAAAATATCAGTGAGAACACAGTGGTTAAAGCATTGCATTCCTAACAGTTCTTCATACTAAGGATCTTTCTCTCTGCTGAATGACTTTCCAGCTCTGAATCACTGGTGGCCATGTTCTTCCAGGCAGTGATGCTTTCTGCACTATACCGGCTTTCGAAGAAGAAATCACAAAGAAGGCGAAGACGCTGGTGCTGGGCTCTTGAGCTGATTCTGCAGTTGTGTTGAGCAAGCTACATTTGGTTCCTAACCTAGAGCCAAAGGTTCCAGCAGTGAGGCCTCCGCAGAATGGAAGGTCCAAGTGGACAGACCTGCCTGCCCCTCCACTTGGTTCCTAGCAGGCTGAGCCCTCTGGCATTACCTCCAGGACATTGCTGGGAGCTGCAGTAGCCATCCTTGCTGACATGTGGGACATCTACATACGCACAGGCAGCAGCAAAGATCTACACCATCCCTGCCTGGCTAAGGAGGACTTCCAGACAAGGACGGGCTTCAGAGATGCTGACCTGGGAGGATTTCGGAGATGCACCTAAGGGTCTGGTGTATGCTTTCCGAAGGTCCTTTGATGAAGCAAGATTTGTTCCCACATTTCAAATTGGAAGTGGAGAAGCACGGATGAATAGTAACAACGTAGGAGCCCTTTATTTATTCTGAGGGCTGTGCTGGCCACTTTCTGTACATATCAAAGTTACCTTCTGTGACAGTTAACCAATTTACTGGCTTGAGTAAGAAACACCCAGCTAAATGGGAGCAGCATGGTTCTGGGTGTGGCTGAAGGGATTCACTGAAGACAGAGGACCCACCCTGCGTAGGCTTGTCCTCTGCGTGGCATAAAAGGAAAACGGAGGAAGGCTCCCTTCAGAGGAGCTCCAGCCTTCCCCTTCAGCTTGGACGTGGTCTCCTGCCTTCCAGTGCAGAGCTTTCAGCCTCTTGATACAGACTTGCACGGGACTCTGTAGTGAGTTCCAGGTGTTCGACCTTGGACAGGCTCCTTCTAATTTCCATCACACAGACAGCCCTTTGCACTCTTTCACACCTGACTCTATGGGTGGTCACGGTAAGCCAACCTTATAAATCCCTATATGTATATATCTTGCATTAAATCTGTTTTTCCAGTGAGTACTGACTGATAGTCTCACTAGAATTCTAGCAAAGGAGGAACCATTATTATTATATCCATAATAACATACCAAGAAACTGAGGCTCAACTAAACCAATAGACACATCTAACAGGACTGCAAGGACCAAGATTTGAACTCAGAATGACTCCAGGTATGTTCAGACAACCCAATTTCTGTCGGTGCTAGTCCCTATTTCGAAAAATCCTTAAAGCCCTGGGTGTCTCAAGTTTATTCACACGTGGAGCACCTGCTCAGCTGCAGCAGACTCTGCTCTGGGCCCGAGGGCAAAGTATAAAAATCCCCCGACACTCACTCCAGAAGCTCAGTGTCTCCCAGAGAAGGCAGAGTGTAGACCTAACTTTGGACAGCTGCAGTTGTGCTGATACACACTTCAACACATCATGGTGTATAAGCAAGTGAAAAAAAGTCTCCATTTGGCCCTCATTGTGCAATTTCCTTAAAGAATTCGGGAGGCTAAACATTAGGCCGCAAAACACTCAGAGATTCCCAGGAAAGCACCATGAAATCTGCATAGAAAATCTATTCCTGTCTTCATCCCATACTTGTTGACCTGACAATTGCTCTCTTCCCTCAAGCCAGACAAGTATTTCCTTCTAGAGGATTAATAGGAAAAATGGAGGTAGGGGGAAAAAGAGAAGGTAAATGAAGGCAAAGGAAAAGGAGAAATAAATACTAGGAAATATCTGGATCTACGCAGCTCCATAGCGTGATCAGTAACACAATGTCACAATGTCAATGTAATAGGCATCATTGTATACACATGCTGTTCTTCAGGTGAAAGACAGAAAGGGCAAAGGACTATGAATATCTAAAAATAATAAAATAAAACAAAAATTGGTAGTTGACAGCCCAGGGAAGTCAGGCCCGTAAGGATATACAGAGATAAGAGTGAGCCTATTTTTTTTTTAATCCTGTGGAATGTCAGCAAGACAAGAATAAAAACAGATCCAAGCCACAAATCTCGTTGATTATCTACACACATAAAAGGTACACTGTCTGTGAAGCTGATATCGGATGATTTTAAGGAGATGACCTTAGACTATAAAATTTCTTCCTAGAAGCACTCATTTCAGAATCATTTAAAATTTCATTTCATTTGGGTTGGTGAGCTCATAGAGAAGAGGGTGGGGTGGGCATCCTCTTCTTCCTCCTCCTCTTCCTCCCTTACTGCGCACACACAAGCCGCTCCAACACGTGTTGACACTGAAGAGTGGAAGATTAGAGAACCAGAGGGCAGAACGCCTTCGGATCTGGTAGCCTGCACTATGACAGTGCTATCGGCAGGCAGGACTTGCCAGAGACGCATGTCTGAATGAGGGGCTGCCAAGATGACCAGATCCACGCCCGGCCCTTGGAGGCGCTGAGTTGAGGCTTGTGTTTCAAAACAAGCAAAATGCTTTTCTTCAGGAGTAGTACATTGCGGACAAAGTTCTGCAGCATTTACTACCAGGGAAACATTCTGTGAGCAATGGTTCAATAAAACATGCCTTCTTGGGGTATTCCCCATCCCAGGCAGGTGGGAGGAGGAAAGGAACAGTCGGAAAGACTGTGGAGCAACCTGTTCTCATGGGCTGTTGACCTTCTTTCACTGCATCTGCTTGTGTCTGTCATCTTGTCCTCGCAGTAGACCACTGGATCTTACTCTAAGATTCTCTTGTCCCTGCACACTGGGTAGGAGGAAGGGAATGGTGTCCAGAGAAAGATGAGAGGAAAGAATGAAGCAAAGAATCACAGGGTCCTACTCCCGGGCCTGCTCTTGTGCCTGGTGCTTTATGAATGCATCAGCTCAACGCAACTTATAGCAAACCGCTTTGCAGGCAGCGAAGTTAGGAATCAAATATAATGAAAAATCTGGCCAAGGTGACAGACTCCTAAGAGGCCAGCCTGGGCTTGGAATAGAAAAGCCTGTCCCATTCTTTCTACTTTACTCTTCCGCCTGCTGTTTTTGGTGAGGGCAGAGAAACATCCTCACTCTTTAGGGAATATTCAGCTGAAAAAGGGCCCGGCTCAGTTCTGCCCTTTTCAAGGTTATTTCATCTTCCAAATCTGAACTGACTCTCTGTGAAAGGGGTCACATTTTACCAAGGCAACTTTTGGGATCTGATTTCGAATCATTCGTTTCCCTCTTTCTTCTGTGAAATAAAAACATCATTCTTAGAAGCCACCTTTTCATTCCACGTTGGTCTCAACCTCCCTGCAACTCACAGCAATCTCGTTAATAAATTAAGTGAGCTGTCACAAATGTACAAACGCAAAATCATTTTGGAAATGGTCCCGTTTAAGATCACACAATCTCCGAAAATCTATTGCAGCATTTTATAATTCCTTCAGGCCACCTCGGGTCTCCTTTACACTCGCAATGGTGCCCCTTTCAATTTGCATTTAAAAGACAGTAAATTGCAGGGTTCATAAACATTTTTATAGTGATTTATTGAAGACTGGAATGTCACTGCTGTTCTTCACACTTTACCAGTCCTGAGAATCAAATGCTGGCTGTACATGTAATCTTGCTGTCCCCATCCACCGCAAAAGAACAAGCCAGTTGACAGTTTTTTCTTTTCCTTTTCTCATCTCCTCCTCCTCCAGGTACCCTTTTCTTTTTCTTGTTTTCTGTGTTGTTTTGTTGTTTGTGCGACAGTAGCAATGATATTTATTTTCCAGTTAGAAGACAGTCCATTTTTCAGCCACCAAGTCACAACTTGGATTGCGCAATTCACAAAGAACTTGGTTTGTGTCAACCAGCACAAGGAAGTAATTCTTTATTACAGCTGGGTACCAAGAGAAGGGAAGTTGTTCTTTTCATCCCACCTTCTGTTCCTTGCCCCAAGGAACATCACCCCCGTGTGCAGGCCGGATGGGAAGAAGGGTCAGCGGAAGCCCAGCGGTGATGCAGAGACCTCTGCCCCTCATCCCTGCTAAAAACTTACGGCAAGCACTGGGCACCCGCTTTGGAATCTCTGATTTGAAAATAATGCGAGCAAAAGAGGAGCTGAGGTCGGAACATACTTGTGCTACTTCCCAGCCAGCGCAGTCACAAAGGGAGGTGCAGCGCCAAGACAAACTGTTTGTCTAAGGGCACAGCGAACGGACTCCTTGGCATTCTTCAGCGTTTTCACAGGGGCACTGGGAACCTTTCCGAACACACCGCGCATAAATAAAAGGAAAGGAGAGAGGCTGAGAGGAAAAAGAAGAAAAGAAAAAAAGGAAGAAAGGGGAAGAAAAAACCCCTTGCACCTCATTTGCCCTTCCCGTGTCCAGAAGGGAGTATTTCTTTCCACCTTTTTCACATTATAATAATGGCTTCACAGCTTCTGAAAGGAGCCCTAGTGCAACGGCAAATGGTGCATGACACGGCGAAACCCTAGTCTTTGTCGCACCAGCTCCGCTCCAAAGAAAGTCCTTCTCTGCCTTCGTCTCCCTGCCATTAACTGAGATGAAATGAGTTTTTCCCCCTTTTGATTCCACCCCCCACTGTCTATTACTGTGTGACGCGACTGGGCTTCCTGCCCCATTATTTCATGGAGGAATCTTTTATTCTGGTTTGGGAGTTCGCGCCTGCAAGGTTATCTCTGCACAAAGCAACGCCTCAGTCCTCGCATTCATTTCTGAAATCTGATCTCATTGATAAGAACAAGACCGTTCGCTTTGCTTTGTCAGATAACTCGCTCGGTGCCGGAGTCATAATTTTTGTGACTTCTTCAGGCAGGGGCCCCTGTTAAAATACATCAACCGATAAAAATGCAAGTATAAAAATAACCTTTGTATCCAAAGTGCCGTCCTAGCTCCTTTTTTAAAGCACATTTTGTTGTTTCCTACGCAGGACCTCCTCATCTTCAGATGTCTAGTTCCTGATGTGCAGTTTTTAACGATCAGTTTTTAAATGATGCTGCTACTCCAGTGATGCTGCCTTTCAGCACCCGGAGGGGAGAGGCACGCGGGTGTGTGAAGCAGGGATCAACGCACTGCAGCTTGTCTGAAAGGCATTGTGATCAATCTCCCTCCAATGGCTTGCCCTATGTTTTTAGAGACCATTTTCCAATCATAGTAAGCTTATGAATTAGACCCCAAGGTGCTCGGTTGTCGAAGGACTCCTAGGACCAGGGTGCAGGGTGCTCCCAGATTGGCATCCCCTCCCCGGTGCTCCAGGGTCAGGCTGAGCAGCCAGCTTGCCTGGGAAGAACGCTGCACTGTTCCCACGTGGTATTCGATCAAATGCATCATCAATAATGCCTGTGCCCAGCAGACCCGGAAAGAGGTGAGGCCAGTCGGCTCCATTGCTTGTTGAGGGGTCTTATGCCATCAAAGCAGCCTCCAAAAAGCCACCGTGGGCCATGGAGGCTGGTGAGCATGTTATATAAATATTAGCAGGAGGCAGATTGCGGGAGCCCCTGTGTGTTTCTTTCCCCCAGTGGCAGCCACACAAAGCTGCTGGTGACAAAACGAAGAGACACCCACGGGCTCACTCACGAGCCGCATGCCAAGCTGCGCAGCACAAGGTCCTGTCCCCGTCCCTGTTCGGGGCCTGTACACCCAGGCCTGCAGCTGATAACACTGTAATAGTCCTCCTTTGAGGACGGAGGCTCCTGCGTGCTGATTAGTCATTTATCACACCTGGCAGCACTGCTGAACTATAATTACTCTTCTCTTATCCTGCCGCACTGTCATGTCCGAGAGGAGAGGCGAGGCAGAGTCCCCAGTTAATGACACATTACCCTCTTGACAAGCACTTAAAGGTTTTATTGTAAATATTCAAGATATAAAACATCCGAGATTCCCTTTTTAATTATAAAAAGCAATTTCAGGGCCTCCCTTCCCCAACCTCCCCCCGCCCACCCCCAAATAGTAAAGTTTGGGCGCGCTTATCCTCTGCTTACCACAAGCAGGCTGATTCCCCTTTGTCACGTAAACTCATTGCTATAAGTAAACTCGGTATCTCCCTGCATATTGCCTATGAAATTGGTAATTTAAACACACATCACATTTCCACAAAAGTTAAATTTCCGCCCCGAAAGAAGGGGAAAATGTGCATTTATATGAAAAATTATATATGAAAAAAAGCCTAAAATGCAGCCTAAATAGTCCAGTTTTCCTCATTGGAAAGAGGAGGAGGAAGTCATTGAATCATTTTTTTTTTTTTAAGATGAGGCTCTAACTGAGGCAAAAATTATATGTATATACATTTTTTATAAACTAAAAAATTGGAAATTTGTAGGTCATTAAATCCTGATTGCCTACTTATAAGGCTTGGGGAGAAAGGCAAAGTAGCACTGAATGCCTCCTGGGGCTGTTTATAGACCTCAAGAAGGTATATAAGGACAATGCCCTTGGGGACAGGGGACTCTGGTGGTGGCTCCCTCTTCCCCCTGTTTTAGGGCCAAATTTCTCCACCCATTAGGATGGAACGTTGGGAAGAGTTGGGGAACAAAGGGTCATGAAGCCATTCTTCAGACAGAGGAAAGGAAAACCACACAGATGGGCACAACCTTACAGCCCTCACAGGAAGTGTTCAAGAAGACAGAGGAGCTCGGGGAGCCCAGCTGGCTTTAACTGCCACCCCCACCTTCCTTATGCACACAGGGTTTTCAGATCAGGGATGGGAGAGCAATGGGAGCCTGAGTGTGTTGGGGTCTATGTGATTAAGGTCGAAGTGTTCCAAATAAGTGAATGCTACAGTCAGTGCAAGCCACTGGAGCATGGCCTTGGAGCGTAGACTCCAGGATGAGGTGGACATTGTAAAGCATGTTTGCAAACCCAGCACTTTGGGAGGCTCAGGTTATGGAAGTGTGAGTTCAAACCCAGTCCTGGGCAACTTAGTGACTTACTGAGACCCTGTCTCAAAAATAAAATAAATAAATAAATTAATTAATTAAATAAAATGGCTGGGATGTAGCTCAGTGTGAAGGCTCTGGGTTCAATCCCAAGTGGAGAAGAAAAGACAAAATCAATGCCAGTCACAGCAGGGAAGGATTCTCTCATTCTCTCATTCTGATCTCCATTGCTTTGTGGGATCACTAGGGTTCACCTCTGATCAGGCCAGTGAGGCCACTGTCCCCTGCTTCCAGTGCCCTTCATTCAATAGCCTTGTAAATGTTTTCTGTAGGAGCACTGCTGCCCCAGTAACAGGAAGGTCCTACTTTGGCCAAAAGTTGGTGGGGACGTGAGGCCCAGTCAAGGCTGAGGCAAAGGAGCTGCTGCAGCATCTGGAAATACAGAAGAGCAAGGCTTAGAGGGCAGGGGTGGCAGCCAGCCCAAGGATGTACAGAGCCAACTGCTCATGAGCCCCAGCTGGGGAGCATGGAGCATCCATCCTGCAACTAGAAAGAACTCAGAGGGCTGTGGTGGCCACTATCACATCACAGAACTTTGTGCAGGCAGATGAGGGAGCTGGTTCTGCACAAAAGACACACAGAAGAGAAGAGGGCCAACAAGCTTGGAGTTCATAGCCCAGCACCCCAGGCAGGCTTCCAGGATAGCAGAATACCTGCCTTTCTTCCTTGGAAAGGGCTTTCTAGTTCCTGTCATTAGCTTCCAGGATACCTGCCTTTCTTTCCTTGCGGAATCTTCAGGCTCTGCACATGATTGTCACATAATAAGTCCCTGCATATCTTGGAAAGGCCAGCCTGGAAAACAGGCAGGAAAACAAGTTCCTTGGACTTGAGCTTCCTAGTTACTCTTTGCATTTTTTCCTAGTATCCAGTAACAGGTATGCAGTGAGGGTTATTTTGCAGCAGGTATTGTCAGCGAGGGATAAAGAAACAATTACTAAGGTGATCTCCAATTTCCTAGGTCCCATGTGAACATGAGGCTCAAGTGGGCGATGACAACAATGAAGGCGGAAATGATGATACAGCTAAGAACTACTCAATGCTCACACAGATGAGGCCATGTGCTAAGCTGATGGAGACTATGAAGCAGCTCTGAGCAGGACTTAAATTAACCCATTGGCTTCCCAGGTTTACTTGTGAGTCACTGGTCCCTACTGAGGCTTATAATAGTAGATGAAGCCATGAGGTCTCAAAGGATAAGACAAGGCCACAGCTGAGGACTTTTGGTTCCAACCCCAAGTAACTACAAGGAGGCTGTAGCTACAGGCATCTCACTCCTGCAGTAAAGGCCTTCCTGGAGATAACATAGTTCTCCTAAATTAACATAAAGTATTACTTGGAGAAGTCCTTAAAGGGTCTCCCAAGTCCTGCCCAGATTCCTGCATTTTCTTCAGTTCCCTCTCCTTCATTTGAAAACCAAATAAATATGGGCTGCCCAGGGAATTTCTTTGTCTTAATCCAGAGAATCTTGAAATCTGTGAGAGGACTGAACCCTCCTGGAGACTTAAAGTCACTTCAATTGTCTCATTTACTTAAGCCCTCACCATCCACTCCTTTGGGAGATTGTGGACCTAATCAGCCCGCAATAACTAAGGATTCATAACCTGATACTAAGCTTTCGGGGAGGCTAAGCTCTTCACCTTGCTGGGTCTTTTCATCAACACTTGGAGGTGTTACCTCATGGCTTTCATCTCACAGGAAAGGAAACTGAGGTTCTGAGAAGTAATAAAACATGGTTGGTAGGACCTGCATTTAATGTGGTTCCATAATCCACACTGGCTGCCTCTTATCACCAGAAGTGGGGGAGCGGGAAACCCGTCTAACAAACTGTTCAGGGTGACTCCTAAACACAGTGGTGAGAATGTCTCCAAGTTTCTTCTCTGACTTTGGCTTCAAGGGCTAAATCCACATCCCTGCCTCTGTGAAGTACTTCTCCTCACTTCTCCATCTCTGCTTCTGCACCTGGATGCTGAAGGCTGCCATGGTTTGACTTATCGCCAAAGTGCCCTGTGCCTTTCAAAGGTACTTCAGAAATATAATGCAATAAGTGGGATCTAAACAGGCTGTCCTTCCCAGGTGTTTGGTCTGGAGACAAGCTCCCCTGGAGATTTGCTCCTCTTACTCAGCATGACACCTCCCTCTCTTAAGGGGACATTGCTCACACTGTGTTCATCACCTGTTTTTTAAAAATGCCAAGGGAATACAGAGACAAGGCCCAGCAAGCCTGTGCAGAGAGTTCCAATAAGTCAGCAGAGGGATCCTGGCAGATTTCTTCCCTTCGTACCTCCCTGCTTCCTTCCATTTTCCTGCTTCCTTCCCTCCTCCCTACTTCCTTCTTTCCTTCCTTTAACCATACCTCCCTCCTTTCCTTCCTTCCTTCCTTCCTTCCTCCCTCCCTCCCTCCCTCCCTCTCTCCCTTCCTTCCTTCCTTCTTTCCTTCCTTCCTTCCTTCCTTCCTTCCTTCCTTCCTTCCTTCCTTTTTTCCTTCCTTCCTTCCACTGTTCCTCCTTCTTTCTTCCTTCTTCCTTTCTCCTTTTCCCTCCCCTCCCCTCCCCATCCCTTCCTTTCCCTTCCCTTTCTCCATTCTGTCCTTCCTCTTTCCCCCTTTTCTTCTTGCTACATTTTTATGTTTTTCTTTCACTTTATTGTGCTGCATTCTAGCCTGCACACTAAGCCATCCCACAACTTGGGTGGTGACAGACTTACCCCGGGGCCCTAGGGGCTCCCCATTGCTAACAAAGAACCATTGTCAGTGTAATGTGCATCTTGGTGTTGATAAAATGTAACCCACAGAGTTTGCAATAACACAGCTGGTGACCTTTAGTGGCTCAGGATTCTCAAAATCCACTGAAGCTGGACAGTCACTCCCTGTCCCAGAGCTCAGTTCTCAGCACTAGCGAGGCAGGCATTTCTCAGGGTGCTGGAGAGGCATCACAGGGCCCGTGGTTGAGAACCACAGTGCAGCCAGGCCTCCCAGAAAACAGAGTCAGGAACTAGAAAGCCGTCCCTCTCAGCATCCCTGAGTCCTCCCTGAATGTCTGGTACAGTATCCTCTCTGCTTCCTGTCTTGTCTTGGTTTCCATTCCCACCACTCTTTCTTGCATAGGGAACCGAGTCGATGCCCAATCCCTGAATCCATAAGCCCTCTCAGTTTCAGTATTTATTCCCAACTGGCAGTGTTTTCCTGTATTTCTCATTTCACATTCTTGAGCGCTAACAACAACCGTCCACACTGGTCCTGCTGGACTTCACAGGTGGTGGAGTCACATATGCTGTGGACAGAGATCCTCAGCATGGGGAGCTGAGGGGTCGGTAGGGTGGGGGCCCCCCACTGGCTGGACAGCCCAGCTGTGGGGCTGATGAGGTGCTGCAGGGAAGCCTGCCTGCATCAGAGTTGTCCTAACTCAAGGATCCCAGGAAACAGGGAATCGTGCACCAGACACAGGCATGGGCATTGGGTTCCTGACATCAAACTAAACAAACTACAAAGAAGTCCTTTCAATTTCATTAGATATTTTAGAGAGACTGAAATGGAAAGGGGGTAATGGTTGAGATTGCACCACAAGGGCCACTAGTACCAATTAGTTCAAACTCAGGGAGAAGTGGGGAAGGTCCAGTATTTACAGAACTCTAAATATACTCATAATTTTGTTACTTAAGATCCCCAAAGGAGGCTCACTATTAGCTCCAAAGTGCTGCAGGTCAGCTGGCTACTCGGTGAATCTCTGAGCTCAGTGTTGTAATGTCCTGCGTGCTTTTATGGAGAAATTGCATCTCACAGGAACTTGACAGCCCTCTTGGCTAGCTCCTGTCACAAAACATAACCCTCTGGACTAAGCTGAAGAAGCACACACATCTTTTGCCTAACTGTCTCCAGGGCTCGTTTTCCAGCCAGTGGCAGTGATGAGTTGGTACCTAGATATCAACCCTGGCCCCAGGATAGACAGAGGGCTGAGAAGTGACAGAGTGCTGAGGAGTGAGACGTACATGACGCCCAATGGCCTTTCTCCTGGAAGAACCTAACTTACCAGCTGGGTTGCACACTTTTATTTCTCTATCCGAATTCATTCTCCATCCTTCCATGCCCAGCTCCAGGGCAGGGAAAGCAGACCGATAGGAACAGCATCCATGAGCCTCTTTCATCATCTGGTTTCTAGTTGGGCAGGGGTCCTCTCCAGAAGAGACCCATGCTTGTCACCAGGATCTGTATCCTTGCTTCCCAGGCCCAGCATAGAAACAGCCACCCCGTCACTGTCCTAGGGGGTTGACTATCTCTTATGTTGCTCTACACACTGACCCCACCTTTATAACTCTTTCTTCCTTGTTAAACTTTCCTCAAATTACCCAATCCCATGTGTCGTCTTTTTCCCGCTGGGCCACCACTGATACAGGAGGAACAGCATTCAGCCTCAGGTCTCATCTGGACCTCTCCCTAAGCAGCACAACCCACATTCCTGGTTCGTTGTTTAAACAACAAGGGAAAGTCCTGCGGGAAATTTCTGGAGAGCACATTTTTAAAGAGTGGGTGAGTCCATTAGCTTAAGAAGAAAAGGACACAGAGCGTTTGGGCCAATGTACAGCAACTCTCTTATTAGCACAAAATAAATTCACTTCACTCTGTCCCCGAGTGTGGAGGGGCCCATACAAAAATGAAGACATACACACCGTCATGCAGAAAGCATGTTGAGACATGAGGGAGCCCAGGAAAAAGTCCTTGAAGAGGTCTTTTCCAATTTTTTTCAACTATATATTTTATAGGAAAGCTCTAAACTTTCAGGAAAACAATGGATTAAAAATGAGATGCCCTCCAGTTTTGCAACCCATTTGTCTCATCCTCTCAAGAGTTGCTGGAAAAAGGGCTCCAGGGTGAACACACCTGAAAAATCTTGCCTTTGGTTAGAACAGATTTTTAATTTCCAGACACCTCCCAATCTATTCCTGCTGTATGGTGGAAAAACATCACTGTCTGAAACAAAAGCACTCAAGTGTCAAAGGCCCTGGTGGCTAACACAATGGATACAGCCAGGACTGGATTAATAGGTATAGCTCACTTACTCCTCAATTGATGCTTTGGTTTGGGATGTAAGGAAGTACCAAATCTCAGAGACCTTCCGTGTGCACTAGAAAAACAGAAATTACAAAACCTGGAGTCGTGCACTGCTGTCCAGTCGTCAAATGGGCTCTTTTCTAAATGGGTACTTGAATAATCGTGCAAGGGTGTCCTTTAAAGAGCCTTAGGACCCTTTCCCCAGCAAGCTACCTCCGACTCCTCTCCACTCAGCTTGGAATGACTGTCCCTGCACTGAGACCCAGTCCATCCTCCTCGTGGTACACTTTGTAGCATGACCTTGAAATATTTTGTCCTCCTGAGCCACTGTACTCAGATGGAAACTTTAGTTCATTCGGAAAGTCCCATGTCTAGAATAATGCATGGTATCAAAGAGGTGCCTGATCAGTCTTTGCAGAATTAATCTTTGAAAAATAACAAAACCATCATAGCTGTACTTTAAAATCTCTTTTAAAGACATCAAAGGACAGTGATGAGGTCTCAACACATGCACCAGTCCTGGTCAACTGATAAGAGCAGATTTGAGACAACACAACGCAACGTAGGAACAGTGCTGTAATGAGGACAGTGGAGTTGTACTCATGCTTGCGGGGGAAAGAGAGTCTCTGGCGACTTAGTGACGCCTGTGATGGGGAAATGATGTCAAGTGGTGTGGGTTTGACATCCCAGTTCTTATCCTGTCCACAGTTCACTTACAAAAAACCTTACCAAGAAAATCTACTAAAACGCGAAGAATGGTAAAATGAGCACAGCCCCAACCTATTTAGGGTATTGTGAGCCTGGAGTCTAAAAAAAGAAATGAGCTCATGTCCGAACCAATTGTTCTTGGCGGAGCACAGACAGCATATTAGAAATCTGCCTTCACATACTCTGAGTCAGGCAGGTATCCTCCAGGTGACCTTCAAAACTACAGGTCTGCAAGTGCATCTTCCCATGGCTTCTTGTAAGAATTGATTAACTAGCTGCAATAACTTTTTCTATCATTCCAGGTTGAAAATTGCAAGCGTGTTACATATGTAAAAATATAAATGTTTGACTCATCTCGCCTAGGGAAATGCTGACGGAGGCGGGCAGGGTGGTGATGTAGGAGGGTGCAAGCTCCTGTTTTGGCAAATGCCTCCTGAGCTCTGGTTCATCTTGACATTGGCCCATGTTGTCTTAGGCTGATCCCCAAATCCATTTCTCAAGGAGAACTAGAGGTCAGTGTGGTGCATTTTTGTCTCTGAGCCATGACCTTTGGACATGGTGTCGGCATTTCTCCACTAGTCAAGGTTTTTGTCTGAGACATCCTGGCCCAGAGAAGGCAGCCAGTCAGAACACAGGCATCAGCTGTGACATCTGCACTCCTGACCAAGTAGTCCGCCTTCTGATGTAAGGATCGGATCAGAGGAAATGGCCCGTGCCTGCTCTGAGTGTAGGCTGGTGACTCCCACTAGTGACAGGGAGAGCTGTGCACCAGGCTGGATGTGAAGCGATTAGGGACACGGGGACCCTGACATTCTATTAGCCTTGTGGTGATGACAAGGCAGATCCAAGACAACACAACACAACGCCCTGTGTGCCTGTGACACAGACTTACAGGCTGAACTATTTCCTCCTTTCTGACATAATGTGCTGTGACAGGGTGACAGGACAGAGCATTTGTGCCTGTGAAGCCCTCACGATCAATGGGATATGGAGATCGCTCCAGAGCGTAGTCCTGGAAAGAATCAAGTGCTGCCGATGTCCCAGCAGCCTCTGCTGCTGGGGCTGAAATTCCTTCTGAAACAGTCTAAAGTCCAGAAACTAGATGCCGAGGCTGGCTCCTGGCAGGGAGGTACTGGAGAGGCCTGAATGTCAGTGATGCTTGAACCTGGACTGTAGTTCATGGCTTTCTCTTTCTGTTCAAATATCAGCCTAAGGGTTAGGGATGTAGCTCAGTGATAGAGCACTTGCCCAGCCTGCGAAATACTCTGTATTCAATCCCCAGCACTGCCAATAGAAACTCAGACTTCAATATTGGAACCTTGATGAGCCTCCTGAAAAAGGTATTAATTCTTCCCCTCCAATCTTCCAATCACCCTTTATTCCTTGATCTGCTCCTTTCTGTTATGTGTCCTGCACACTCTTGTGACCTAAAATGCCAGGTATGAGTCTTCAGACACCACAGTGGAAACAAGGTAAACAAGACCCGAAAATCTGTCCACTTCTAAGTGAGAACCATAACAAAAGCATGAGGATTTACACAATGGTTTGGTTAGAGAGGTCTGGTGGGTTAGCTTTAGAAGTACGGTGACATCATGCTGACTCGCTGCAAGCTGGTGGCAAGTGAGGGCTGGAAGGCCTGCTGTTTGTTCGTGTAAATAAAGTTTTAGTGGCACACAGCCACACCATTCATTCCCATTGGACTACAACTGGTTTTGAACCACAACTGCAGGGTTCAATGACTGCAACAGAGATCATATAATAAAATATGCCACAAAATATAAACTATCTGGCACTTTATAAAAATGATTTGCTTATTTGTCATCCAAGGAGTACTTGCTTAAAGTGAGGACCATCCAAAGATCCGTTAAAGCTGCGGAGAAGGCCAAGGTGTTCTATCGAACAACCTTGGCAAAAGTGGACCAAGGGTAGATATCCTGTGATTAAATGAACTCATATTAAAAACAGATGGAGAGTTCTCAAAAAAGGATGGAATTCTTCTGGGGCCTCATCTTTCTGTATGAGTTAAGGTAACAGTACCTGCTGCTACAGATACACACCGAAGTTGCTAAGAATTCACACAATGGAAGTTCATCCCTTCCTCCTATCATACTTATTGACCACAGGGAGGTCTGTTCTAGCCATTCATGCAGGGATCCAGGTTAGTTCCACCTTGCGGCCAATTCCATTGGCTACAACTCAGCCATATGGCCAGCTCTAACTGTGGGGTAGGGATGGGAGTCTACAAAATCAAATCTAATGGTATTTCCAGGAGAGAAGGGAACTAGATGGACCGTAGAGCTAGCCATAGGATCCCTGGCAAGATCCTAACTGGATACCATGAAAGAAGCCTGAGATGGGGAACAAGGATCCTAGTGCCAGATCTGCCACCACACCCACTTATCTACCAGGTACCATTCTTCTTCATCAACCTAGGCTTTCCACTTATGGAAGAGCAGACAGTTTGAGCATTCATGGCATATGTACCCTTCAGGTTTTTCTGATTCTGTGGTTTTAAAGTTAGAATTTCATATCTCAGTGGGAGACACATTTTAGGATGCAGCCTATGAAAGCAAAAGATAGGTCTGCTTCAAGATGAGACTCAGGCTACAGGAGACCTAAGAAGGGAGACAAAGGAATACATTGTACTGCAGCCAACAAGAACCACGGCCCCAATCACCGCTTCTCCAACTGCCGGTGGTTTTACACACAGTTAGCTCAGGGTAATTTTATCATTGCAGGCACTGTTCACAACATCACCATGCAGAAATTAAAATCTGATTAAATTCATTTAGCCATCACACAAAGGAGAAAGGGAAGATCAGAAGGGTACTCATTTGATAAATAAAATATATTTTAGATGAGAATATTCTGGTAATCACTGTGTATTAATGCAATTCTTTAAGGTTTGGATCCAAGTGCACTTTTTCTCCTGACGAAGTAAGCATACATATTTGAGGAGCCCAGCCTAAAATATTAACAGTCCTTTTGCACCAGAAATATTAGCCCTTCCCTCTTTCTCTGCCTGCTTCTGTCAAGAAGCCACAGAGCATACAACTGCAGCGCCTAGCTAACCACGTAATTGATAACTCCCCTCTCTATTCACTGTGGGAATCTGTCAGTTAAAGTCTAAGGATACATACACAGTGCGATGAAAATGAACTTGCAACAGTCTGTCTGCGGACCGGGAAGGGCCTGAATGCAGTCGACATTTTGCTACTTAATTGGTTGAGGCCAGCTCACCAGGGCACATGTGTACTCCGGCAATGGCTCGTTGTACTATGACTCTTTTTGACAGACCTATTTAGTGAGGAGGAGGTATTTTTTTCCTCAAGATAATTGCTCAAAATCACGCTTTCAAAGTCAAAGTGATTCAAACTTGTCTGTTGGTATTTTGCAAACACACTTGGAAGGAATGCAAATGTACCTTCCTATTTCTTAGGAAGATGCAGAGAAGAGGCTGGTTTGGGTTGATTTTTTTTCCCTCCCTGCCTCTTTGAGCAGTGGAGAAGAAATACCAATCCCACAGACTTTAGCCCATCCCTGGTGTGCTTTGCATGGGGCCAAATCTTGCAGAGAAGGAATACATTTCACCCTGTGCTGGCCTTGAGTCCTCAGAGAGAGATGCTGAAACAGATGCTATGGATCAAAATCCGGGGCCCTCAATGACCTTTGAGGGTCTCTCCATCAGAACAGAGGGCTGTAGTACTGAAATCTTCGTGATGTTTGAAGAAATCATTCAACTTTTTGGTTAGTACCTGGCAGAGTGGGAGAAAGGATTTGGAAACCAGCCCATCTTTGGGGCCACCCAAGGAAATGAGCTCATTCTTTCACCCCGGGTCTCACCCATAGACTCAGAACTCCTTATGTCTACCCAACGAGGATGCTTTAGGCTTGCATCATTCTCAGGATGAAAGTTACCCTGAATGTGGCTAGAGATGCCACGTTCCTTCTCTGTCTCCTCAACTCTCCACCTAAAGTCTCTCCTGTGATGTTTTTATTTTTTCTTTTGGTATTGTTGTATATACACACAGTGATCATAAGGTCTTGGCAAGCACAGAGAAATCCTACCGAGGGAGCCAAGGTGAGAGATGCGGGTGAAGCTGTTTCAGATGGTGACACAGCCAGGACAGCATGGAGATTTCAGGGAAGTCCAGCAGCACAGGGGTTGCCCCCAGTTAGGATGATGACTCAACACCGGGACATAGGAAACCATAGGAAGAAACTAAAAGAGGCTTCTGGGGTCTAGAAAGCACCACTGCATGGCATACAAAAGAATTGTAGCATAGATCTGTATATAGATGAACAGCCAAAATGCAGTGGAAGTCCCAGGACTTTATAGAACTCTAACTGGACATTTCTTAAAGAAATAAAAAATCTGAGATGGCCTGGCCCCTACACATTACCCTGCAAGCCCAATCCCACAGAATCAAAGAATGAGTATCTTGTAAAATTAGAGAGGAATTTCAAGACAACCTCATCCCACTCTTCTTTGTCAGACGATGAAACTAAAGCTCTAAGAATACTTATTCAAAGAGCTACAAATTTGGTAGCTAAACCAAGGCTAATATCTCCTTGGGAGACTGAGCTGAGAAAGTAGATCTGGTGTTTCTTCCAAGGTCAGAATTCTGACCTGGAGGGAGCTGCTGTGCGTGGTGACTTGACCTGGAATAACCAGCCCTGTTATTCCCAGCAACAAGATACCCAAGGAGGGGCCCGCAAGATAGTGGGAGGTAAAACATGCTCTGTAATGACTAAATAAATAAATAAACTATTAGTATTTTAATTGCAACAGGATTGCCAGCTAGTCAATTTAATTAACTTCAGCACAATTAATTGTGAAAATTGAGGTTTGACTGTGATGTTGCCAATTCAAGTGGTATTGTGTAGACCTTGGTGACAGCCAAGAGAAATGGAGCCATTCTGGGAACACTGTTGGAGTACAATCGGCTGTGAAAATGTTTGCCCAAAATACAGAAACGGGAGTCCTAAGGGAAGTGGGCCTCAGTTTCCCCATCTGTCAACTGGAGTAAAGATGACCCATTTCACAATGATGATTTACAAACTAGATGCTTGTAAATGTGAAGGATATTACAGTGCAGCACGGATTTGGGGAGGAATCTGGGGAGATAAGGAGGCCACACGTTGATTTATCCCACAACACCGCCTCTAGGAAGCGACCCCATCTCTGGATGAATGCAGATGGTTTTTCTGCTGGGATACTATGCTACTTCTCAAGCTAAGGAAGAAATTTCAGGCTTCTGGGGATCTTCATAAGTCCCTCGCATCTTAGGAGCTAGGCAGGAGCGCACTCTCTGAAGAAAGGGACTGATCAGTTGTTTTAGGGACATCTGAGCAAGAAGGCCTTTTCAAAGTCCTCAGGAACAGTGCCCACTGGACACATCTCTCCTTTGCATCTGTCTAGGACCTTTGTAAAACTCTCACAGGAACCTCAGCCAGCTCCACTTGATTCTGGGGAAAGGGAGTCTTCGACCTGCCCGTAACCTGGTCTACGGCAAAAAAGGGTATGGTGGCGGCCTTGTCCCCACACAGCGGATAAAGAATCCAAGCGACTCAAGGCGGAGCTCATTAGCCACCCACCCTGTGACAGACATCTGCTCCCATCTTACTGTTAATGATGGTGTTTGTGATAGTCGTATTTCTTACTTCAGAGCTAAACCAATGGCTAGGAGATTTGATAGACAGTAATATAACAGAAGAAAAAAACCAAAGACTATAAAGACATGAGCAAATGAACCAAATACTGGGAACCCTCGATGGTGGACCTGTAGATGACTTGTTCTACTACTGTGTGCTTTCTGCTCCTTGAGTTTTAAAAGTTCTAGAGTGTTGTGAATCCCTTTCATAGTGGAAGAGGACACACAGTGCATGTGGAGGAAACCATGGTGGACCCTACCAGGTATTCTGGAAAAGGCATATTTGCTTTGTCTGTGTTAGAAGACAGAGACGGGGGCTGGGAGGACCGCGCCTGCCCACTCAGAGACCAGTCATTAAGAAAGCTGGACCCAGTTCCTCAGTCAGGTGTCATCATTGCTGTTTAAGGATGCAGGGAGAGGGGAAAAGAGAGAGACTGAAATGTATCAGAGATAATAACAAGGACTGGTGAGGATATGGAAAAAGTGGAACCCTCCCACATGGCTGTGGAAGGTCAGATGGTTCCTTGGGTCCAGTGTACAATTACCACTGATGCAGTGACTCCGCCCCTCCATCTATACCCCAAGGATTTGAAAAGAGATCCTCAAACAAATACATGTCCACGGATGTCTATAGCAGCACTGTCCACAAGACCCAAGGGTGGAAACAACTAAGTGTCCATCAACAGAGGAGTGGATAAACAGATTGTGGTATGCACATACAATGGAATAGTATTCTGCCATAAAGAGGAATGAAGCAACTGATCCGCCAACATGAAAGAACCTTGAAAATGTGATGCTTACTGAAAGAAGCCAGTCACAAAAGACCATATATTATAGTATTATCCTCTTTATATGAAATGGCCAGGATAGGCAAATCTACTGAAACAGAACGGCTGGCAGAGAGAGGAACAGGGAATCACTCACTGCTTAGTTGGTACTTTAGTAAACTAAGTACTAAGTAAACTAAGTACTAAGTACTAAGTGCCTGCTCCTTCCCACCTCTCACCTCTCCTTCTTTGCCTCGCGGGTCCCTGTTTCAGAAGTTTACTAAAGTACCAACTAAGTACTAGTTCAGTAAACTAGTTTACTTTAATAAACTAAGTACTTTAGAACTTGGTACTTGGTTGGGCTTTACTGTGAGGCAGTGCATCTCTATCTTTGGACCTAGATAGAGAGGCTAGATGCACCACATTGTGCATGTACTGAGTATCACTGAGTTGACTGCTTTCAAATGATTACTTTCATGTCACGTACACGAAGTTTCCTTGTTTTGTGGGTTCACTGGCCGCTTCCCAGAAAGATGCCCATGTTGCCGCTGGCAACTTCTTAGTGGGGACTGGGTGGAGAGGTTAAGATGGGGTGGATGATGAGATGTGGGGAACAGGGTGCTGTGGGATGGAGACTTGCAGGTGGGCCCTGAGCCCTGCACCCGGATGCAGGACCCTCACCCTCTGTCACAGTGACCTTTCTTCTTGCACTCTCACCAGGCTCAGCTTTCATCCCTACTCCTGGCCCTTCTTGTTGCTATGCAAATTATTAATTCCATACCTCCAGAATAAGGAATGAAGCACCTTCCCCCCCCACATAAAGATATATTGGAAAAATAAGGAAGGGGGCAGGGGCAGAAATAGGGTCACCCCAGCAAGTTCTGTAGTCACAACTAATCAGGCCAATCAATGTCATGTGAAGAATGTCAGGGTCTGTAGAAGATTCGGCAAGGCCTTCTGCCTCTCTAGGAGAAGTCACTTGGATACCAGAGCCTGTTCCTTCCAGAAAGACAACTTTCTCCTCCTCTTCCTCCTCCTCCTCTTTCTCTTCCTTCTCCTCCTCTTCCTACTTCCTGAGCATCCAAGTCCTGGGGACCTCGCTCTGAGTAAATCTTGTTAAAAAAAGAGCAGTTCCTGTTAGCTCTAAACTGGCAGACACGTAGGGTGCCAGAGATGGTACTCAGGGCCTCAAGAAGATGTCAAGGTCTCAGGGAGCACCTTGAGGCAGCACCAAAGATGCTCATGTTGCCATTGGAAACCTTCCAAGGAGCTCCAAATCACACACAAACCATAAAACAAAACGGAGGTGTCACAGAGTGGCCAACTTCTTCCTTTTCGGTGGATTTGAGAAAAAGAAAAAGTCCTGGGAAGGGCTGGAAGGTGTCACGCACACTTCTAGCAGATCAACCCTCTGCCCCACCCCCCACACCACTGTATTTTTCAATTGGGCATTAAGGGCATGCTGCACACAGCAGCACTAAGATCAGCATCACGAAAAAAATGCATTGAAAATAGTGGCTGAGGGAAAGAGACCTGGCATGGGCAAGAGGGAAGCGGTATCTGCTGAGCACCCCGTGAGGCTCAGGTCTGTCCTCTGTTATTTTGTGCAGTGTCTTGTCCTCTCAGGTGGGGGTGCTAAGGATCGCAGACATCCGGCCAAGCTGCTGCCTCCTGGAGCCTCCAAGAAGGACACCCAGCCTAGGCTGCGATGGCGAAGTGCCTGCCCCTTCTCCCACCTCTCACCTCTCCTTCTTCGCCTCGTGGGTCCCTGTTTCAGAAATTACTTGCTTTGCTGCCCTCTCAGGCTGCCATCTTTGTGAGCCAAGTGGCTCCGGGAGGCTCCAGCCCACACACATCACGTGCTCTGCATCTGAGTCTCTGACCACACCGCCGCTCGTGCTGGGAGTGTGTGAGGACCCAGGGTACCCGGAGCAGGAGGAGCTGTGCCAGTTCTCATCTCAAAACTACTCATAAAAGAAGATCTGAAAGAAGTAGGTGTGTTTCGCAAGATGCTGGTGAGGTTAGTGGGTGCACAGAGATGTGCAAGGAGCCGAGCTCCTCATTCACTCACTGATGCCACCAACCATTCGTGCTCTTGTTCACTCCTTCATCTGAGACATAAGTACCAAGTAGCTGCTCGGTTCCAGGAACTGTGTGAAGCACACAAGGATGGACAAGGAAGATGTGACCCCAAGATCACCATGGAAGGGCAGTGGCATCTCCACAAAGGGTTCCCAACACTGACACTGACAGGCAGGAGGATGCCAGTGAGCGAGCATGGCAGAGGGCGGCCAAGGTGGCAGAGACAGTGATGTGTGGCGGCGAGCAGAGCTGGAAGAGAAAGTCTGGTCGAAGGAGCCTATTCCCTGCACTAGGGTGGAATGGAATCACACTGCCATGTGCCTAGGTCAGATCCTGAGCGCGTCCCACATTGCCTAGGGATAAGACATCAAGACTGGTTCCTGGGGTGGCGGTGGGGGCAAAACCCATAAACACCGCACAGCCGAGCACATAAACAGATCCTCAAAGTACCCGAACCGCTCCGTTTCCCAGGCAGGGCAATCTGGAAAGTCACATCTGCAGTCTCCTGGGGAAGCGGGCAGCGTGAAATAAAAGCTTGGCTCGAGAGGCACCGCAGGCCGGGCTCCCCCCGGCAGTCCACCTGACAGCTGGAACCGGATCCTCTCTGCTGGGAGGGGCAGCCCAGTGCCTTGTAGGAAGGTGAGCAGCGTCCTGGCCTCTGCCCTCTAGATGCCAGCAGCATGTCAGTCCCCGCTTCCTGAGCTGTGACAACTACGAATGTCTCCAGGCACTGTCAGATGTCCCCAGGGGTGTGGGGATGAAATGAGCTCCCTTGTAAGTGCTCACTAGACGATACCTATAAAACATGTCAGTGCTGGATTTGAAGGGAGGCGGTGCAATTCAGGGGCAGCCATCAATCCTTTCTATCGCGGAAAAGCAGAATGGCAAAGCCAAGGAGGGACCCGACCATGCCCGTGTTAGAGCCTCCTGCATTCAGTGAGGGTCTTACCAGGGGACTGGGGCACCTGGGGTGGGTAGCAATGCTGGCCTCGCTGTGTCCAGAGAGCCTCATTCAACTCCTCGATGCGCTGGAGGAGTCTGACCTGAGCGGGGCAGGGCCTCCAAGACTCATGCAGGACAGGGAGCTGGGCCAACGAAGTGGTTCTGCTTGGGTCCCTGGAAGGGTATGCCCTAAACATCCCATTCTGCAGGGCGCACAGCTGGAGGGTCCAGCACTAGCCGGCACACACAGGCCTGAGGGTTTGCCCCGGTGGTAACAGCGCAATGAGCATCAGCTACCGCAGAACACTGTCCTGCTCTCCTGGCTGGGCCTGGCCAGTCAGGTAGTTTTTCCTACGAGTCAGTAATATTTAGGTTTGCTCTAAAGCAAAAGCAAAACTGTAGCCTAGCAAGGCTGCACACTCCTGGAATCCTAGCTACTCATGAAGAGCACTGCAAGTGTAAGTGCAAGGCCAGCCCATGAGACCATTCTTTTTAAAAAGCATTGAAGGAGTAGCTCAGTGGGTAAGAGCACTCGCCCAAGCAGGTACGAGGTCCTGGGTACTACAGCTAATGCACATGTGTGCACGTGCGTGTGCACACACACACACACACACACACCAAACAACCAACCTTGAAATAATTCCTGCACATTGCATGATATTTCAAAAACAACAATATAGCCAGGCACAGAGGTACATGTCTGTCATCTCACTACCCTGGAAAGCTGAGGCAGGGGGATCACAAGTTCAAACCCAGCCTGGGCAATTTAGGGACTTAGCAAGACACTCTCTCAAAATAAAAGAACTGGGGTGTTGCTCACTGCAAAAGCCCTGTTTTTAATCTCCAGTGCCGAAGTAATAATAATAATTATTAATAATAATACTGTTATAGGGCCTACTTAGTTGTTGCTAATCTTAGCCAAGATGGGTTCATGGTATTTTAGCTGGGCGTGGGTCAGGGAAGTATAGAGACATCAGTGCTAAGAGACTGGCTCTCTCTGAGTCCTTTAGAAGTCAGGGTAGCGGGAGGCCTGGAATGGGATCCAGTTACAATGTTTATGTGTGTAACACACAGACCTGTCCTCTTTTATTACCTGCACTGGAAGGGGTGACACATTTAACTGCTTTGCTTCTGGGCTCTGCATTCATGGGAGATGTTTTAAACACAAATCCAGAAGAAGTGAGTTTTTGTTTTTTTTATTTTGTGGTACTGGGAATCGAACTCACAACCTCGCGCTTCCCAAGCAGGCGGTGGGCCCCTGAGCTATATCTCTGGCTAATGAGTTTGTTTTCCTTCTCTTCCTTTAGAAGGTATTAACTAGATAGAATTCTCCTGATCTTGTTTTATTTGTGAGATCACACCGCACTTTCAAGGGCAGAAATAGTGTGAGAACCTGAAACTTTTTGAATGCAAGATTTCTTTTTTCAGAAAGGTGAAACATTTTAGGTAGTAATTTGAAACACTCAGCATCAGTGAGTACTGTCTCACTAAAGGAAAAAAAGAGGACTAGCAATAGAATTACCTTGACACAACCCTGTGATTGGTCATGTTAAATGAAACAAATAAGGGAGGAGAAGGACAGTTGTATACATGTGTCCTTCTCCTTAGTTGGAGATGGAAGTTATCCAACTCTGTTTGCCAAGGGAAGAGGGGTTGTCACTTGTGCTCCTCGGAACACATAAATATTTTCATATACTTTTTTCCTAACTTTTCATTTCCTGGGAGTGGGTTTTGAAAAAACAAACAGACAGAAATAAAACAGAAGAAAGCCAAGCAAACAAAAACATCTTTTTTTAAGAGGCAGGGTCTCACTAAGTAGTTCAGCCTGACCTTGAACTCACTATGGAGCTCAGGCTGGCATATGTGCGGCCATCTTCCTGTCTCAGCTTCCCAAGCGTTGAGATTACAGTTCTGCATTGCCATGCCTGGCTTGAAAATAAAATGTTAAGTTTGTTCTCCTATAATTTGGGAGACTCAGGAAGAAAAATTTTTGAAAGACAAAGGAAGAGGGAAGAGAAGGAAAGGGGAGGGAGGTGAGGAAGGGAAAGAGAAAAGAAAGGGAAGAAAAGAAAAATAAAGGGAAATAGGAGAAAGCAACGAATAAAAACGGGAGGATTCCTATTTATCAGACATGCTCTTAGAGACGTTTGAGGAGAGCATTAGCAACGTCAAGAACATGTGAGAGTTCATTTTCGGTTAGTTAATTATTTATTATCTCTGTTTTGTGCTGTTAAAAATAAAGTGGAGCTAGTTTTGGAAGACGTCTGTTTTTCTTCCTTGTAGCACGTTCCAACCTGCCCAACCGCTCCCCGGGAAAGGAAGAGTCTCACGCCAACGTGCCAGCCAGCCTGGCTTCTGGAAGTGGCCCCTTCACTCATCAGGACACCCCACCAACACAGCTCCGGCTCCGGTTTCCCACGAAGGGGCCGTTACCTTTCCTAGGATTTTTCACTCCTCCAGAGACGGGAAATGGCGGGATTTCTGCCACCCGCCCTTGATCCAGGAAAGGAATGAGAGGATCGTAATGCATGGATTTGATGTCATTAACAACGTGACAGCTGTTTAATCCCAGTGGAAACAACAGCTGAGTCCCAACTGCGGGGGAAAAATAATTAACTCTTCAGTGCGTTCCTCGGAAGGGATCAGATGAATCAATTACGGGCTCCTGCCTTACCTGCAGTTTTTGTCAATTACTCAGCCATTCGGTCGGGAGGCTCCCGCGCTAATAAAATGACAGGAAGCCCTTCCAGGCGAGGAGATTTCTTAAGTTCGGAGAACAGATTTATTAAATGGGCCTATTCGGAGTTTGCCATTAATTAAAATTAAGAACCATTTTTTATGTTTCCACTGAATCACAGGGCATAATGAACTACCGTAAAAGGAAATAATAAAGTGGGAGTCTTGGGTGACCTGCCGGCAGAGAGGAGAGGTGGCTGAGCTGGAAGGAAAAAAAAAGGCTCTGGTGCCCGGAAACAGAAACAGGGTGGGCCGGGCTGCGCGCTCCTTGGTGACATGTGCCGTTTCATTTCAATGGAACATTTAGACACCTGCCGAGGAGGGCGAATTTGCTCCTTTTCACCCTCCTCCCCCAGAGACCGTCGGTGAGCCTCTCTTGGAGGCTTGGGGTTCTTTCCTTCCTTGCCGTTTCCCTTAGCTTGCTGGCTGACATCCTTTTGGTGGAGTCTCGCCGCTGCTTTTAATTTGTAAAATATTATAGATATAAATAATGTCTGATTAGGATCCTGCTTTGAAATATGTGGCGCTCCCATCTAATAAAGCGCTCCTGGACTCTTTCCATTCATTTATAATGCGAGACTCCGAGCAGATGTCTTAAGTATTCAATGCTACAAACAGCAACATTACATGAATTTAAATCTGGCTCTTTGTCTGAACGCCTCTCCGAGGCTGGCAGCTGATGGCCGGGGTGCTCGGTTTCATCTGGAAACGACACGGTCCTGCCACCTGCCCGGAGCCTCCTGTTCTTGGTACATGAGGACAACCTGCCCTCTCCCGAGACGTCTGAGGCTGCGGGGTGTAAGGGGAGACCTCCTGCCGCAGCCGAGTTTGCTCAAGTGACAGGTGGCGGGCGAAGGTCCTGTGTAAACAGCAGGTGGACACCCTCTGAGCCTCGCCTGGGAGGGCTGGAGCGCTCTCGGGCTCCGCCCATGTTCCTGGTGGATCTTCTCAGAGGGCCCCTGTGTCTGCACTCCTGTCCCCATTCTACTGATGGTGAAGCTGAGGCTAAGAAAGGAAAATGAAGCGGTTCTCTTTTGCAAGCGCTTTAAATGGAAGTGAACAGTACGTGTGTATGTATGTGAACAGTATGTGTGTATGGATGCCAGAGGTGTCGTTTAATGCTTGATGTTGGCTTTGGGGCAGGGGACACCTAGGGAGAGTTTGGGGTCACCCAGTCCCCATCCCTTCTTTGCCTATCCTTCCGGGAAGCACACTGCTCTCCAGTTGAACTTGGAGGCCTCTCTTCTCTCTCTGCATTGGTAGATACTTGACCTCCTTCAGCTAATTAAGCATCCTTTCTCTTGACTACAGTGATTGACTAAAGGATACAATACGTAACTCAAGTGGGGCTACACGCCCACCTGGAAAGCATATATTGTAGGAGACTGAGGACAGGACGCCTCCTTCTGCTGTTGCTAATATATGAGAACAGAAGGCTGCTCTTTCTGGCAGCCGTCTCTCCAGGTGAAGATCTGCCAGAGACTGCACTAGCAAAAGAGGGAAAGAGACAGATAAACTGATTATATTTTTCAGCCCCTGGATCTAGCCATGCCTGAAAGCATCACCCAAGACTACCGAGTACACGGAGCAATATATTTCCTTTGTTTTAAGCCAGGTGTTGTAGCCACCAATAAATATGAGTAGCAGAAGGGAGGAGTAGCACACACTGCTCTTTGAAAGTCTTGCACATGGGATCTTTCTCCTGTGATTTCATTAATTTTCTTAAGATCTCATTAATTCTCAGCAAATCTCTCACTGTTTTGGCATTACACCATGTTCTTTCTCTGCACCGTAATTCTCCTCTTGCTGTTCCTTCTACCTTGAATGTCTTCCATTTCCATTTCCATACTTGGTGAGATTCATTCAGCACCTAGCTTGAACATAATCCCCTAGGCCCAGCCTTGCTGGCTTTAATTAGATAGTACCAGTTTCCCTAAATAAACTGTGCTCTCCCAAGAGCAACACTCACACCTTGCCATTGCTGTAATTTTCAACAGATGTCATGAGAAAACAGCTCAGGATGACCTAGGGACTCCCTTTAGGGGGCGTACTTGTAGTCGAGGGACAGAGACTCCAAGTAAATTACAGCAGGGCTGGGATTAATCTGATTATGTGACTCACAGCCAGCTCCGGTCTGAGGCTATCACAGACCCAGTGGCTTTCACAGGAGGCACTAACAGAAGTAGGGTGCTGGACATGGAGGTGACAGGCATGTTCCCTTGTGTGATACTCAGGCCACATCTGGTTGTCTGTCTAGTACAGTCTCAAATGGGGAAAACTGGTAAATTTAAGCATCACATTGTTTGAAACACATCATTTTCATAAGATTTTTAACAATCTCATTGAAATATGATTCAATACAATTCACACCTTGAAAATGCACTATGTGATAGCTTTTAGGGCATTCAGATGTGTGCAAAAATCCCTGCAATTTTTTTTAGGTTTTTTTTTTGTACCAAGAATCGAACTCAGGACCTTGTGCTTGCAAGGCAGGTACTGTGCTGCTGAGCTATATCCTTGGCCCTCCCTGCAATTATAGACCGTTTCTTTCTCTCTCTCTCTCTCTCTCTCTCCCCCTCTCTCTCTCTCTTTTGGTCTTTTTGAGGCAGAGTATCACCACTCAGTTCAGGCTGGCCTTGAGCTCACTTTGTAGCCCAGGCTGGTCTCAAACTTGTAGCGATCCTCCTGCCTCAGCCTCCAGAGTGCTGGGATTACAGGGGTGTGCCACCATGCCTAGCTAGACCATTCTCTTTACCATGTAAGGAATCCTGCTCTCTTTAACCCCCAGCCCTGCCATCCCCTCACTCCAAACCTGTCAGTCCCTCCCCTACTCTGTGTCTCTATGAATTTGCCTTTTCTGGGCATTTCACGTAACTGGAATCATGCCGTATATCCTCCTTCGTGACTGGCCTCTTTGACAACTTCGCATATTATTTCCAACACATTATTCTTTTTTTTGTCAAAGTAGTAGGAAAATTCCTTTCCCATGAACAAGACCTGAAGTGGGAGACACAAATATACGATAAATAAGTGGGGGACCAGGTGTAATTGAAAAAGCAGGATGGGGTTCTCAGCTTTTGCTTGACTTTGCCCTCTGAAGTACCCAAGGACTGCTTTGGATTTTACAACTGGAATCAATGCCTGAACCATAACAGTAGACCAAGGATCAGCTGTAAGTGCCCTCCAACTCTGCCCCACTGGCCCTGCATCCCACAATCACATGAGAGGTCTCTACTGAATGAAATAATCAGACAAGCGTCAACGGGACTAGGTTCTGGGCAGTCCATCTGGATTCAAAGTTCTATTTGCACACAGGAAAACAGAGGAAAGACATGCTATTTCAAGTCCTTTTTTTTTTTTAATTTTAAGAAACTGCCTTCCCCATGAAGGGGTATTATGTGACAAACATTCTAAGTCCCTTCTTATGGTAATACTGCACTTTGCAAATGGCTCGGATCCAATCCAATTGAACATAATAAAACGAAACAATCTGTGCTATCTCCAATAGCTTTAATCTTTACCATGCTAATGATTCCTAAAACCAATGAGCACGGTTTTAAAAAAAGAAGAAGACGAAGAAGAAAGAAAAGACACATTCTGCCTCGCCCGCTATCAGCCTCCATGGCAGCTGGGGTTCGTGCTTATTGTTACCACCCTGAACCACTCCACAGGGTCCTTGGGAAAAGCCCGCCCTACTGCTTTGAGGACAAAGTTTGCACGCGAAATGAACTTACAGCAGTCATCGTAATGTCCCTCTGCTTGGGAAGCCGGACGGTAAAACATAATCGGATCCATAATTAAGATGCCGCTCTGTTTTGCAACATTGGTGAACACTCTGGGGGAGCTGTTTGGCCACCACCAGGACATGGTCTCTCTAGCAATTAGCGATGATGACTTCTGTCCATCCCCACGACATCCAGGGCTCAGAGAGCATGGTTCCTGCCCAGGGTGGATACGACTGTGCAGCACAGTTTCTGGAGCATGGAAGTCACCCACTCGGGCACCCATTCATTCACACATAGGGTTGCTCTCCCTACAGTCCACGCACCCTGCTAGGAGTTGGAAATAAAGAAATGGCTGAGACCCATACTTGCTCTGAGAGAAGGCAGCAGAACAGAAGTTAAACTGTTCCACGCACACACATCTGTAATATGCTAGCATGGTTCTGCGAAGAAAGAAAGGAGAACCGAGAAATGGGTGTGCTGGGCTGGGGAAAGAAGACTCTAGGTCCTCTTCCCTCCTCCTCCTGCCCCTCCTGCATTGATAAAGACTCAGAACTTCAGAGCCCCATCACATGTGCCTGCCGGATCCCGGGCCCTCCTCGGGCAGTTCCTTCCCTGGGTCGCGACCTGACCCACCTGGCCCTCCCAAGCCCAATACTCTGCATGACTGGTCTGGCCTTTTCCTATGTTCAGATGCTCTGAAAGCCCTGGTGGGTGGCAGGATCGCTCGCCTCTCAAGTGCTCAGGGATGGGTGCCTGAGCTTGCTTCTTCCGGTGCAGACAGGGCTCAGTGTGGGTGGGCCCCTCAGGGAGGCAGGTAAACTGAGGGAAACAGGCTGAGACACCTATTAGGTATCTCGGGGGCTGGTGAGTCACCCTGACAAAGTTCTACAAGGGGAAAAAATTAAAATAGCGGATGGAAGGGAGCCTGTGATGACTTAAGTATTCCACAGAACCTTCCGCAATGGAGACAAAACTAATGGTAAGAAAAAATAATTGTTAATAAAAAAGATCAATGTTTACCAAGCTCTTATTGCCTGTCAGACACACTCCACATGCTGTATGTACGTGAACTCATTCAATCTTCCAAACAACTCTGCAAGGTAGGAATTTTCCCATTTCACAGATTTGGAGCTTGAGGCAAAGGCTAATTAAGTAATTTCTCCCAATGTGGGGCAGGTATTATATGGGATTTGAACCCAGACCACCATTTTCAATGAAAGTAACAGGCCAAGAAAATAACTTCGCAATACATTTAAGCCCCTTACAAGAGACCTTTGCTTAAGTGATTCTATCTCTGGAAATCTAGTTTTAGGAAATAGTTAAATAGTGCATATTTATTTGTCTAAAACACTCACACATTAGATTTTTGCCTTACTTATAATGGGAAAATCTAGAAGATTTTAAATTTCCAATATTAAAGTTGGCTAAAGGTCCAGGTATATAGTGCAGTGGCACAAGCGCCTGCCTGGCAAGTGCAAGGTCTTGAGTTCGATTCCCGGCACCAAATAAATAAATAAATAAAGTTGGCTGAAAAACAAACCCAAGGGAAAGGGAAGAAAAGAGAATTTATAGTCATCATTGGCATTTTGCTATTGTTCTTTTTAAAATTCTCTTTAAAATAAAAAAAAAAAACCTGATAATCAGGAAAAGTCAATAATATTGCAGAACTGTGTCATAATGTGGTGGAGGAAAAAAGAACTGAAAGTTCTATAGATGTTGTGATCACAAATATGTTTACATGCTGGGTTGGAAGATGTATAGTGAAAAAAAGAAGCTGCATTTTCCATTTAGTTCTATCCTGAGCAGCTACGGTGGAGCAGTTTGCTTTTGGGCATGTCCGCTATCTCCTCCTAACCTAAAGTTGTTTGACTCAAACTGATTTTTTTCCTGAGATATTACAGGAAGAAAACTCAACCTGATTTTTTCCCAAGGTATTACACGTAGGAAAAATAAATTTTATCAGTAAGTTTAATATCTCAGTTGGGTAGGCAAAGCTAGGTTCTTAGCTCATGGAAAAGAAACCAAGCAAGCTTCCACCCCCAAGAGCGGCTCACACAGCGGATCTGGAATTGATGAGGCACACAGATATCACCTGGAGATAACCGCTCCATACTTGTTCTCAGGCTCAGAACCAAAGCGCAGCACCTCCCTCCTGCAGCTCTATTTTAGAGCAAATCGAGTCCAAATTAGATCACCTGTTTCGTCCAATTGTATAAACCACAGCAATGCTGTTTGGGAAAATCTAATAGTGTTAATCTAAGAACCGCTCCTGTGTCCACAATAGAATCAAACAAATAATCAATAAGCCTCCAGATATTATAACATCACCGGGGAAGAGGCAGGGAAGCGCAGAATGTGCGTTTGCAGGGTGAGCCGCTGAACTGGGATCACATCACGATACAGCAAGGACAAAGCCAAGACAAGAGCCAGCAGCAACAGCAAGGAAAGTGGGCTGAGGGACATCCTTTGTCTACGGCTAGTAACAGTGCAAAAACTTTCTGGTGGGAAGCTCTAGATTGTGCATCTGAACAAGGCAGGTATTTCCCTAGTCATCTGAGAATCTCATTCAGTCATTAGCAGTAACCTTTGCCATTGCTGTCACTGTCTCCCTTTTATTGATGAATAAACTTCAAATTCAGAGAGGCTAGTTCACTTGCCCAAAGTCATATGCACAGGAAGGGGGCAAATATGAAATGTGAAACTCAGTTTCAGATGAAACTCACATTCAAAGGAATCATTCCAATCCAGGGTTGATCTGATTTCTCTGTGTTGCAAGTTGCAACTGCAAGTTGACAGTATCTTTAAGGCTCAGTTGTTGTATTCTGAGGAAGAACTGACACTATGTGCTCGTGTGACAAGTACTTGGTGCAATGTCTTGGACAAAGGCCACGCTCAGTGAATTTTGGCTTTTAATAGCGTCATCTTTACATCACCCAAATTATCAAAAAATAACAGCACTCTCCAACAAAACAACTGCAAGCAAATATCAAACTCTGGGTTGGCAATGCAAGCATGATATAGCTGCTTAAGTTTTCTGAAGGCAAGTGACTACTGTCTGCCATTTACTCTGAAATGAATCAAAAATAAGATGGATAGATGGGGCAATAGGAGGGGACAAATAAATGGATAAAGACACAAACAGAAATGCTCATTACAGAATCTAGGTGGTGCTACATGAGTATTTGCTGCATCATTCATTTAACTTTTATGCATATTTGAAAGTTGTCATAATAATAAACTACTAGGGGAATGGTGTACAACACAGCAGTAATGAAGAACTAAATGCTGTGGATGGATCCCAAAACATAAGGATGAAGAAAAGCAGCAAGACTCTAAAAAAATGCATACAGCAGGACACTATCTGATGCTAAAGCACAGAAATCTATGGTGATAGAAATCAGAATTGTCATTAGCTTTTAGAGATGACAGGACTTATTGTTTGGATGGGGAGAGGTGAACCTCGTGGAGTGCTGGAGACGTTCTCTGTCTTGATTTGGGTGGTGTTACACGGGTGTGAGTAAGTAAACAACTGGTAGAACTGCACGTCTAACGCGTGTGCACCTTACTGTGGATATGATGCATCTCGGGGTGGATTCTGATTCAGTCAGCGCACATTTTCTGAATGCCTTCCTCCTCTCCTGCCAGGCATTCTTTCAAGGCACTTTCTGATGCATTCACTTGGAAAACTATTTCAGAGAATTGTCTGACAGAATACATTATTTAAGCCTTTAACTGTAATGTGAAGCAATCTTACTTTCTTAGAAAATGACTGTCATCCCTGAAAGTAAACTTGCCTACGAGGAGATCATGAATGTGTGAAACTCCTCAGCCACCTAGCTCTAGCCAATGCCCCGGGCCTTTTCTTCATTCATTCACAATCAGATTTCACCGGGACAAAAAGGCTGCCTCTCTGTCCCCAAGTCTCTGCCCTCTCAAATGAGGTTCGGCCATCGGGATGGGGAATGATAGGTCAATTCTAAGTCATACCACACAGGGTCTCTCGCAGGGTCGATGTCCTTATCAAAGGCTTGACTCTTCCTCTTCTGGGAGACATTCTAGTTTAGAAGGCAAAACTCACTCTAGTTTACCCTACGATCATCCCCTTCCAAAGCCCCTCCATGGCCCGGCCCAGTGGATCACAGGAAGAAGGCACAGCTGGGCTTGTTTGACAGCGTCCTGGGAGGACGGCCTGATGGGAGGGAGACCTCCCTGCCAGGTGTGCTTCCGATCCTTACCAATCTGCTTTGAGGTAAGTTTGAAAACAGCACCTTTTGGACAAAGGCAATATAAACTGGAGAACAATTTCTGCAAATCAGTAAAATGGAGATTTAGTAGAGGTTGATTTAGGATCCAGTATGACAAGATTACCTATACTACAATAACCTAAACCATTTGTTTAAAATATAAACTTCCCAAGATTTGTTGCAGACCTATCAATTCAGTATCTCTGGGAGTGGTCTCCAGAATATTTTAACAAGCCTGCTCTAGGGATTCTTTTATAAATAAAGCCAGAGGATCAAGGCCTCTTTATAAAGCATCCCCTGAAGGGAATTAGCCTTTCTTTACTTCTTTCACCCCACTTATCCACCTACCCATTTATCCTTCCATGCACCCATCTAGCCATCCGTCTGTGAACTCCCTATGACTGAGCCATACATGGCTCACCTACCCATACACCCCTTCATCCATCCCATAACCAAATGCCTGATGAGTGTTATCTTTGTGCCCTGCCACACACTGCATCTTCTTTGGTGGTCAAAGAAAAAAATTTCCTTACAGCAATTACTTTTGTAGAAACCACACCAAAATAGCTATATTCAATTATGTAACCATCAGTTCAATTATATTACCATCATTAAAAAAAAAATCCAATCCTTGTAATGGTAATTTCTCCCATTTTTTTCCCCATTAACCTATAAGACCTTCTATTTCCTAATGTCTCCTCCCTGCATGAAAGACCACTTGGATTTCAAGAGAGTATGAGTGAGTTGGAACAGAACCATAGAGTACTTGCCTGAAATTCTTTTTCAAGGAAATGTGTACCTTTAGCTGGGCACACCTGAGTCTCGAGGGCCTGCAGCCCAGGCAGCCCAGATCTATGGAGCTGATTACTTTCTGAGACATCCAATTACAAGTGAGTAATTTCTTTCCCCCCTAAGATACTCTATGGAGAATACACTATAGATTCTTCGGTTTCTAGGAAGCTAAGAGGATTTGGGTACCAAAGCAAGCCTCATAAGCTATGAAGTTCTTTATTTTTAACCCCAAGTCTTCAAAAGGGCTCTGCTTGTAGATAACAAATATAACAGGGATTTAATAAGAGATAACAATATAGCAACTGAGGCAGGGATTCAATAAAAGACAAAGAGAAATTAAAACAAAGCAACCACACAGAGGGGAACTCCCAAAGAAAGGCATGTTCGCTCGGGGTTGAATGCTATACACTATCATAGGATCATAAAGCCAGTAGCTGCTGACACAGTGAATTAGGGTGATGACTGTACTATACTGTGATTGACTCTCTGTCCCCCTCCCCCAGATTATAAGAATCTCAAAAGCAGAGAGTATTTCTTTCTTCCTTACCATTGGATCTGTTCCATGCCTGACAGTGCTAGACTCAATAAATATCTGCTAAATCACAAATATATTTCAAAATGAGAGAGTTGTTACAATCTCAAATGACTTTAACCCAAAGCAACTGGATGATCTCCATGGGGTGAGAGTGTCTTTCATTGTAAGTACTGAGGTTGTTCAGGAATGTGTCTAGATAGCCAAAGAGTGGGTGTCATCAGCTGGTCACTCAGCAGCAACAGACATGGACTTGGTTTGTCAAGCTCTGGTTCTAATTTTCTTTCTTTCCCAGCTGGAGGCAGGGGTGTCTTTGTTTTTTTTCTTTTTTTAAAAAAATTTTTTTACATTGTTTTTTTCTGGTACCGGGAATCAAACGTACGACCTCACGCTTGCCAGGCAGGCACTGTGCCACTGAGCTAAATCCCCAGCCCCTAATGTCTTTGATACATAACCCAAACTATGGATACTTTGGTGTCAAGCATTACAAATGAAATACTAACAATTCTCTGCACTGGAACTTGGGTGTTTGGAATTTATGCTGCCTTGGTTGAATCTCGGCTGCATGGTCCACAGTATCACGCCTTATCACTCACCCCTATGGCATTTGGCCTAAGTGCTTTAAATGAGTCTGACCCACCACTCACCATATACTCTACTGGCTTAAGACACCACTGGTATTGCCTTTAATAATCTGGAAAGAGATTCCTCTCACAAATCTATGTAACCTCAACCTTAAAGGAAACTGAGACCTCTTAGGAAGATTTAAAACTCCGAACACTCAGGCTACTCCTATATGAAAATAAATCAGACTCTGCAGAAGAAGAACCCAGGTGTTAGGATTCTTTTCAGTTTCCTAGACAGTATCAGCAGCTTGAGAACCACTGCTAGAAAACATCTTTCCCTTAATTGTCTTAGTCTCATCAATCTGTGCATCTAGCCTTTTGATGTCCTATTTGTATGGGATCTCATCTGTGGGGTGACCTATTTGTTATCTGGAAAATGTCCATCAACTCTTTGATCTTCAACTGAGACATTTGGCTTTACATCACAGTGAGAATAAGTCCTACTTATTCTGACCCTCTAGAAGTGGATAAATGGATGGATAAATGGACATTGTATGGATGGGTGGATGGATGGATGGATGGATGGATGGATGGATGGATGGATAGATGGATAACTCTGTGAAGATTTCTACTATAACACCAGAATTACATTAATACTCTTATCTTTTCAAATTTTTGTATACCCTACCAGACTTCCAGTTCCACAGGATAGAGGCATTGTCCTTATCTGCCTTTGTTTCTCAGAACCCAGCATAACACTCGGCTGATGGCAGGTGCAGCAACAGGTTAAAAAATTCACCTTCTGAAAATAAATGAATTTAGTCTAATAACCGTATTTCTAAGTTTGTCCAATATCCTTCGAGGAACAGCATTTCTCAGTTATGGCAAGAATGAAAATCTTGAAGGAGAGATGCTCCATTGATATTTTACTTTCATATTGTACAAAGAAATAGCTGGTGGCAAGTTTTGATAAAAATTCTAATTGGAAGATGGTTTTACTGATCTCAGGAAGAAGTGACAAGCTTTTGAAGAATATTGGATGATTTTTCTTAGCAAATGTCTTGTTACCATCCTCTTTTCACACAGGAAAACCTGGGCCTAGCAAATAACTTAAGGACTTGAACCCCAGAACTCTTATCTCCTCATCCAGGGCTCTTCACATTGCGCTGTGCTACACCTGTGGAGCTGAATGCAACAAAGGTATTTTCATTTTTAATGAAAGGGAGACTTTTTAAATTACATAACCCTCTTACATTGTGTGGGCACATGGGTGTGCACTACTTATAGCAGAGTGTTAGCTTGACTGGCTTTGGGATCTACCTGCCTGGGGGACCGGTGCGACACATCTCTGGGTGTGTCTGGGTGGTCATGGAGGTGTGGCTTTTGTCCTTGCCCCCTTTCTCTGCCTGGTCCTTGATCCCTTTCTCCCTAGCACTGTTCCCTCGCTCAGCTTCCCAGCCACCATGAATTGAGCAGCTTTGCTTCACAACACCCTTGCACCATAGTATGTTTGCTTTGGAGCCAGCTTTCCATGGACTTAATCTCCAAGAATGTGGGCCAAATCAAGCTTCTCTTGCTGTAAGTTGTGGGGGTCCAGTACCGTGTCCAGTGATGGGAAAGCTGACTGGTACACCCTCCACCCCTTGCTCCGACCATGGCCAGCATTTTCTAATCAAACTGTCCAGAGTGGTATTGATGAGTTGGCCTTTTTCACTAAACTAACTGGACCTGGGGACATCTTCAGATCTCATATAATTTACACTGGGGTTGCTGGAGGGTACCAAGGGAAAGCTAAGACCACCTCTGGAGCAGGGGTAGACTCCCACATCTAACGAGAAAGAGGCACAGCACTACTGAAAAACATTGCTCCTGTTTCTCTGGGAAGGACAAGGCACCATAACTCCCCAAATTGGCAAAAACTACCTGCTATGGATTGTAGTAAAGTGTGTTTTTAAATTATTTCAGAACCATAAAACCTCTCCATAGAGAGTGCTTTGAAACTGCAAATTAAATATAGAACATCTATGAACTGTATCCATTTTTACAGTAAGTATATATTTCCATGGGGGTTTGTACCATCTTTTTTGTCTAGTTACACTAGTTAATAATGCAGTGAATTTGCAGTAATAGAGTAAATGTTATTTTGATGACACTATTTGATTAAATTAAAGATGACATTAAAAGGACCATTTCAATACAGAACCAAAATCTCTAGAAGAAACAGGCTGAGAGTTTAAGTCAGCTAGTCTGGCGGTCTTAAAAGGACCAAATGGAATTTCCTGCACCATGTGAATGATGAGCAAGTTAAGGAACAATAGGGCCAAATAATATATGGGGGAATATGAAGGCTCAGCTTCCAAGACCCAGCAATTTCAGTTATTTGAGGCAGGCATGCCACTTGCGTGGAAACAGCTCGGGTGGCCTGGGGAAAATGCAGAAATGCATGAAGTAAAGCGAAAGTGAGAGGGCAGTGAGATTTGCAGCGAAATGTGCTGATGTGGTGACAGTGAATCTAGCTGTTGCACAAACAAAAGGGGGGATTAGTCATGTCCCTCCCCCCCAACCCACCACCACCGGCATCTCCTCGGTCAAGTCGCACATGTTCCAGTGGGGCCACCCTCCCTGGTGCGGGTGAAGCTTGGAGATTAAAAAGCAGAAAAGAGCCCTAATTATTTTTTTCGGGCCTCTGTTCATATGGTGTTTGCCAAATAAAAGTTCGCCTGAGTAAGAGATTCACATACGTAAATCAAGTGACTGTGTGAAAATCCCTTGACTTAAGTTCTTAGAGATAAAATGTATCTGAAGAGACATTCCACAGTAACGTGACTGAGTTCTGAATCACGGGCATTTCACCTGAAAGAAGATCCAAGATGAAAGATGCAGAGCAGTGGAGAATCCCAGTTCCCACAGAAACACCTGTCCCGGTGTCTCTGCTGCAGACAGGTGACATCTTTATCTAGGAAGCAGGCCACTGCCTGCTGACACGTTCAAGCCCAAAGCACTCACATTTGTGAATGTTTTTGCAACTCGAGAGAGAGAAAAAAAAATCTAGCTCAAGCTAATGTATTTGTAATTCTTTCTTGTGATCTCAAAAGAACATCATCAGATGCTAAGTTTTCTCAGATAATTCATCTAGTCATCATGCGTGTCATTATCTCAATATAATTATTTCTGCTCTGAAAAGGAGTGCAGCACAGCTTGCTGGAAAGTCACATGTCCCCCTTTTCAGTAAATATTGTCTCTTTAAGTGCAAATACCTTAGAATGCAACTGTCATAGTATGTTTGACTTTCTGAGTATAAAAAAATCCAAAGTGTTTATTATCTTCTCAGCAGTAAATCACTTAGAGACAAAGGGTGATATAAAATGTCACATCAGACAAGTCTATTAAATAAAGCACATGGATAACAAACATTATGATGCTAAGATCCATAAGACTAAGTAGAGCCCTCCAGCTGCCAGGGAATTTGTCCTTGCTGAAGATACCCAGGTACTTGGAGGCACTGCAGTTATTTAGCAGTAACTGAAAACTTTCTTTAGGAAATATCTTATGTCCCAGTATTTTGGGTGACTCAAACGTACATGTTGGACACACTCTCCATTATGGTTTCCAAAAACCGCAGCAATCCACTTGCAGAGCCTCTGTTGCCTCTTCTATTGGTGTATACAGGTGATACTCAGCAGACAGACCCCAAAGATCTTGTTAGGAGCACACCTTTGAAATGCAAAAACTTGAAAGAAAATTTTAATGCATGCTCACAGAAATTAAAAGTTGCAGAGGTGTTTTATCACCATAAACATGTTTTGTGTGAGATAATATGGTTGTATATGTATATATATAATGTCATATATCTCATCATAGAATGTTGGATGTACACAGGTAACCCTAAACTAAACCGTGGACTTTGTGTGGTAACAATGTGTTGATGTAGGTTCCTGAGTGGTAACAGATGTACTCCTCTGTGATGGGATATGTAAAGTGGAAGATCCAAGAAAGCAGGCAGTGGGGCTGGGGATTTAGCTCAGTGGCACAGCACCTGCCTGGCAAGTGCGACGTCATGAGTTCGATTCCTAGTACCGGGAAAAAAAAAAAAAAAAGAAAGCAGGCAGGGGTACACAGGCATATCTTCTACTTTATGTTCACTCTAGCTCTCCTAAAACAAAGTCTATCCTTTCAAAAAAGTACAAACAGGTTTAGTAAAAGGGAAATTTGTAAGCGTTGGTGATGAAAAGGTCCCATCACCACACCCTCAGCATGGGATCACGATTGTAGAAGAACTTTTTACTGTCTTGACTGTGATTCACACTCACAAGGTTCCAGTAAAAACAGCCTTTCTCCTGGCCCAGGCTGGCTGGGACTCTAGAACTTGTCGCTATGACTCATCTCAAGTTTGCGCTGACTGTCACAGCATACCTGACCCAATCCTTCAGAGCTTCTCCTAGCAGGTTCCCCTGACGCTGGGAGCGGTAGGGAACACCTGTCTTCGATTGTGGGGGTCACCAGGTGGCCCAGTGGAAAACTATGCTCCACATCACTTGAGCCTTGCTGTTCCAGCCATCGGCCAGGCCTCTGACACCCAGTCTCTCCTTTGATTGATCCCAATTACAAAGTCTTCCTTTTACATGGGGCAAAATCCAGTTTAGCCTTCAACTGTCACTGTCTCCCTGAAGAGTTCTCTCATCGAGACAGAACAAATGATCAAGTATCTGTGCTTCCCATAGCAATTTACATAATTTTGATTATGGCGCCTTCCATGACCCTGATTCCCACACTAGGGATCTGTTTCTATGCCCATGTTCCTATAACAAGAGGACACTGAAGCCCGGTCTGTATCTTATCTGTTGTTATTTGTGTCTCTGTCTTGCCCTTGGCATGGGCTTGGCAGTCTGCTGATGTTTCATAAGTACATAAGGAAATTGGACATTTGGGTGACTGCATTATTTTTAACAAGCTACTGGGATATCATTGCAGACATTCACTAAAATATAAAATTTCACCATTCATCTATTTATGCATCATTTATCCATCTCTCCAACCACTCATCCATCCATGTATCCATTCATCTGACCATCCATTTGACCATCCAACCAACCAACCAACCATCCATCCAAAAAATATGCAATAATGTCTCCTCTCGTAGGCCTTTATATGGATGATTTGTTTAAAAAAAAGATGACTAGAAAATGAATAAGATATGGTCCTTGCTTTGACTTACGTTGCTGCTGGAAGGGAGAAATAAAGTACGACAGCAAGGACCATATGCTGTCCATCTTTTTGTCCCCTGCAGCATCTTGTACAGGGACTTGCATTCGGTAGCGATGAGTAAGTGACTGTTGAATTAATGAATACAAACAAACACAATACAAGGCAGTAGGTGAAGAGTGTCAAATACATGCCACAGAAATAATGCAACAGAAGTGTGGAGGGTGGACTGATAAGCCCAGCTAGGTACCTTGGGGCAGGAGGAATTACAGTGGAGAGGAAAGAGCAGGCTCAGATTCGAAATGGAGATGGAAGCTGGTGTTGCAGGAGGGAGTGTGTCTGTCCATCTCTGCAGTGTTGGTCACGGCTGATGGAAACGCTGGTCACAGAGGGGGCCCTCACAAGTGTTTTTGTTTTGAAGTGAGGTGCCATCTGGGCTGAGCTGGGCACTGAGACAAAAGTGCCAGGGACACAGTCTCTGCTTTCAATGAGTCCCCTGGGGCAGTGCCTCTGGACAAAACCAGTGGTAAAGGGGGATCAGAAAGATGGTAGCATGTGGCCATAAAACAACAACTTAACCCACATGGAGTGCAGCAGGGGTCCTAAAGGGACCCTTGATGAATAGGTTTCTAATTTGACTAGGTTTGAATCTTGTTGGCAATTAGCAACAACTATTTGCATACAATTAGTGTGCAAAGCCCTTAAAAAGAGTTTGTTCTCTAAAATAGGTTAACTATACCCCCCAGCATCCTCCCTGCAATTGTGCCTGCACTATTGATTGGTTACACAAATATTGTCCTCTATGGATCAAGGATAGCCTTCAACCCAACCTAGGTGCAAAGGGCGATCCTTGGATTACATTGGCTCAACCTAGTGGAGTGGAGGCTGAACTTTTCAAGGGACTTAACTAAGGAGGCCAGAGTATCAGCAACCTAGTGCACGTGATTGGTCTCCGCGCAACTGCCAACAACTCTGGGGGGAAGAAATTAAAAGAAGCAAAGCAAAATCTCAGGAAGGGGTGATCTGTTATGAGCTTTGTGTCATTTTTCTGAAACTGTTCCTGGCCCAGGCATCCCCAGAACCAGGTTCAGGTTTCCCTTTGGTTCCAGCTTTCTTCTGTGTGATTATTCAGGAAGCCTGAGCAGCTGCATCTGAAGCACACCTATTCACTCATTCATCTAGTAAACATTTGTTGATCGGTAAGTCCTCAGTTGGGCACTAGTGATGCCCGAGGGAGATTATTATCTAGTGGGGAAAAACAGAAATTGAAAAATAATTGCAGATCCATGCCTGGATTCCAAGAGGAAGCACACTGAACTGTGATACCTTTTAGGAAAATATAAAGGACTCAAGGAAGGCTCCCTGGAGGAAGTGACAATTGAGTTGGAATATAAAGAATGAACAGAGGTGAAGTAGAAGTGACACCAGAATGTATAAAGGCCCTGGGGCAGGAAGTAGTAGGGAAAGTTGGGAAAGCTGAAAGAATGGAGTTAAAGAGAGTGCAGTGAGCAATGAACTGAGCAGGCAGGCAGGGGCTGGATCTTTGGGGAGAGGGACTGTAGATGATGTTCCAGGTCTGTGTCCATTCTAAGAGCAACAGAAAATCACTGGCATGTTTCATCAAGGGTTGGAAGAGTAGGAATGGTATATAAAGATTTCAATTCTGAAAAGATCACTTTGACCATAGCTTAAAATGGTATAGAAGGGAAGCCATCTTCCCACCGGCTTCCACTGGCCTCTTAATCATCTCCCATGGCAAAAACTTTGCCATCTCCCCTAGGCGTGCTGCTGCCAGGAAATGCTATTTGTCTTGTGCCCTGCCTTATCAGCTGCCACACTGGCTGGCCCACTGCATGAATGTTGAGTGTGTGCCACTCTCATCTCTTCCATGGGCCCTTGCCTGGCACCATTATTACCTGGCTTCCAGGTACAGGGTAGGACACAGCCTCCAATTCCACTGAAGGTGAGCCTAATGCAACACCCACATCAGGACTGGCATAATGCCCAGGGGATGGGGGTTAATGTAACAGTGTGGCTGCTGCTGTAGAAGTCTGTTGTTTGAGTCCTTTTCATATCTACCTCCCCTTTTCTCTAGGGGGTAAAAAAACTTTTAAAAATACCTTCTTTACTCCATCTCTCCTGGTTCATATGGTTCGGGTCAAACTGACTCCATGCACCAAACTGGCATTCATTCCAGGTCTAGACAGGGTCATAGTGACTGGCTCAGAGATTTACATATGACCTGCTGAGGGCCAATGAGAGACATGATATCTGATCCACTACGCGCCAATGAGAGTTACCACATTTGACCCACTAAGGGCCAATGAGAGTCATGACATGTGACCCAATAAGAACCAATGAGAGTCAGCCTGCGGACTCCTGGTGAATCTGTTGGGAAGGAGCTTTCTCTCTGGCTGATTGAACTTGAACAGGAAGAATGTAGCTTATGGGGCCACTTCTCCCTTCCTGGATGACCCTATCTGTAGATAAAGTCACACAGAGGAAAGTGCAGCTCAGAGATAGGTAGGAAAAGTGTGGCTGATCAAATCACAAAGATGTCATTTGATCATCTGGACCAAGCCATGCCAGGTCTACCCCTTGGCTTCCCATTTCTGTAAATCAAGGAACTTTCTTTTTGCCTGACCCAATATTGGTTGGATTTACTGCCACTGACGATAGACAATAAAAATTCTACCTTCACTTATTTTCCTTAATGCCCTCCTATAATTTCTGCCACGTACAGCTCCTGTAGGAAAGAAAGGACAGTTGAAAGCACCTGAGAAAGAAACTCATTACAAGTGTGCCCCTGGGGCCCTCAGTTACCAGGCTAGGAAACACCATGCACTTGAATGACAGGAGACAGTCCAAGCCATCATTGCCCAAACCTGCCTTTCCTCAAATCCCCAAAGGTGTCAACCATCTTCAGATTTCTTCAAGCCTTGGACACGATGCCAGTAGATCATTTCAGGCTTCCTTATTTGAGAATGCCTAATTTTATCACTGTGAGCGTCTAAAAGGAACCACTACTAAAATGCTTGCAGGAAGTACTGACCCAAGGATAAAGGATTCTAGGTCAGAATTCTTAGCCCTTGAAATACAAATCATGTAAATTCAATATGTTATGGGTTTAGAAATCTGCAATTTCTAATTAAAGAAATCTGTGTGTGTGTGTGTGTGTGTGCTCACATGTGCATGTGTGTATGTGTGTGTCTGTGGTGTATGCAGAGAAAAAAATTAGAAGAGCCAGGGTTGTGCTATGCTCTCCTCAATTCAAGGGCACATGCTGCACCTTTGCTTTCCAACACAATGTTCTACCTCATCAGGAGCTGACAAGGCAAACCAGCCCCTTCATCTCAGGACAATGGTATCCCACTGTGACCTTATTTTTGCAGTAATAAATATTGAAAAGTGGTCAACTCTCCTTTTCCTTTTAATTCAAATGAACTAACACCATCACATATATGCACACACAGGCCTGAGAAAAATTCAACCGAAAGACCGAGAGAGAGGAGTGGAAAAGGACAAATGGGATAGCCAATCTACAGCCCATCAGGGTGGGAACACTGACATCATTCTTATTCCCCTTTTTAATGAAAAACTGAAGGAAAACAAGAGCAAGTGCAGTGTTTTATGGCTAAGAACATAGTCTCTGGTGTTACCACTGCAATTCACATGCCAGATTATACTTAGGGCTCTAATCCTTGAAGAGGCTACGAGATTGTCCTCTCATTTGTCAAATGGGAGTGTTCTAATTTGGATAAATAATGCACAAAAAGCCCTTGGCATCTCCCTTGCCTGGCATATGATAAGCACTAAATCAACACGACTGTTCTTACTGAGAAGGTAGGACTGAGTCATTAAGTCACAGAGAGTGGAGTGACATATCAGAAGACGCAGGGGACAGTTCTCAGGCCAGACAGTGAAGGGTGCACACAAGATTATCACTACTCAAGGAAAATCTTTTAGTCATTGTGTGGGTCTCAAAGGGTAGATCTGGGGCAGCAGTGGCAGTCAGCTCCAGAGAAGCCATCCCTATACCTCAGAGCATTGTCCAGATGGAGTTAACACGACACTGGAGTGGGGGATGCGAAGAATAGAAATGTGTTCATCTGTGAAATTAAAAGTAGTACAGCATGACGTGCCGCATTATGTGTGGGGTTAGTCGAAAGCAATAATTAGGCTGTGGATGACTCTGAACACACTCATAATCAAACAGCAGCAGTTCTGGTGAACGAAGGAGCTGAGTTTCTTGGGAGGGACAATAGGAGGAAAGCTGAAATGACCCGGGGACAGGCTGGCTAGGCCAAGGGATAGTGGAGACCCAGCCCACAGAACGCCCCATGGTGCTGTGTTGGTTTGCGGTGGCTGTCACAACAATCACCCTCTGCTTGAAAGGACACATCTCTTTATGATTCACAGTTTCTGTGGGTCAGAAGCCCAGGAACAGTGCTGGACCTCCGAGGGGTTTTCTGTTCAGGGTCCCCAGGCCAAAGGCAAGGTGAAAGCTACCCCAGTTCCTTTTCAGGATTCATGGGGGAGGAATCTGCTTTTCAGCCTGTTCAGGTGGTGGCAGAATTCACTTCCAAGTGGCCACCACAAGACTGAGGTTCCCGCTTTCTATGCAGTTGTAGGATGAAGGTCCCTATTTCCTCCCAGGTGTCAGCCAGAGCAAGCTCAGCATCTAGAGGGGCTCAGACCTCTTTCCCTATAGCCCCCTCCATCTTCAAAGCCAACAATAGTGTGGCAAACCTTCCCTCTGCCTCCCCTCGCTCCAGCTCTGTGTCCCTACCCTGCCTTACTCTTTGGTTATAAGGGTTCCATGTTTATCCAAGCCCATTCTGATAATGCAGGCTAATCAACTACTTAAAAGACAGTTGACTGGTCAATGTAGCTCCCTCGGCAAAGTTCCTTTGGTCATGCTGCAGAACATAAGCATGGCAGTAACGCCAGGGAGAAGGTCCCAAGGCTAGAGGTCTGCCTACCTCAAGCCCCCAAAGTGGCCTCCCCTCACACCCAGGGGCCAGGACTCCTCCAGGATGGGAACCCTGGAAATTTATGCTGCCCAGATAAGCAGAGTGCAATGCATCGTGACGGTCCAGGAGCCAAGGGGCATCCATGGACTTCGCTAAGACAGGGAAGAGTGCATCACAGGGACTGGGGAGTTTCAGAACTTTCAAGGACAAAATGCCATTCAGGAGCCACTTTGGACTCACTCGTCAGAGAGTTGAGTCTCCAGGATGCCCAACAGGAAGAGACACTTGTTCTGAGACATATTTGGTGTGAGTGCTCTCTGCTACATTTTAAGGATGCATAAGCAGCTCCTAAAAGGGAGGCTGACAGTGCCAGGGGTCCTGAGTCTGACAACAAAAGTTTCACTACAAACCAAGGAAGTGGATGATGCTGTCCCGACTGCAGGCAGAGGACGGCTCTGATAGGCCGAGGACGGCAGGATGTTACGTATCACCTCTGCTGGGATTGTAGAGCAGGAGGCCAGCCCCTAACCCAGCCTTTCCACCTCCACTGGCCCGCCCCTCCTCCCTCTGCCTTTGCCTCCTTTCTCAATGTCCTTGGACCCAAAGCCCAAGAAATAATGATTTAATTCTCAGTGTTTTCTCAATGACATAATTAAATATCCACATCGAGGTCAATTAACCTGAATGGCTCAGGGGACACTTGGGCCGCCACCCTGGAATATTTTATTTTGAGGCTTCTTTTACACATATTTTGGCTGTTATGGATCTAAAATTAGGTTTCCAACTTAGGCGCTAAAGAAAGAGGTGCAAACGGTTATAAATAGCGTCTAGGTGGAACACTTTTGCAGGCTCTTCTTAAGGGGCTGAGAGGACAAAGCAATTACTTTATTGAACAATGCAAGGGATTATCCTCTGGCTTATAGTGAGCCTGGTTATCTGATCACGGAGTGTGAAGTGAGCAGCCACCCGGCCCATGGGACCGCAGAGCCACCACCCTGAGGAGTCAGGCCAGGCAGCGAGCGTCAGGGAAGTGAAGCTGCGAAGGAAACTGGGTTGGCCGCCACACTCCGGCACGTAGGAAGAGACACGTTTCCTTCCCTTTTCATCTCGGTCAACTTCCAAAGCCAGATGCACCTTCGCTGTAATACATGCAAGGATATAGCTGAAGGGGGAAGAAAAACATAACCAATGCAGCTAGGGGCTTAAAAACAAAAAAGAAGGTTTTGAAGCTAATGACAGTGTTCTTGCTTTTATTGCTTTGGGCAGAAACAGGAAGTTAAAAATCTAAGTGCTTGAGAAAATATAACACTTAGCGATCTCATTTGCAGGCCTCCAGTTGTATTATCCTAATTTATTTCATTGTTGTGGATTTTTTTTTCATTTGAGGACTTTTTTGATCTATTTTTAATGGAAGACTAATGTTCCTTCTTTTTTCCCCTCTTTTTTCCCCACAGGGATTTATTGAGCAGGAAGGCATATCTAAAAGAATCTTTAAAAAAATAAAATAAAACTCTTTTTTATGGAGGCAAAGATGGGACAAGAGGAAGAAATTACTTCTTAATAATCCACTCTTATTGCATGCAGCACTGATTCTTCAAGTGTTCTTTAATTCCCCTGAGTCTTCCAGGAAAAAGTATCCTGCTGACTTTCAGAGGGTCACTGTGACACTGCAATTCTTATGTCACAGCCTGGCTTTGCACTGGCGTTTCTCTGGGACTCACACCCAAGCCCCATGGAACACTCCACTCACTGACCCCCAGCTCCCATCAGTCTGATAGATAAATGCACCCACCAGGTTTTCAGGCCTGCTGAGATGTGTGTGTGGGGGGGGGCATGGAGAATAAAAGAGGGGAGGAGAAAGAAGGAAGGAAAGAAGAAAAAAGAAAGAAAAAGCAAGAAAAGAAAAGAAAAAAGAAAAAAAAGGAGGAAAAATTTACACTACTTCTGGACTGAAAGTGAAATCTTGTCATTGTATAAGTAACATAATATGGCCATTTTCCTGTCCACTTAGAAATTCCTAGATTGTCTCCAAACACAGAATGGAAATTAGGCTGAGCTATTTCTGTTCTCTTGGAGGGGGAAATAAAAAGTAAAAAGTAAAATTAATTTTAGGAATTTCTTGAATCAACACTTCATTTCAGGGAATCAATTAGATCATCGCATGTTTCCAGCACACAGCTTCATTGAGAAGCGCTGTACAGTTTAGTCACTTTTTGGACTTGCCAAATAAGACTGGGAGGAAATCAGGATAGGTATTAATCAGCCCAAGGGATGGGTGGGAAAATTAATATACAGTGAGATGCAAGGGCACGCTTAAATTCACAGGAGACTCTAAAGTAAAAGCCAGGACTGACCCATGTCCAGGGGAGGTAAATTGAAGCTCCTTCCCTCCCAACCATGCTCAACCATGTGAATTAACCAGCTTCTATCTACCAAGAACATAAGGCACCTGAAAAATGAGCTTCAAGGAAAAGAGCTTTCAGGATTTTGTGAATGAAACAAGCTGAAGAGACTGCATGAAACTCTCCCTGAGAAATTGGAGTGGCGGGCTGCTATGAATGCCAACTTGGGAAGAAGTCACCCACTTCAAGGCACTTATATGCGTGGTTACCATTGATCTGACTCCAGCCAGATAAATTAAGACAATGGAAGGGACAGAGAAGTGTCAGTAAAAGATGCTGTTTTTAACAAAACCCCTTAAAAATAAAAATTAGTAACCAGATCAAATAAAAAATACAACCAAAAAAACAAGGACACAAACTTTCAAGACTAAAAGGCCAGGTGTTTTGAGAAAACTGGCAGGGTACTTGAGGTACAACAATAACACCAAAGAGATTAAAACAAAACAAAACGAAACAAAAATCCAGTTAAAATAGGAGGAGTCCAACCCCAAATTTTTAGGTGGGGTACAGACTTTCAAAACTTCATTTGGTCTTTCTGATATGAAACTTCAGGTGCATTAAAATTAAGCAAAGTATGAATCTCACAAGTGCCAAGACAAACTGCCTTCTCATTGTGAAGTTTGAAATGATACATTTTAAAACACCAACCGAATGACACTGAAGTTGTTCAATTCAAGTTGCTGTGTTCATCGCTGAACGTTATCCTTTAAATACCAACTCACCCGGCAATGCTTCGATAGTCCACGGAAATGGAAAAAAGAGAGAAGTGGAAATGGACACAATAGCGGTGTCACTGTTGTTGTTTTTGCTTGTTCAAGATCCTCATGGCTTTTTCAGCCAGATTCTCTCTCCTGTGTTCTGGGTCTGGTTTAATTATTGGGGAAGCACATGCTTGGGAATATCAAAGGGTATTTCCCATTCACCTGCCTGAGCAGACTCATTTATTTATAAGGGTCACAGGCCAGTTTCACAAGCAGCGGTGGTCTCCTAGGGGCCTTGAAATGTCTTCAGGTATCTTGCCCAGAATATTATGATGTGCAATCCCACCTGCATGAAACCCTCCCTGAGAAATTAAAGTCCTGGTCCAATTAGAGTCCTGATCTGCTATGAATTCCAGCTCGGAAAAAAATCACGAAGCTGAGGGACTTGTAAGCATGGCTACTAACCTGATCTGATTGCCGACAGACCAATCAAATATGTGATAGTTTATCTTGACCACCAGCTTTAGTAGGAGCTATATACAAGTACAATATTATTGCAACCTTTGGTCTGTCATCAGTTCACACATTGATTCCACTCACTGGTGGGATGTGTCTTGAACACCTTGAATCTAGATAGTTCCAGTTTTCTGTAAGTTGACAGTCTGACAGTTGGCATGGACAAGAGGTCATTTTACTTCAATGTGATATAGGTTGAAAAAAGGTAAAAGCTGGTGAAGTGGAACAGACCCCAGTGAAATGGGTCAATTCCATCTGGAAATGGAGGGGAGAAAAGATGGCGCAGATGGGAGGGGGACATCATGCTGAGTCTTGAGAGACAAAATCCAAACTCACCACGTCTTGTCCCAGGCTGACAGCACCACACCACCCAAAGAAAATGCAGAGGAATTCTCCGAAATCGGTGTGCTCCTGGTTACTGGTTTTTTTTTTTTCTCTACAAATTTCTTTTCTTGATGGGCTTCTAAAATATCTGGCGGACACCCTAGAACGAATACTTTGATAACAGAAAATCAAGACTCTCAAGTGACTGTGGCTATCAGCCAGGGAATCACAGGTGTCAGGAATGCTGGGGTTCCTCTCAGTCAGCCCAGGTCACATATTGAGAAATGAGATGAACTCATTCAGGCTACCGGGCAGCCTTTCACCCCCTGAATAGTGACCGTGATAGGCAGACCTTCCCTTCATATGATGGAATCCAGTAAACTGGGAGGCTGGATGTGTTGGCTGGGCCGTCTTTACCTGCTGGCTGCATTCCACAACGGCACACCCTGCTGTTTGAGGAGCCCATACTTTTTGCCTTTTCCAGCCATGCCCAATTGGCAGAGCAATGCAGAGCAGTCACTTCCTTCTATTCTGTTCATTTTCAGACTTAAGCCAATGAGATGAGTCAGGAATAGGAAGAGTCAGGCTGCTCTCTAGACCACATGGCCTAGAAATTCTAGAAACTCATGCTTTTGTGCCTAGGTCCTCCTCGTTTCTCTCTTTTGAAGTTCTCTGACCTGAGAGGGTGCACTTGTAGAACCAAGAAATGAATAGGTAGTGGATAAGAGTAGAAACTTTGATATCCAACAGACTGGGGTTTGGATCCTCAGTTGTTTTTTACTAGTTTAATGTACCTTAGTCTCCTTATCTAAAAAATGAGTGCAAGAATGCCTACCTTATCTAATACATGAGTATAAGAATTTAAGGGAATGGCTTAAATTTGAAAATTTAAGACAGAAAAGGAAAGGTTATCTGCAGCGGGCAATGCTGAATGTGTGTCATACAGAGCCATTCCCTAAATAGTAATTACTTGGTTTCAGCACCTACTACATGCTTTCACTGGATTCATTATGTAGGTAGTCATCTGTAGGAATTTTCAATGACTTCCATCATGGTCTTCATTTTATACAAAATTAGAAACAGAAGCAGGCGAGGCCAGGAAAAATCAAAGGAGGTTTCAACCGAAGGTCCGTCTCATATAAATCTCAGATTGTCCTGTTGTATACACACAAATGGACATCTTCTTTCTTGGGTGAGAGGAAGGGATGAGAGCACAGAAAGAAGACAGGCGAAGTACATCATGTAAGAGTTCATCTTGACCTGGGACCTCAGCCGTGGGATTTGGAATTGATCCCTTGAGGCAACCAGAGAGAAGTACATGAATAGATTTCTCAGCGTTTGGATCCTGTTTGCCTGCACAGTGATGTCCCACACGATCTCAGCCGTGAGAGATGTCCGTCCCCCATTCTCTGTGGTGACGACCAAGCTCAGTTAGTCAAGTTCAAAGCCCTTGTATGTGTTCAGTCAATGTGTCTTCTCAAGCTGCGTGTGGGCGGGGGGAAACAAGTGTCGAACTTTCTGAGATGGAAGTACCTAAACATGAAACTTTTTCCTCAGATATTTTGGTGAGCTTGTATTAATTCCTCCCCCTGCAAGGATGCTATCAATGTCCCTTCTATTTGAGTTATTATTGCTATCACTTGGGAGAAAGCAAATGTCCTCAGACTGTTCTCCAAGACATCAATGGAATGGGGAAGGGTGGACTGTGCTACAGGCCCTTGACTTCAATCAGGATGGTGACTTTTATCCCCTCACCACCAAAGAGTAACTCTTCAACGTGGGCTAGCACTGCTGGAAGCAAGTGCAGTCATTTAAGAGCTCCAATACTTTAAGGGGAATTAACTATTACAAGGTATTTTAATGGTGTCCAGGACAGATAAAGAAGAAATCACTTTGCTTCTCCATGCAAATCACATCCAGGCTATGAGAAAAGATGGGAGCCTTCACATTAGAAGCACAACCATACGTAATCTGGACTTACATGTACTAAATAAAAACTGCTCACCAGCTACTGGATGGGAAGACAGAGAAGGGAAACAAAATTTCAGGCAATACCCCATCCATTTGTTTTCCCAGCTCAACCTCAATCATCTGCTTTATCCTTCAGGAAACAGGCCAAGCTTTATGGTGAAAAAATTAACCAAAAAACTTTATTAGTGCCATAATTAAATTAGGACCTAAATAAGTGGGCAAAAGGAAATTCAACATGATTTTTTTTTAAAAGTAGTGAAAGCATAATCTTTGACTCAAATAGAGGAATCTTTCATGTGATTATAATTCTTCCCCTCTTTCTCTTGTATAATTTCATCATTAGGGATTAATTGCTCTTTCACACCCAGCAAAGGAAACCTGAGAATCTCCAGGTCCCTGGGATGAGGGGGATGCAAATGCAGTGGGCTGCAAGAATAACAAATGCTCTATTGCTGAGCACGCTCCCATGATTTATGAAAGGTGTACCTCACTGTGGGAAGATAATGCCATTTGAAATGGTCCATTTCATAAATCTATCCCCCTCGTCCCCAGCTGCATACAGGACTACTATGAACTCCTGAATCCAATAATGTTTTCATCCTCTATTGACAAAAAAAAAAAAAAAGAAGAAGAAGAAGAAGAAGAAGAAAAGGGACTTTCTTTGGAGCAAGCTAATGATGCACTTAGAAGGAGCAGCGGCTAACGCTCTGTCTCCAGGGCTTTCTTTGGCAATGGCCACACAGCTTTCAAGGCACGGAAACTTGGATAAACAAAATGAAGAAATAATCAACATGCACGACATCCCTAATGTCCTTTTACTGCTCGTAGCATTAATTATAGCATGGGCCCAATCCTCCAAGCAACTGCAGAACCAAATGTTTTGCCTGAAGACCCTCTCCACCACATGATAGATTTATCCTTTGGAACTGGGATATTTCCTATTCATTCATGCACGGGTTCAGTGTATCTGCTTGTTTATCTAACTGCAAGAATGCTTCCAGAAGAGGATTCTCTGCCAAATGTGACGGTGGAGGCAGTCGGGGACCAATCATAAACTTCAGTGAAATTCATGGTTTTGAGTCTTTCTGGTCATAACAAGGGGGAAATGATATATAGGTACCAACATTGTGCAGGCTTCAGAACACCCTTATGAAATATGAGCATGGGACAGGGGAAACTTCCTTGGGATCCAATGACAACGGACAGCACAGACATGAGGAGTGGCTATGAATATGTGACCGATGAAACTTATTAAACCGAACCACACACTGTTCAGCTCTTTCCCATGAAAGACTGAGAAACAAGATGAAGGGCACAGTGTGATAACACATCGTGCCCTGGTGTCTTGGATACTGAAGAGGGAAAAAAAATAAACTTACTAAGCAAGGAATGCTTGATGCTCACTAAAAAGGGAAAAAGAAAGTTAACAAAAGAAAAAAAATACATGTCCATCTTTGTTTAGGGGTATTTTAACCTCAGTGGGGATTCCTGCATTTGAGAAAACCCACAACCCTACCCCTCAGATACAACTGGATTAAGATGCAGAAAAAAAACAGGATATTAGATGGAAATGATGCAAAAATGTGAGTTTAAAAAACTACCAATACAGGATACTCATCCTGATACTCTAGAATTTGCATATTTTGACTTGTATTTAAAAAGCAATTTCAAGGTCAGCTTCAGTAGCGAAACACTGAACTAGAATGGGAAGTAACCCCATTAAAAGTCTACCAGTGCTTTGCATATTTATTTTTCTTCTTCTTTAGTGAGCAATGAGGACTCATAAATCAAAAAATCAGGGTAAACAAATACCATAGAGGTTATTTTATACAAAATGTATACTCCTTATTCTATCTATTTATACACACAAACATTTCTATTACTCGAATTTATAAAGTGTGTAATACATGCACGCATACTTTAAAAATCTGCATACATTTGCATAAGACAGGGAAAAATACATATTATTGTCCTAAGTTTCGGAAGACCATGGCCCAAACAAAATGACGACCACCTCAAATGCATTTTGCTATAATGGGATGGAAGTAATTTTACTTTTAAAAGCTTTAGGTCTGTGGTGCTTTTTAAAAAATATATAAATAGATTTAAATTTTCCACTTATGTTGATTCCCACAGTCTAACCATGAATTTCCTATGTGGGGAGAGGCAACTGAACTGAATAACCTTGGGTCTTTCTAACAAGACAAAGAACCTTGAGCAAAAATAAATACAAATATCAGACTCAGCAGCCATATCTATATGCCAGGCAGATCATTAGACCTATGTCACCTGAATCAAAGAATAGGGAAGAGAGGTAGGGTGAAAGAGGGAATAGAATTTGGAGAACTGAAGATCACCTTTCAGTGGGTTGGGTTACCCAGAAACAGATTTTCCAAGTAGACATGGGTACCTACAAAGTCCAAACACGTTTATGTCTCAAGGACCTCCTTCCAGATAATGTGATACTTGATAAATGAGTAACCTGACAATTTGATAAAAACAGCATTCTAAGTCATTTCAGAAGCCACAGAAAAAAAATCTGCCTTGTTAATTTATTCATTTCAGTCAAAATAAATCCCTTGTTTTATTAGACTACACTTGAAGTGACTTTTAACTATTTAAAAAAAAAATTCTACCCTTGAAAGATAAACATTGTCACTGCTCAGCTGACACCAAAAAGAGAATCAAGAATCAAAATTAATTTACCAGAAAAATTTGGAAAATGTTCTGAGCAATGGCTAAATCATCATGGATCATTTTGGGGGAACATAGGGCAGAGGGTGGCAACACGTGCTTCAGGGACTGCCCTTCGTAATTCCCAAAGCCCACCGCTCAGGTCAGCTTGCTTTGTGGATGGACACAAATCTATCTGCTCCAGGAGGCATTTGTAATGAGCAACATGGACAAGACTGTGGGTCCACTCAAGTGTCCGAGTGTCCAGCAGTATCACTGTCCCGCCTAAGGCCCCCTAGTGGTTGCCACCACACTCACAAATGCCAACTTTTTGCCTTGGGCTGAAAATCTGTAAGCACACCTCTCCCACTTTCAGCGTTCAGCGGAAATCCGGATCATTACATTTCACCCCTTGTCTTTCTGCTTTTCAGCTGCCTCAAACCAGCATTTGGTATTTGCTGTCCCCCTACTGACTGGACCTCTTGCTGTCTAGCAGCCCTTGGCTCCTGTTGGCAGTTCAGTCTTCATTAATAGCTTTCCTGATCCCCAATTCACATTAACCTACTGTCACCCCCACTCTCTCTCCATCACTTGGCCATACATCACGTCTCTATAACTTGTACTTTATGGACTCAGCGTTTGCTGATTCTGTGACTGCATAGGAGCAAAGCTTTCTGCTTTCTTTATTACACCTCCCCCGTTACTGGTACACAGTAACTGCACAATACATATCTGTGGGAAGAATGAATGAACCCAAATGTCCACAAACAACTGCATGTTTGCTGTATTTCAGAACATCCTGCTGTTGGAAGCCTAAGTATCAGTGTGGCTCAGCAGCACTGCAGGACCAGTGGGTCAGCCCTACCAGGACAGCTACCTAGGCCAGGTAACAGAACGAGGTCTAGCTCTTGGCTTTTGAAGGTCTCACTTCACACAGTGGTCCTTCATCCCCCTATGTTCAGACCTCAGTGCTTGGTAAATATCAGTATCCCAGTAAACATCATCAGAGATATATATATTGAGTCCGACCTGTAGGCTCATTCACTAGTTGGAAGAGCTAGTGCAGCCAGGTCTGATCCACTTCCTGCCTTTTCCCACGTCAGCTCTAGCTCACCTCCAGGTCTTAGAAATCCTGCCTTACTATTTTGCCATTCTCCTCTTCAAACAGTCATTCTCTGTCTTTCCAATAGTCCAGGGAGGTCCTGACATGATGTGTCAGATGACACTGCAGGGACACCAGATTGGAAATCCCAGGCTCTGAGTGGGCATCCCAGCCTTGTGCAGGCTTCCTAGCCATGGGAAAATCACCTGCCTTCCCACAGGACAAGAGGGACCACAGGACCTCGTGACAGAGCTTTGTGTACTAAATCATAGAAAAGAAAGTACTTAACACAGAGCTTGGCACATTCAAAGTTCAATAAATGTGTGATAACACTTCCATTTAATTTGCATAACCATAGAAAATACACACACACAAAAGAATTTCTGTCACCTTTCATATTTGTGTCAAATTAGTATAATTAAAAACACAGCTGTATTGGTGAATGAGGGGAAAGTTACTTGTACTATCCTGGTAACTTTTGGGTAAATTTGAAATGCTATTAAAAGTAAGAGTTTTTCCTTCACTGCCACCCAGCAAAAAAACTGATAGCGTGCCCCTCTTGATGGAAACCTGACATATTAAATTTTTTAAAACCAAAAACTGGGATGACTGATGCAAAAGAATTATTGAGCACCTGCTCCTGTAGTTCAAACCTGTACAGTTTTTCTACTTCATTTTCTAGGATCAGGTTTAGTATATATTGTACCCAAAAGTATATGACCATACTTCAAAATCTAAATGGATTACTAATGGATTAATATGCTTTTAAAACGTGTCCTTGTGAGACTGAACCATGAGCAGAACCCCTTGCTTCTCTTGGCTTCCATCTGCCCTGTGACACCCTGTAATACTTCAAGTTAAAGAGTTACAGAAATCTGGAATTTTATATGAGTCTGACAGTGATGGATGGAAACCATACTCTAGACATACCTCAAACAGTAGCACTTACTTTTTCTTACTTACCTCATGGGTGATCTACTACTGGAGCCATTTGTTGGAAACTAGAATTGCTGAGCTGTTGTCAGAAATCTCTTGTCTAGGCTAAGTTGATTTCCAAACCAAGAAGAAAAAGTACAACCAAGATATATTCCAAAACATATGCAGCCCAAGGACTTGCCTGGAGTGTACCACCAAGGAATCTGAGAAGTCCTAAATTGCAAAAGTCTTACCAGAAAACAAATTAAGGAGAATTCAAGATCGGCATTGGCTATTAGTAGGTTGTTCCAATTGCCTACTTGCGCCCAATGATTCATTCTTCATTTATTCCTGGAGTAATTAAGCATATGGAGTAATGGGCTACAGATACTAAGAAGTCTTTTCCATCCTGGGGAGATGGTGCAAAGCTTATGCTAGTTTGGGGGTGTCTTTGAAAGATTCAGGGATTCAGACAGTTCCCTCGAGACTGATCACCATGTGTAGCCACCTGGAGTACTTTCCAGGTAATTAGACTCTAGATCAAAGGTATGAAGGTATATACAGGAATATCAAAAGTCAACCACTAAACTCACGGCCTTCCTCTACTCCAGCTTCTAATCCTCCCTTCCCTATATCCTTGCTCGGGGTGCCACTCTCCTGGTTCCCACACCAAAAGTAATCATGACCTATTTCCTCATCATCCTTCAAACACTATCATAACCTTTCAGCTTATCTCTGGCCTCTAATTCGCTCTGTCTCTGTATCTATCTATCTATCTATCTATCTATCTATCTATCTATCTGCATTTATGTATATTTATCATCATGTCATTGTCCCACTACCAACTAAACAGGGCTGACATTCTGAGTTCTCGAATTCAGGTCACCAGGAATGACTCTATCTTTGCAAGACCTGCATGGTGGCTGGTGGGGTTGAGGCAAGAGATCAGTGCATGGCAAGCCAGGTGGGCAAGTGGGTGTGACCTACCAATCACGGAGATTTAGGGTACATGCTCAGAAGAACAATGCCCAAACCCTGCACCTGGGATTAACTGGAAAGTGTTATCTTCAATTTTGGCATGAAATCAAGCAGATTTTTGATAGAATGTCCCAGATCTGATGTCAGAATGGGGACTACAAAAGACATCAGCCAGGACCCTCGTGGCCACTGTGCTCCTTCTTTCATAGTGGCCTGCTCGCACTCTGCAAAGCAGAATTCTTTTTTGTACCTTTAATTGGCTCATACTCTGAAGAGTACACACATTTTCCTACCTTTAATAAATGTAAAACCTTGCTACCTTTTATGCTTCTCTTTTCCAATTCTTTGTTCAGGACAACAAGAACCTGAAAAAAATCTCTAGAAGTAGCCCACAGCATCCAAGACCCATGTAACTGGGTGACAGGGAGGAGAGGACCCAGAAACAGATACACTCCCCATCGTGTTCTCCAGTGGCCTCTTGCAATCTTTCCAGCTATGTTTCACAGGACCAGTTCACCCTGCTGCCTCCAACCTATCCTCATCTGACCTACCTTGTCAGTTTGGTCTTTAGAATCATCATGTCAACGGCTCACCTTTAAAAACCACATTCAAAGCAAGCCCCATGGAAGAAGTTGCTCCAGAGAGTACGTGATGCCTCTGACTCTGAACCCTGCTCTCCACTGCTCAGCTCACCCCTTACTTTATAGGAAGTCTTAGCTAGTCGGGGCCAATCTAGTGCTCACAGTCCTCCAGCTGAGGGCCAAAGCTATCTGTTGTTTGGACTCTGATTAGGACAGGGCAAGGTTCAGCCTGCAGTGTACTCTCCTGCTGAGGGACTTTATGTAGCTACATCTGTCCTCCAGACAAGGGGCTGGACAAGATGACCTCCAAATACCTCTCTGCATCTCATTTTGTCTGTTTGGGCTCCAGGAGGGGCCTGGGGCCAGCCTGAGTCACCTCCATTCTGGGAAGGTCCCTCCTAGAAACCAGAACTTCCTGGGCTGTGAGTGCCGAGTTGCTCTCTGTGATGTGGATGGAGTCTGTTTTAATTCTGTCGGGTCCTCCCTCAGGGGCACTTCACCCCGGAGGCCACAGCTGCCGGCTTTTCTTTCAGGGAGGTCAGCGATTCCAGCCCTCAGTCGGCACCTCTTGAGAATGGTGCCAGGAACATTTCAAGGGCAGCATTTTCCTTGGCAGGTGTGCCTGCTGGCAGGGCCCACTTCAAGGTTTGCGAGAGCAGGAGAACAGCATCTGGGATCTATCTGTGGTTGTCGGTTTGCACATGTGGAGGGGCGAGGTAAAAAAGAACCGTCTTACACAGCATGTTCTTACCCAGACATGGGCTGTGTCTACAAGGGGAAAAATGCCAAGGTGGAAAAACAGCCAGCAGGGCACCTGGGATGGTCTCAGGGCTGTCTTGGGTCACTGCAGGGTCAGTTGAAGAAATGCCTTTCTGTCTGGTGGATACCCTGGCATCTTTGGGGAGTTTGATACAGTATAGTATAAACAGCTTAGAGAAAGGACAACTGCCTTTTTACCCTCACCTTTATCCTTAAGGCATAAGTTCAGTACTACTTGTTGAGCTAAACGTCCCTAGCACAAAAAGTGTTCTGGGGGCTGGGGATTTAGCTCAGTGGCACAGTGTCTGATGGGCTGAGGATCAAGCCTTCGGGACCTTCCAGCAACTTAAATGGTTTTACCAACCTGAAGCTGTATTCAGACTTCTACCCCGTTATCTGATCCTATTGAATCCATCTCTATGCCTTGCCCACCTAGGAAAATTAAACACTTGTCTCTCGGTTCCACCCAGGTTCACAGATGACTCCATGATTGCAGAATACACAGTGTATTGCATCCAACTACTTATGTATCTGTCTTTTCCCTTAGATTGCAGGTGTCTCAAGGTCAAGGATCGTGGAACAGCTGCCTTTTTACCCTCACCTTTATCCTTAAGGCATATGTCCGGTACTACTTGTTGAGCTAAGCGTGCCTAGCACAAAAAGTGTTCTGGGGGCTGGGGATTTAGCTCAGTGGCACAGTGCCTGCCTGGCAAGCACAAGGTCATGAGTTCGATTCCCGGTACCAGAAAACAAACAAACAAACAAACGTGTTCTGACTATTTCCACATCTGGCTCAAAGTCTACATGCTGGGAACTTGGCCTTTTCCCTCCCTTTTATCTCACCAGCATGGCAGATGCCTGCTCATCTACAGTCTCAGAGAAGGAGGGGCCTTTCCCTGGTAACTGTCTAGGTGAGAAGCTCCTCTTGCCTATTCCCAGAGCATGCTCACCTGGGCCCCATGCCCCTCAACTGCATGGCACCCCCAGGGGCAGGCCATTCTCCACCATTCCTTAGTGTGCAGACTGTCTACATACGTACTGAGAGCTCCAGCTTCCTTCTTCTCTTCTTCCCTCCCTCCCTTCTTCCCTTTCCTTCCTTCTTTCCTTCCTTCCCTCCTTTCCTTCCTTTCCTTCCTTCCCTTCTTTTCCTTCCTTCCTTCCTTCCCTCCTTCCCTTCCTTCCCTTCTTTCCTTCCTTCCTTCCTTCCTTCCTTCCTTCCTTCCTTCCTTCCTTCCTTCCTTCCTTCCCTCCTTCCCTTTCTTCTCTTCCTTTCCTTCCTTCCTTCCTTCCTTTCCTCCTTCCCTTCCTTCTCTTCCTTCCCTTCCCTTCCCCTTCCTTCCTTCCTTCCTTCCATCCTTCCTTCCCTTCCCTTCCCCTTCCTTCCTTCCCTTCCTTCCTTCCTTCCCTTCCTTCCTTCCTTCCTTCCTTCCTTCCTTCCTTCCTTCCTTCCTTCCTTCCTTCCCTTCCTTCCTTCT